>NC_091056.1:4129688-4456911 GCF_963966145.1 Tenebrio molitor | reverse complement strand
TTTCGGCTTGCGGTACGATACGATTCCTACATGATGGCGTCACAGCGTGACCTTGACGTTTTTCGATATTTCTTGGCCGGAAACGAAACGATGCTGAACGATAACTCTTGCAAACGATAGCCCTTAACGAACGATGTTCCCAAAAAAGCGATCGCCTCTGCGAACGATGTGGCTCTCGACCACCCTAACGACGATGCGGCGACGAATCACCCTAGGGAACGACCCCTAACGAATTGTCGTTAGTGTTGTGAAAATCGGAAGATTCGGTAATTACCTTTCAGCGAAAAAGGGGGTTCTTGATGCTAAATCGAAGTCCTTCCGGCACTCCTTTACTCAAAAATTTTCGGTACTCTTAAAGTTGCGCTACGGTACTGGATCGATTTATCCAAACGGGATTGACTCTAAACTGGATCGAACCACCCCTAATACATGGTCTTAGTGAAATGAATTCAAAATTGAACGATAATTACCTCTACAAGGCGAGGGGTCACTCGACCACGAACTCTAAAAGGCGCTTCGCTGGCGTCGCTTCGACGGCTCTCGACGAAGTGTCCGACTTCCGCATTTTTAATCTCGGCACCGCAGTCCCATAAATCGCGAAAATCGTCACGCGCGCGATTCTCGACCTTATTCAGTTGTGCTACAAGGCGTGCTGCGCTTGCGTGGTACTGCGCAATCAAAAATGTGCATTTCCGGTGGTACTACACGTGCGCGTGTCATGACAGGTGGACCGTCATGGCGTCGGTTTGTTTACCTCGAAATTATGCCGAGCGGAGATTTCAGGATTTGGACGGTAACGTGTCGGTAAGTCGTGCACGTCTATCCTGATGTTAATTGCCGTAACTCGCAGGTCAATTACGATAACTGGTGCTTCCAAAATGATATCCGCAGATGGTCCCGATGCGCTTAGGACTCGCCGGGATACGACTACGCTTACGACACCAGGCGCGGCATCACCGCGTGATCCCGACGTGTCCTCACAAAACGGACCACCTGCGAACGACGATACTTAACTGGCACCAAGACTCTACAAATGAAGCTTTCCGCTTCCGGAATGAGCGACGCAAAAAACTTGAAGGCAGGGTGGGCGCGTCGCGTTACCAAATGCCGTGCGTTATCTGCTAGTTCCGGGTCTTCGAACTGCGATCTATTAGTCCCGCGAGCATAAGTAGGACCTCTTGGCCTCCTACTCCGGCCAATCGCCATTGTGGCGTTTTGTAACGCTACAGTACTGGATCAACATGTGGTATATTCTTTCCGGAGTCCTCTTGGAAAGAACTTTGTAGCGGCATTTTTAATCGCTCCTACGAATATTTGATAATTTTTGCGGGTTGGTGGGATCCAACGAACGGTTTGTTCTACTTCATTTTGAAATTTTTTCCAGTCAGCTTTTTGAAAATTTCAATGTTAAAATTACAATGAAAGTTAATGAACCACACAGAGTAACACATTTTCTTCATTCTAAATCATCAACAACCATAACAATGATTTCTTCTTCATTTGATTCTGAACCTGATTCATCCTCAATCAATCCAAAATCATCTTCTGAATCAGACATGTCTGAACTGGTATTAATTATAAATGGTGGAATATCAGTAACGTCTCGGACACCCATAAATTTTTGAAAGTCACTGGTACCTAACTTCCTTTTCACTATGCCTAATAAAATTAACCCATTTTCCTTGTATGCATTTTTCAAGTGCTTCTCGCCATATTTCTACAATTCTGTGTTTCATTCCTAATCTTGCTTGAATTCTCTGATTATAATATGTTTTGCAAAAACCCCATGCTAGTTCTATTGGGTTGCACTGACAGTTATAAGGCGGTAGACGCAGCACTTCGTGACCTTCTGCTTGTAATAATTCGTCAATTTCGTATCTTCTGAACCTTGAATTGTTTACAAACGGCCTGACTAAATTTAGAAGTTGTTTTTTTTTGTAAAATTGTCTTCAAATGGCATATCATGTTCAGTCAACCATTGCTTTATTATTTCTTTACGTGAAGCACTAGTTGGAGGACTCTCAAGACGAAGGGAGTGGTATGGAGCATTATCCATGATCACAACGCATTTTGAATGTATTAATCTCACAGCAGGGATCAAATTTTCAACAACCCACTTTTTAAAAAGCTCGCCATTCATTGTTTTATGATAATCTCTATCATTCACCTTACTGTCCATTATAAGATCACATCCTGGTAAAAACCCATCCTCGCTTCCAGCATTAAGGATGGTATATCTTCTACCTTCACTGTTGAAAACTGATGGAACCCCTTTGCAAGTGCTTTCTAGTACCTCTAGTACCCAAGTTTCGTCCAGAAACACAAATTTAACGTCTTGCTTCATAAACTCCATATATTTCCCACAAAAACGTACTCGACTGAGAATATTTTGTTGCTTTTCAATCATTATGGTTCTCCTATTAACTTTCTTAAATTTGTATCCAATTTTCTTGATGATTCTGTACAGAGATGTCTTACTGTGACTGAAATCCAAGTGTTCTTTAGCATATTAAAAAATGATTTGGACATTGATGTATTCATTGCTTTTAAACTTGACAAAGATGAAATCATTCAAAGCTTCCTTAAAACCATAATCATACTGGACTGCCTTTCTCCCACTACTACACTTGGGTTCTAAGGACTGCTGTTCATGTTTTTTGGAAAGTATCCTCCTTACCGTTCTGACAGATATCTAAAATAGTTGCAACATTTGTAACAATAATAATCACTTTTAATCATTTAAAGATCTACCTGGAAATCTAGAGCCACACGCTCAATACTTGCAGAACCATGACTTGAATCTTTGAGAAATTCATCGTAGCAGCGACACACAGCTTCACGTTCTCTCAATGTTAAATGGGACAACGCGTGTTCCATTCTCAAAAAATCAAACACCTGCAATTTATATAAACCCAAATATATCATCAAAAAACAGTTTCTTTTTTACACTTGTCGTAAATATAACAAAGAAATTCCAAATACTATTAACAAGAAAATAAACACAAAACGATTCCAACTCCAATGATAATGTCAATGCTGGTCAAGGCCAAATTAAAATCGAGGGATACCAACAGCGTCTAAACTAGGGTATTATTAGGAAGGGTCTTGCTGCCAACGTAAGTTTGAATTTCCAATGCCTACCGCGATGCCACTTATTCTGAATTGTAATATAGTTAATAAATTAATCATTAATAAAGAAAATAATAAACATATTTTTTTAATTTTCAACAATTTTTTTTAATGTAAGGGGTTAAAATTTTTATACTGTCATGTTGACAGTTAAAGACAAAATGATGACAAATAAATATAGATTGCTATTAAAAAAAAAAATAGATGAAGACGTCATTATTTTGACAAGGAACACCCTGTATAAAAAAATGTTAGGTCAATAAACGTGAAATTGAAATTAAAAATCGACTTCTTTTTGTTGTTTTTTCAAAACTCCCCAGTTTATGATTTATCGAATTGTTGCATTATTTTTGCCCCTGACTGTATAATTGTCCTTGTACAGTCGATTGCAAAAAAATCGAGTACATGAAATTTTCTATGTTTAATTCATTCTTCTTGTTGTCAATTTTTATGTTACCGAGTCTTTTGTAGGGGCTATGATGCGAGTGCGAGGGAGATAGCTCTCGCAGAGAGAGGCAGCACACAAAAATAATAATAATGCTGATACTAATCAAATTATCAATCAATATCAGACTTGATGCAGTGTCAGGATGTTGTAATTTGGTAATTGTCAATAAATAAAATACTTGGGTGAACATTACGTTAACAATGGTGTCATGACGGTTTGTGACGTGGATCGAGGTGATCGTGGTTTGCACAAAAATGGGTTGAAAATATAAACAGCGATCTAGTTTTATTTAAGAACAACTATTTATTCCAAACGCATGAACGCTTTCCTAACAAAAAGAGCCTTTTAAATATGACACACGTAACGTGTAGCGTCTTAAAAACTATCAAAGAATAAGGAAGAAAAAACGTAAAAATCACTGTCACATATTGCGCCGTCCTACACTTTCAGCTCACAATTTTTAATTTTCTTATTCAAAATTATTTCCTCCGGTGTGAAATTTTTGGCATTTAATTTCCACTATTCAAATGTCACGTATGAGACACAATAGTATATTACATTGCGAGAGAGTAGTAAATAGCATATTACGTACAGGTGGACGAAGGAGCAAGTAATGTATATCCAGGCGTACGTAATCTCGTTACTACTCGAGTAATGTACTATACCTTTTCTACGACCCGTACTAGACTTTTTTTACGACCGGAATGATCCCCACAAAATTTCTAAAAATAATTTTTTTCTACGACCATTACTTACAGATACAACAGCAATGCATTATTTTAGCAGATGGTTTTATTGTATTGGAATTGTCTTCGAAATATGCCAGCAGTACATTCTCGGAAAATGATGTTTTCTACGACCATTACTTATAGATATAGTTTGTTCAGTGAGAGATTGGTTGACATAAAAATCACTAAATTCTACGTAGAGAAAGTAGTTCCTAGCCCACGTAAAATTTGAAATATATCCTTAAAGCAGTAACATTTTCTCCCTGAAATTATGCTCTAATTAATGTATTCTAGTGCATTTTGTAGTGTCGGGTTGCAAGCCTACAATTTAAAATCTCCCAATCTCTCGCTGGACGAAGTATAGAACAGAAATGCATTATTTTAAGAGATGGTTTCATTGTATTGGAATTGTCTTCGAAATATGCCAACAGCACATTCTCTAAATAGTTATTTATTTAACGAGTTCGTGTGTAAATTGGGCTTTTTTTTTGTATGAGTGAGATTGAATAAATTAAAAAAATTTCCTAATTTTTATCGAAATTTCTGCAGTTTCGCAATCATTTTTAGTTCATTGTCGTTCATTGCCAGGAGTCGAGCCATCGTTGCTACCTGTTTTCGTAATAGAGTTGTGCGCAGCAAATGTGGTTGTGTAGCTCCACATTTAACAGAAAACTCTCTCAATACAACAGAGGCGTCGATACAACAACATCTACTTGGAACTCCAAACAAATATTTGTTATCTTCTAAAACGCCAGCTTCTTTCCGACGTGCTACAAACCACTCAAGGTGGCTAAAATGAAAATGCGATGTATCTTTCTTAAACAAAAGAATAATCTTATAACTTACGCGCATTGCTCATTGCTAACGAGAATGTGTAATATATGATGACGTTTTCCTATGATGGTCATAATCTTATATTGCATAGCCAACTCTTTTTCCAGTGCCGTTAAATTCTTGGTTCGTTGTTCATCTACCGACTTCTGCGCTTGGTCCAGCCACATTGATGCTGCTTGGCTCATTCTTCTTCTATTACACACTATTAATTTGGGCAATTCTGCTTTTCAAAGTCTCAAGTTTTATAGTCAAATCCTTTTTCTTTTATCTTAAAAATATTCCCTGGCTTCTTTCATGATAAATTGCGAAAAAAGTTTAACATCGGCTGATGATGGTAAAACATTGGGCTTTAAAACTTTTCCCTTCCCCATTAGCCCCACACATAAATTGCGGACCGCGACGCCCGTTACCCACACGACGGTGGGTAGATCTCCCTTTATTGCCAATCATGGACTCATCAATGGAAAGATTCCGGGAGGGTTGCTAAACGATTTGAAGCGTATTTTTGATATGATCTATCAAAGAACGTAGTTTGTAAAGTTTATCATACCCGTTAGTGCGTCTATTAGGCATTTTTGTATTGTCGTTCAGATGCAAATGTCTTAGAATAAACAAAAACCGTTTCAAAGTCATAATCCTTGCAATTCTCTCGATATGAAAATTTTCATCTTCCGACCGGTATACTTTCATACTTGGTAATGGATGAATACCCATAAATAACAATATCCCAAAAAATGCTTTAAGTTCGGGTAGTGTAATGCCTGTAATGTCGGCATTGTTATGTAACTTTTGAGCATACAAATTACTTTCTTCTACTATTTTCATGAGAAAAGGAGCCGGTAGAAATTTTAGAAAAATTAAACATTGACTGTTGATTTCAATCTCTGTGTTTGTATAGTTTGTCCAGCGAGAGATTGGTTGACATAAAAGTCACTAAATTATACGTAGAGAAAAGAGTAGCTAACTCACGTAAAATTTGAAATATATCCTTCGAGCAGTAACATTTTTGCCCTGAAATGATGCTATAATTAATGTATTCTAGTGCATTTTGTAGTGTTGGGCTAATTTAATAAAATTTAAAATCTCCCAATCCCTCGCTGGACGAAGCCAACATGTTCAACAAAGCGAACCTTACCATATAAATCAGGAAGTTGGGTTGATTTACTCCAATTATACACTTTTTCCTGCTCCATTTACTTTTTTCTAGACACATTTTCGTTGACAATTTTTCTTGTTCAACCAACTTTTTCGTCTTCAACTAACTCTGTTTCGCTTTCCCAACCGTTCAAGCTGTTGTCGTAGCCAAAATCTCTAGATAAAGTCTTCGCTATATCTGTAAAAAAAACGGTTTCTGCGTTTGGAAGTGTGCTGTGCTTCATAATTTGGATCTGCCACCGAGTCATCTGAATGTTCAAAAAAGCTGTCATCCCCGAACGCTTGATTTTCTTGGGCGTGTAAAGATATTCGATTCGCTAATTGTGATAAGAATGGCCGTTTACTATTTCGTGTTCTAAGAGATATATTTGATTGATGAATGTTTTGCCATGAAGTAGATGGTAAATTTTGATGTACGATTGTAGAAGATTTTGGTATAGCATGCTGAGTTCTAGTCTCAAATTAAATATTTTCAGAGCTCTCATTACTATCAAGATAAAGTGGCAGTTGATTGTTTGATTCTGATGTGGAATTTCGATCCGGGTTCCTGAGGGACATTTGAGTCGAATTTCGGCTTATGGAATCCGGTAAATTGTCTGAATCGCCTTCCCATTCCGAATCTATGGCCATAGGCACTTTACGTGTAAAAGTAAAAATCCTCGGATATTGGCTCCCCTAATTATTTTAGAACAAGCCCTTAAATACAAAAGTTGTAGAGTTTTAAAAATGGTCTCCAATTCTTATTTGTTTTGTTTTTTTAACATCTTCCGGAAGTACACAATAATGGAAAAAAGAATTAAAGAATTTGTCAAAATAGCAAGTGCGAAGTGTAACCGAGGTGACAACCAAAGATGACAATGTATGATATTTGACATGTCAAACTTGGAATTGGTCGCTCCGGATAGAACATAGGAAATGTTGCTTGCATGTCTCTAAAAGACAATCCGAAGTTAACTTTTTCTTCTTTGTTAAAGAGTTCATTCTTTGAATCAACAAACTCGTTACGTTTGTCAAAAAACGAACTTTATATTATTCTCGGGAGTCATGGCTATTACTATTTTATCGGTAGATTTTTAATATTTAATTTTTCTTGTCTAACA
Source organism: Tenebrio molitor (assembly GCF_963966145.1). Classification (NCBI taxonomy): domain Eukaryota; kingdom Metazoa; phylum Arthropoda; class Insecta; order Coleoptera; family Tenebrionidae; genus Tenebrio; species Tenebrio molitor. The sequence continues at coordinate 4,449,517 of NC_091056.1, read as the reverse complement.
GAACCAGAAGGTGTTAGAAAATAATTATAATAGGATTTAGGTACAATTTTTTTTTCACTCTACAACTTTTGTTTAAGGTTTGTTGGAAAATAATTAGGAGAGCCAATATCAGAGGATTTTCACTATTGCACGTAAAGTGCCTATGTACCAACAAAATCAATTCTACACCCTGTATATTAGGTGCTCCAGTTGCTTTTCAGATAAGTATTTATATTGCCATATTTTTTAGAATTGCTTGCAGACTCAGAATAAATATTGTGCAATCGTGAGTCACCCACACTGTGATAAGAGAAAACACAAAATTAGCATTTAATGTCTAATTTCAGCCCGGCCGAACATTTATTGCAAATAATGTTACCTTTTGCTAAAAGTACGAATCCTTGCAAACCTATTTTGAAAGGTACAATTTAAATAGTCAATGTTTTCTAAGTAACAAATCAAATCAAATAGTAAAGGGAAAACCTAACCTTCCAACAATCTTTCCAATTTTACTCGATATTTTTAAAATTTCTAATTTACTTTAAAAAAACTAAACCAAAATACAAAATCCAACAAAAATTTGTTTCACAGTCTAGAACTGGTTTACAAATCTATGAGGGGCATGATGACCAACTTAATAGACCTGGACCAATGGCTTAACGTGACTTCCGAATCACGAGATAGAATATATGTATTTGAATTACTTACCATCAGTTTCACTAACTTTATCTAATATTGCAAAAAAACAGACTGCTTTTCCAAAACAAAGTGATTCTAGAAAAAACGTGCTCCACAAGTGACCACTGGGATAATAATTTCCCACAAAATGATTTTAAAATTGTACCTCACCGCCTACAATATCGTAGAGATGGCAGCACATACAGGGTGACTGACGAAAAACCTTTGACGCTGTATCTTACTTATTTTTTATCCGATTTGAATAAATGACACATCAAATGAAATAGTTCGAAAAACACTTCATTATTATCCTATTCAATATTTTTTTCGACATCTATTTTTTGACAGACGATAGCCAACTTTTTTTTTCAAACTACACTCTATATATTTTGTTATTCGTTCTTATAAAGAATCTTCATTTGAATATTCTTACATTAAAAGAAAAAACAAAAAATGTATTTTAAATGAAAAAAATTGAAAATCAAAAATGAAGTAATCAAATTTGTAAACAATACAAAATCTATTCTAGTTGCTCAAAATTTCCTCATTGCTGTTGCAGACACTGTCGATACCTTCTAGAAATGCCCACCTTTGCTTTCAGTAAAAAATTTCGGGGTTTTTCCTGACATACTCGCACTATCCTTTTTCTTAACAATTTCTTATTAATTTGGATCCTGGTGGGGTCAAATAAATATTGTCTCTAAAGTTTCGAATGAATATAAAGAAATCCAATGGATTCAAATCTGGGGATCTAGCGGGCCATCGAATAGCTCCATGAGCACCCATTCGTCGTTCACCAAAATGATTTAAATGATTTAAACACAAAATTCATGCGTGCATTATGTGGTATGGCCACAGTATACCTTCTAAGCAGTAGTCGCACTCGACGTCGGCACTTTGATGTTTTCTGAAACCGTTGTGCTTTCGCGCAAGTTACTGCGCAATGAATTTAACAGGCATTTTACATGAAATTAAACGTTGCGGACAGGAATTTAAATCGGGGGTATTGGATCTCTTATGCGCAGTAACTAGCGCGGACTTACAACTGAATACAAATATTTTGCGGAGTGCGACTACTGCTTAGAAGGTATACTGTGGTATGGCGCCGTCCTGATGAAACACGACTCTATTCAACACTGCTAATGGTATCTCATTCAGAAAATTGCTTATTTCGTTTGATAATAAATAATATGATATTTTGTTTGATAGAGACTGCTATCAATAAAAAAGGGACCCACTAGTCCATTCTATCTTCAAAAATGCCACACCACAGGTTAACACTAAATCGTCTTTGGAAATTTTCTTCCACAGCAACATTATAATATTATTATTATCAAACTGTTTTGACAAATGAATACTCACAGCTCACTTAGTCATTTCGAGCATTTAGAACAAAGTTCTCTCTTGTTTATTTTGGTCACTTGATTTTTAAATTTTGTACATTTACTCTTTAATTTCTTGACTTTTGTTTAATGAATGGGTATAGTTCTTTGCATTTTTATATTCAGAAGACAAATCTCTACAATACTGAATAAAAAAAAAAAATGTACGGTGCTGTTTGAAAAAAAGAAGCTGTTCTGTCAAAAACTGGACGCAATATATATTTTTTTTATTTAGTTGATATTGAAGTTTTTTCACAATTACTTCATTTGATGTGTCATTTATTCAAATCGGATAAAAAATAAGCAAGATACAGCATCAAAGGTTTTTCGTCAGTCACCCTGTGTTATCTATACAACGTGTAACAGAAATAAGTACATTAATTTTAACTCGTAATAGAAGTCGTCAAAAGGAACAACTTTTCTATCTACCATTTTGCCGAAAAACGATGTTTAATTCAAAAAAAAAATTGGAGAGATTTTTCACTAAAATAACCCTACGCCACTAAATACTGCAATGGCTAATTGAGATCAACGCTAATATGAAAAAAACGTCCATTTTCATCCAGAAAACGTGTTTTAACGCAGAAATCGAAATTCAAAGAAATCTACCCGTATAGCAAAAAATCGACTTCGTAAGAATCTGGTTGTTTCACGTTTTTAGGTAGCTTAGTTTTGGAGATATGAACGGTTTTAGGAAAATCTTTCCTATTTTTTAAGCCACTACGCAACGTGTTTCGCCAAAATGGCAGAGAGAAAAGTTGTTCCTTTTGATGAGTTCTATTACCAGTTAAAATTAATGTACTTATTTCAGAAACACTCTGTATGTTATAAATGGAAAAATATCTCCAAAAACGCTTGTATGTATACAGAAAAAGTTACAAATATTTTTATAAAATTGGAATCGGATTATCTATCAGTAAATTATTATTTAATGCATCGGGATTATCTTCGTTAGCCCTACCTCCACTAGTTTATCTCTTGGTGCGCGGGTAATAGAAATCTTAGATAAGAGATTAAAATATCAGAAAGAATTGAAGAATATAAGTAGATTTATAAATTTTATAGACAGTTATTGCATTTATATAAGGCTGATAAAATAAATGAAAAAGAAATAAATTTACGTGAAGAGGAGTTTGTCAGTAGTTTTCATTATTTTCCCAGAGAGAAATACCTAGAAAAAGTTCACTTAAATGGTAATTGATGATTCTTATTGTAATAAATGAGATGTATTACTTCGGTCTGCTAGTATTTTTTACTATTTCTCAATATTTCATCTTTATCAGGTAGTCCCTTGCAGGGACGCTTGGAAATGAATATTACTACTATAGGGCATTCATTTTAAATGTTGGGTAAAGTTGTAAACTCAAAACACCATAAATTACGAAAGCAGCAAATTTTCATTGTATCGGTACCGTAAAGTAGGAATCCCTCTGTTCATATAAAACTAGTGCCACGTCGTACTTTCACCATCTTATCGACGAGCAAAAGAAAGAGACGTTAAAATATCCATAAGTAAAAAAAAATTAAAACACATTTTGTGATCAGTGACCAAACAAATGTAAAGAGATTGTTGATTTTAAATAATGTATGTATTTGACAAATAATATTACTAAATAACGAAATAAGAGTAATTAGTAAAGTATCCATTACATGTAAATTTTAAAGTAAGTAAGAAATAAATAATAAAATACGTAAAGAAATAAAAAATTAATCGTCATCTGAATTAAATTCACTAGATGATTCACCAGTACTATTGCCAACAAATAATAATGGTTCCACTTGGTCTTCTAAAAGTTGATCTCGTTCCCACCATTCTTTAATTTTGGACCCGAATATATTGAACACAGTTTTAGATTCACTGAGTTTCGGACAAGTGTCAAAGCAGGCAAGTTTTATTACAAAACCCAACATTTAAAATGAATGCTCTATACTATTAGTTATTTAGAGCAATTTGGGTATTTAATTACTAATAGTTCATCATTAATAGAAATAAATGAAGCATTAATTATCTTTCGAGAATATTACAATTTACCTGTTGATGGAACATTAAATCAGGAAACACTTCCTTTGATCAGTAAACCTAGATGTGGTGTTACAGATAATCCTACTGCTTATATAGTTCATACTAACAAATCGTCTAAAACAAATCTTAAATGGTATTTTTCGTTAGCCACAAACGAAATGAAAGAATTAACACAAAAAGCCTTTGATCAATGGGAATCTGTTTCAAATTTAAAGTTTAATTAATTACAATAGTGTTAAACCGGACATACTTATTTCATTTTCTAACACACTGTTTCAACATAATCATAATTCACGGTGTCAAAAAGGAGTATGTTCTAGCAGTTTTGATGGAAAAGGTAATGTTTTAGCACATGGCTTTTAGCAGAAAATTGGTATTTTGGTGATTCAAGCAAAACACCTGATCGTCAAACTAATTTTTATACAGTATTATTACACGAAATCGGACATACATTAGGTATTGAACATTCTGCAAATAATAATTCAATTATGTATGCCTATTATAAAGGTGATATTGATAAATTAACTCAAGACGTTCTGTGGGCAATTCAATATTTATATAGAAGACCTGAACGATTAAAATATGAATTAATACCAACAACAACAACAGTTAAACCTACTGCAAGCAAAGTCTGGCAAAGAGTCCCTGAAGGGGACTACGGCTCTGCAGGCCAGCCCAGAGGCGAAGACGAAGCCGAAGGTACAGCTAGTAATTTATGTGATTTTAATAAAGAAATTGATACATTTTTAATTGCAAATGTTTAGTTGATCAATTTAAAAGACATGACTTATGCTAAAGAACCGAAATTAATTACAGATTATTTATATTTTTTGCCAGATGATTTTCAAGAAATTTCACGTATTTATCGAAGACCTTCAGGTGATGTTTTAATAGTTGTTAAAAATTTATATTATTTAATTAATTTTCCAAGTTTTAATGTTAAAAGTGGATATAATGGTCAATCTATTAAAAATTTAGGAATACCAAAAGGAAAAAGAATTGATGCAATATTTAGACCTTATTCTAGAAAAACATATACCGGGTGTATTATGAAAAACCTTTGGTGCTATAACTTCCTTATTTTTTATCCGATTTTAACAAATGATACGTCAAACAAAATCGTTTTAGGAACACTATAGCCCGACATGCTATGATTTTTTTTAACATTATATTTTTTGACAGACCGCAGCTAACTTTGTTTTTTTAAGTTGCACTCTATATTTTTTTATCTTTATTCTGATAGATGTTTATCTTCTGAATACACAAACATTAAAATAAAAAATAAAAAAATTGTTTTTAATAAAAAAAATTTAATTTCCAAAAATCAAGTAACCATAACTTTACTACAGCAAATGTTTGAAATTACCTCCATTCTCTCTAAGACACATTCGACACCTTCCACTGACGCCCATTGCGGCGTTTAATAAAAATGCTGGTGGTATTTGTTCACATACTGCTACGATTCTTTTTACTAAATCATCTCTGTTATTGGCCGGAGTCAAATAGACATTGTCTTGAATGTCTATAGCTGTCTTGGTCACTTTGCAAAATTAGAATGCACTTTTATTACTGTTTAATGATTTAAAAAAAATACATTATTTTTTGATTTCTTCTTTTTGTTTCTATGCATGAGCATGGTTGTTTACATTTCCATATTTAAAATAAAAATCTCTATAAAACTGAGCAAAAAAAGTTAACAGTGCCATTTGAAAAAAAAAAGTTGACTATCATTTGTCAAAAACAGAACTCAAGAACAAATATTGGATCAATTGAAATTGTAGCCCATTTAAAACGATTTTGTTTGACATATCATTTATTAAAATCGAATAAAAAATAAGGAAGTTATAACACCAAAGGTTTTTCATAATACACCCGGTATATTTTATAATAAAGTCTTATACATTGAGTTTGATGAGTGTGTTTAGATCAAAGAAAAATGGTCTTATTTCAGAATTATTTGCTGGAATACCTTCAAATATTAGCAGAGTATTTAGATATAGAAATTTATATTTCTTTAAAGATAAAATGTATGTATTATGAATTTGATGATATTTCGAATACATTAGTTAAATCTGATACATTTTACTTGACAGTTTTTGGATTTAAATGTGGTCTTGTCGATCAAATAATAAAACTAATTAATCATCTGTGATCATTTTCATATGATTTTTTTTTTGTTTTCAATGTTAGGTACTCTACCCACATCATTGATTTGAGTTTGATATAAATAACATTACGTTAATTACTCACTTTTTTGAACAGTACACAATGAAAATAATACACTTATTTTTTGTATATTCAAGTATTTACCTTTTATTTATTCCTCGATAAACGTAATCAAGAGGATAATATCCTTATTACATTTTTTGATAAATAGTTGGTTTTCATTTAGAGGCACCACAGACCATAAAAACCCGATTAACTTCAATTCCTCTCTCTCTCGAAATCATCTTCATTCAGTATAAAATTGTCCTCGGTGTCAAAAAACGGGTGGGCGTTTTCATTTAGTTTCCTCATAAGTTTTACATAAACATCAGTATATGAGTTCTCATCAATTTTCCATTTTTTGAGAAGATTAGAATTCCCACTGGCTAAAGATTGGAATTTCTCTTTGTCGCTTCCCTCTGTATCATAAAGTAATTCATCTCTAACAAAACAGACGAAACTTCGTACACTAAGAAGTTTATAATATGTCGTAAAAGAATTGCTCCATCTCAAACCTAGAATTAAAGTCGTCGGAATCTCAAGCGACAACGTAATTGATAGTGACTTATTGGCCAGTTATATCGTAAATCAAAATAAATCTATGTTTACCGATTCTAAATTCTGTAAAATTGTCAATTTTTCCGCGTTAAAGAGTAGGAAAAATAGGGGGACAACCGGCAATAGATACCAGGCGACTGAAGTCGAATCTAAGATGACGGAGCCCATAGCACATTATCTAATTAGTTGCAAAATAAAGTAAAGAAAACTAGTAAGAATAACATACACATTTGTGTTTATTGTGAGTTTTTGAGAAGATTAATGTGACGAGTGATATTGCATTTTATTTGCACAAATTTCTTTGATATTTGGCTTTATTAAAGAAAGCTGTAGCCTCATATCTGGCTCGGCATCTAAGCAGTTACGGTACTTGGTTTTGGTGGAATTGGTGGAAACATATGTGGAAAATCCAGTTTCACAAAGTTATGTGCTTACGAATGGTAAAAGGATGGAAACAGCTTTCTTTGACAGCTCTGTATATTCCTGTTTTAGGCTGCACCAAAATTCTGTTACAGGTTGCTTTTCGAATATCACTTTTAGTGAAGAATCGGAAATCAAGTCGATTAGCTTTTCGTACTCTTGACACGATAAACTTTGGGGCTTTTCGTTAATAATAAATGGATTTTTTACCCAAGAATCCTTTTCCAGATTACTATTCCATTCATTCGGGAAGTAATGTGTTACCGAATCACACATGATTCGAAGATGGTTAACAATATCGTTAACTATTTCTTGAGGTAATTCGTCTGCACCCATTTCTTCACCACACTCCTTTAAAGTTAGAAAACAATCAAACTGTCCATTTTCTACGCTACTTAGCCAAAATTGTAACTTCCGTTTAATTTTGTCATTGGCTGTAAACACAGTAATCTGTTTTCCTTGAAGTGACAGATTGGCTTCATTAAGTTTGGAAAATATTTCTGTCAAATAGGCAAGTCTAAACAGCCAGTTTTTATTAGTTAATTGACTTTCCAAATGAAAAGGACGTTCCAGGAGGAAAGTGCGAACTTCAGCTCGTAACTCAAACAATCGAAGTAGTATTTTACCCCGAGATAACCACCGAACTTCAGTGTGAAGTAGTAAAGATGTATGGATACTTCCTATAATCATCGCACAAGATCCTAAATAGTCGCATATTTAATGGTCGAGACTTAATAAAGTTTATTATTTTTACCGACTCGTCGAGAACAGTTTTCAAGAAAAGTGGCATATTCTTGACTGCTAATGCCTGACGACGGATTATGCAGTGACTACTGCTGCAATTTTTAGCTATAGCTTTAATCCTTGAAACAGCACCTGCAGTTTTTCCAACCATGGCTTTTCCTCCATCAGTGCAAACATCAATGCAGTTGTCCCATGAAATACCATTTTCAATAAAAGAGTTATTAACCAAGTTAAAAATTTCGTCCCTAATAGTATTACTTTCTAACGCCTTACAGATTAATAAATCCTCTTGGATAGAATGCTCGAACTGATACCGTACAAATACAAGCAACACTGCTAGCCCCGCAACATCAGTCGATTCATCCATTTGTAGCGCAAAATCACAACTTTCAAGACGCAAAGATAACTCCGCTCTTATGGATTCTGATAAGTCTTTTATACGGCGAGCTACTGTATCATTTGAAAGTGGTATCTTTAACAATTCTTTTGCAGCTTTTTCATCTAGCATACACTTCACCATTTCAACTGCACACGGCTTTATCAGATTTTCTGCTATTGTATGGGCTTCACCAGCCATCGCAATTTTATAAGCAACTTTGTAGGATGCCTCAGTTGCATTTTCATTAACTGTCTGCGATGCATGACACAAAGATTTTTCATTTTAGTAGCAGTTCACGCTTTCGAACAAAAAAGCTTGCAGGCTTATTTTTGTATTCTGAATGCAAAGATTCGAAGTGGCGAAGCAGTTTAGTAGGAAACAGAGCTATTTGGTAAAATTTTGTTACACAGAACACATTGAGGACAATTATTGTCGACTTCCATAAATCCAAAAGCTATATAATTTTCATCATATCGCCTTGTTTTTTTGCATTACACGGGTTTTTTGGTAGTACTTTTTTCAGGACTATCTGGCTTGTCAACTTCGAATGACTCTGAAAACAAAGAAAAACTAGCGGCTGAATAACAACCTTATTTTTAAATAAATTCAAAATAATACCTGCAGTAGAAGGCCCAGGCTTTGGTTCTTCTGGCGACTCCGAAGTTACTGTACGCTGTTTTTCAATGTTCCTGTTTGTAGCCAACCGTTCATTGCAAATAATTTTCGCACAATTTTAAGAAAGAATTGAGGATGAACAACACTACTCAGCCCACAAATAAGCAATGACTTGTCGTGGGATCGAGTCGAGTGGTCGAGTCGCGTAGGCGCCCGTGGACATGGGGTGTAGAGAGCAGTAAGCGGCGTCTGCGGAGCCCCTGCGCATCTTTCGCGGAGCCCACTTTGAGAAACGCTGGTCTAGACTATTGTACAGTATACGATGCCGTTGAGTTAAGACGCTGCTTTAACTGTTATGGTTTTCACCACTTTTCTAAACAATGCCATGTGACAGTACCTACGTGTCCCAAATGTGCTGGAGCTCATTCGGTAAAAAGTTGTACAAATGAGAAATTAAAATGTACCAATTTTGTTCAGCTGAATGCCCGTCTGAAAGAACAAAATCCAGTCGACCATGCTGCTTGGGACTTATCTAATTGTAATGCTTATAAAAAAGCCGTCTCTGACTTTAAGAGAGATATTCTGAGCATCCAATAGCAATTAATCTCGGGAGAAAACAACAATGTCAAAAATAATAAGTTAAAACATATTGTAACCTTTCGCCCCTAACCGGTGTATAGTTGGTGGTGGAACTTGCAAATAACGAAAATGTGTGTGAATAAATTTATCTGACTACTGATCCTACGTTGTGTTTTATTTTTCATTTTTATTAATTAGGTTCTAACGAGAGGCCGTACCTTCGGAAGGTTTTTCTAAATTAGAATTAAAACGATTGAACACACTTCACTTAAATTTTATTTAACAAACAATCGATTGTAGTGGTGCTTGGTCCCAACAAATTATAGAAATAAATAACTGAATTTAATAACAGAAGTTGGTGGAAATTTGACCCAATAAAATTTGACTCGCGGCCCACGAACCGAGATCTGACTCATGAATAAATGACTAAGCTGAGCAAATACAGAATTTCTGGCGCGAACAGCATTATGGAAGTTTGAAATGCGAACTATGTGATCCGGTGTAGATTTCAATTACCCCAATTAAATTGAACCCAACGCGGTGCCCTGGAAACCTTCCGTCAAAGTCTGGTCTACTCCGATGGTTTAAAATAAAAGGGAAAAGGTTCTAACAGACTTGTAGGGTACCTCTCTTCACGTGTCAGCTGGCCTAGTTTGGTCACTGTCCCGTTTACGGGTGACATGGCGGTTGGTGCACTTATGCCGGACCACAGCTAATTGAGTGCGACGGACACTGGCGGTAGCTTCCCCGACGTTAAAGGCCCCCAAGTAGTGAATAATTAATGAAGCTATAAGTTATAATAGATCGCCTTGGCGAGAACCCGTTTCCCCAATCGGTAAATGCAAGAAGATCACATACTCCGGAACAAATAATTTAATTCCAGATTCTAAAGAGTCACGTGGTCGTCAAATGCTCAAAGAAAATAACATAAGCTTTACCTTAACACGATAAGGAACTAATGTTGTGGGAACAGTTAAACCGCGACGGCAGAGCAAGTACCAGAATTAGAAAAACTTAATTTACCTTGTAAACGTAGAAAACGTGGTCACCAATTCACTGCTGGCGGTACTGAACGTACTTTTCGCTACTTTGTCATCCAAAACCGGAGTGAATCAAAAAAGGCCTCTTTCCCGTCCCGCATTCGGTTTTATCATTCCTGGCGCACCCCACTTTCGCAACCCCTACCTGTCCAAAGTGACCAATCCGCTCGGTTCTACTTTACGCCGATCGCGACACTCTTTCGATATCTCTAGAATTTTTGAAATTACAGTTTCCGTTTTCCACCATAATCTTAAATGTTTAAATTTAAGCTTTTGTTAGGACCAGACCGAATGTACATAATTTGTTGTTGGATTAGAACTCTGAAAAAAAAGAACACTAAATTACTGACTCTATACAATAATAAACCTCAACATTACGAAACAAACACAATCAAAAAATTGGAACAAACAGAATTAACAGGAGCACTGAATTACCGACTCTATACAATAATAAAAATCAGCACAAAGAATTAAACAGAATTTAAATGAAACAAACAGAATTAAAAATAAACAAACAGAATGAAAATGAAACAAACATAATTAAAATGAAACAAACAGAATTAAAATGAGACAAACAGACAAAACAAACAAACAAATTAACCTTATTTTGGAACCTAAATTGGGCTTGAAACGCTGTTACGCAAGTGCCATTTCATGCGACTAAGTTCCGTTGTTCTGCCACTTCCAAAAATTGTTCTACATTGGTTGGATTCCCCAAAACTGTTCTAATTAATAATTACTTCGTAATTTTCATTCTCTCTCTCTCACTCACACCTCTGATTTCTACAACTACCTGGCTTTACCGTTACCGTGTTGTCCCTGTTTTCCTACCGACTCCCTTTCTACTTTGCTTTGTTACTTTTCTAACTAAAAGTGCAAACGATTCTAGTTATTTTCTACGATAAAGCGTTCTGTTTCTAATTTGCAATTCTCGCCCTTTAATTACAAATATGCTACAAATTTGAGAATGTTAAAAAAATAAATTAACCTCATGAACATTAATTTTGTGGTTCTCTCAATTTGAAACCTGCTAACATTAACTTTATTAATTCAATTTTCCCCTTGATTTTAACTGGATCACCCAAATTGTCGAACATGTACTTTATTGCAACGCTTCCTTTCCCCTGAACACTTGTCCCCCTTGGGCTATGGTTTGCCCCGGACGCGTACCTGCATTTTCAAAGAGAGGCTAGCAGATTTCGCTTGAGGACTCTGGCTGACAAAGGCACCGAGAAAATAAAATTTACAACTGACCAGCACTTCCGCCCCAAAAATGGACGGTTCTAAGAAATTTTGGTTGAATTGATTTTAAAATTTAAAATAAAAAAGAAAAATTTACAAGTTCTTAATTTGGCGGACCTATTCGGATCATTACAATATTTATGCGTATTACCAAAATGTAAGGGGGCTCAGTACGAAGGTGACAGACGTATATACAAGTACGTTACATATGGTACAATATTAGGAAATCATACTCTCACTATCACCATCATTAGGTAATTAGGTTCTTCTCTGATTTCACAGGATATACTGTTGTTGCTTTTTTTATAGGTTTTTTTATTTGTTTTCTTGCTCCTTTGTGGGTTTTCTTTTGTATTTATAATGTTATTTTCTGCTCGAGACTCAGTAATTGGCTACTAGCCAGTTGAGTTTCTTTAAAATAATAAATAAATAAATAAATAAATTTACTCGTTGGATCATTTGTAGAACAAGTCATTTCACGTGGTTACACTGAATAATTATAATAATAATACATACTCTTAAAATAATGACTAATTAAAATTCTTGTTGTTCCGTAACAATTTAAACAACTCATTAGGAAAACTCATTTAAGCAAAATTACAAATTTTATTTCAAAGCAAATAAAAAAATACAAAAACATTATTTGTGTACATAGAGTGCCATGCGTCTGTCAACATCATTTGATAATTCTCTTGAAGAAAGTAATAGTTATCTTGAGTTTAAATATCCTCAAGACACAAGATTTCATCTACGAACAACAGATTGGAAAATAAGTGATCAAGATTTAACTGATGCAGGTCCTTCGAACGCTAATCTTGAACATAAATTCGGAAACGTCAAAAAGTGTCATAAAATTTCTGGAAAAAAATTAGTTTTTCGATGTGAAGACTGCAACAGAGATTTCAAAAAGGAAAAGGGCCTTAAAATTCATAGATCAAGGATTCATGGACTAATGAGCCAATCGTTTTCGTCAAAATCATTTTCTTCAGAAATTAATAAAACAAGAAGGAAAACTGAAGAAATTAATAACACTTCATTTAATTGCACGGATTATGAGAAGCAATTCGGATCTCAAGATAATCATTCTAGTGGACAACAAAGATTAAATTGTAATTTGTGTCCTGGAAAATCTTTTAAGGATAATACCAGATTGAAAATTCACGTAGATAAGTATCATACCAATAGTAACCTACCAACTTCTTCTAATTTCTCTTCAACGGTTTCTATCACAAAATTGCTTATTAATTTAAAACAGCAGCTACCAACTATTAGAAGATTGCCTAAAGCTTGTAGACATTTAGCTGCTGATAAATTAAGTTCAATTATTAATAATTGTCTTTCGACCAAATCAATCTCTTCATTTGAGGATCTTTTGCTATTCTCTTATAGAGCTTTCAATGTAGCCGAGAAATCTGATAAATCATTGAATAAGCATATAAAAGAAAATCTTTCTAATTTTGAAGTACCTCAAATACGAACATCTTCTAAGAGACGAACACATTTATCACTAGCTAAGTAAGTGGAAGCAAAAGTAGCCGATTTTGATATCAAAGGAGCTGTTAAATTATTGTCCTCGGATGACTCATTAGCTTCATTCAATGAAGATGTTGCTGAAGAATTAAAAAAAAAAGCATCCTTCACCATCTCGCGAACTTTTTTTTCCAGACGCTTTCAAAACGGGAGACTTTTCTTTAATAGTTAATGAGCAAAACGTTCGAGAAGCTATCAATTCCTTTCCTGCCGGTTCTTCACCAGGTTTAGATGGCATGAGACCACAATATTTAAAAGATATTATATCTTTATCAGCGGGCGAAGCAGGTCAGCGGGCACTAAGAGCTTTAACAAAACTGTGCAATTTTTTATTGTCTGTCCAACTTCCTTCAGAAATTTGTCATTTATTATATGGTGCGTCTTTATGCGCCCTTCATAAGAAAGATGGAGGAATTAGACCGATCGCTATAGGAAACTGTTTACGAAGATTGACTTCAAAGCTTGCTTGTTTTCAAAGTCGTAATATTGTAAATTCGTATTTATCTCCACACCAACTTGGAGTGGCAACTAAGCTAGGATGCGAAGCAGCAATTCATACTACACGTACCTTTGTGAATAACGACCTAAACCGTAGCAAAGTTGTTCTTAAATTAGATTTCAAAAACGTATTTAACTCAGTCGAACGAGATTGTATTCTAAAAGAAGTCCAATGTCATACCCCACTTCTTTACCCTTATCTTTATCAATGCTATAGGAATCCTTCAACTTTATTTTTTGATGATCATTTAATTTCTTCTTCTGTTGGAGCTCAACAAGGAGATCCTTGTGGTCCTATGATTTTTAGTCTTGCCATTCAACCAATTATTTTATCTTTGAATTCTGAACTGAATATTTGGTATTTAGATGATGGAACCCTAGCTGATTACCCAGAAGTAGTTTTGTCCGACTTTAAGAAAGTTATCAATTTATCCAGAAAAATTGGTCTTGAATTAAACTTTAACAAATGCGAGATCTTTAGCTGTTCTGGAGACACAGATTTAAAAGTCATAAAGGAATTTCAAAATTTAGCACCAGGTATTAAAATTTGTGACCGAGGAAGTTTATCTCTTTTAGGCTCTCCAATCTTTGACCAAGGCTTCAAAAACACTGTCGAAAAAACTATTAATACAGTTGAAAATCTATTAAATAAAGCTGAATTTCTTAGCAGACACGTGGCTTATACCTTAATCAAGAACTGTCTTTTCATACCAAAATTTAATTTTTTATTAAGAACAACTCCTTTTTAGAAATTTTCTAATTACGTTAATTCCATTGATTCTTCTTTAAAGTCTTCTTTAGGAAAAATACTTAATTTACGTTTAACTGATTTACAATGGTGTCAGTCCACTTTACCGATTAGATTTGGTGGACTGGGAATTTGCCGCATTTCCGATATTTGCCTCCCTGCTTTCCTATCTTCAGTTCATGGTGTTAAAAAGCTTGTTTCTCAATTACTAAATTCAAAGGATAATGAGCTTATTATTCACCATTATGATGAAGCTTTAGCAGTCTGGGATGTAGAAAATGAGAATGAAAGACCAACAATTCCACAATTTCAGAAGAATTGGGATAATATCAATATCAAAAGAATAATTGACAATGACTTAATCTTTAATTCATCTATGGACTTGGCTCGTTTTAAGGCTTTGCAATGCAGAGAATCAGGATCTTGGTTACATGCAATACCTTCTCCTAATATTGGTACTCTTTTAGATAACACTTCCTTCCAAGTTTGTATTGGTTTAAGATTGGGTTGTAATCTTTGTACACCTCATATTTGCAAATGCAATGCGAAAGTTGATGAAATTGGTATTCACGGTCTAAGTTGTTCCAAAAGCAGTGGTAGATTTTCAAGACACACTGAAATTAATTCTATTATCAACCGGTCTTTGACTTCTATTCATGTTAATTCAACTTTAGAACCAAACGGACTATCTCGTGATGACGGAAAACGCCCTGATGGGATGACTTTAGTACCGTGGAATAAAGGTCAACCTTTGGTTTGGGACGTTACTGTCGTAGATACACTTGCAGACAGTTACGTATTGAAAACATCTGAAGTCTCTAGGTTTTGCCGCTGAAATGGCTTGCAAACGCAAACATAACAAATATAGTTCAATTATTTCGTCAAACTACATATTTAAAGGTTTAGCCTTTGAAACCTTAGGCCCTTGGTGCAAAGAAACAATAGATTTCATTAATGTCATCGGAGACCGACTTATCGCGGACTCATCTCCGTTTTCATCTCGGCTCTCAGTTGACTCATCTCCGTTTTTATCTCGGTTTTCACCTCGTGAATTGACTTTTCTAGGTGTCCAATTGCTGTAACCATATTAAACATTTTTGATTTTTCCAATTCGATAGTCTTTTTGAGTATGGCTTTGGAGTCAAGCCGCACATCATGAGCCTGTAATAATAACCATATAAGAGACATAAATATATAGAGATTAAAAAGACGGATGGACAAAGAAATAGACAAACAGACGCATACACGGACAGACAGTAATTTACTAAAGTTTGCTGGTTGCTGTCGTGGCTGCCCATACTTGAGTCGCTGTTGCTACGTCTTCCGTGGTAGTACTGAGAGTTGAAACTAACCTCTTCTGATCTATTAATTTGATGTTCTTTGAAAGATTGGTTACCTTTTTCAACAATTCTCGATGACCTCCTCATTTCGGACCTAAGTCAATTTCAAAAGATAAAAAATGATTTTCGTATCCCACCTCCACCCGGCGGCACGGCAATTTTGCCGGAGTACATATACTATTACGGATATTACTATCAAGTAATAGTGCAGTGCTTATCAACATAATTACCGGCGTCTCGCCTCCGCATTTTGACTTTGTTGTGTATTATGTTCTGTGTCAATGTTATAATATACCTTTTTGAATTTCAACCACCAATGTGTTCTCTAAGTGCAAAATTTTTAAATTTTTAAAAAGAGATTGCGGTACTATTCCAGTTGCTGAAATTACAAGTGGTAAAATCGAATTTTTTTCTAAACACCAAAGATTTCTCATAGCAACGGAGAGCTCTAAATATTTATTAATTTTTGTGTTATATGTCTGTGTTATATTATGTGAATTTGGAACAGCTATATCTAAAAGATATGCTTGCTTTCGTTGTTTATTTAAAATTATAATGTCTGGTATGTTATGCTTAATATGAATGTCAGTTAAAATTGTTCTATCAAAATATAACTTGTAACTGTCATTTTCCAAACAACTTTCTGGTGTATAACTATAATGTGGTTGTGTATTCTTTAATAAATTGAATTTAACAGCTAAATTCATGTGTATAATTTTAGCGAATATATGGTGACATAATACATATCTAATTATTATTTACATTATTATAAACAAAATTTATTCGAATGCTAGTATCAATATTAGGGATGCCGCGAATAGTAAATTTTTCAAAAACGGTTACCGCATTATTCGGCCCATGAAGTACTGAATATCCGGCCGGATAGGCCGAACAGTGTAGGTGAAATTTGTATTTCTTATTGAGATAACCGCTTTTGAATTCAAAACTAACCGCCAATGAAAGCTATAGAATTACCGGCGTTCGGTACCGTCGGCGACCGCTTGGGGGCGTGGGTGAAAGTCGACAGGGGATGAACGGCCATGTTTTTTCTGGAGGGCACTTTTTCTTGACCGCGGAGTAGTACAGAAGTACCGTGTATTTTTCTGTGTGCTAATTGGGCGATTTTAGTTGTTTTTTTTTTTATTGAACTGTGCTAAATGCTGCTGTCCAACTTCTGTTTTGAACTAGGTATGTGTTTGGGGTACTAAAATTAGTTCTGCTTCGCGCGAAATGTAGTTTAACAATAATAAGACACAAATGGGTCGCACGTGGGTTTCCACCATGTTTTACAAAATCCACATTTATCTCGACCATCCCCATGTATTATGTTTTTTAACATTATAAGCTTGCGAAGGAGCGTAAGGCAGCCTGGTTCTAGTTTTGCTAAATTTATAAAATTGACGGATCACGTTTTCCCTTTGTTGTCAAAGCAGGTTTTTACAATTCACTAATTTTCCTAAAAGAAAATGACACCAAGTTTTAGCGTGGGTCTGTGGCTTTCACTTTTTATCAGCGCACTCCCTCACTTTGATCCCCTTCTAATTATTCCGAGTGACGCTTTTGCTGTAACAAGTATTTATTTATTGCTTAACATTTTTGATCAAAATTTGAAAGTTTCCACTTTCCATCCCGGTAGCAACCAATTGGGTTTATATTTCAGGTATCTGCGTGGGTTTTTTTCCTTATCCAGGGATCTTCTACATTTAGGTATTTTCATCGTTTAGTCCCGGGGCGCCCTCCATATTATCCACGGGGGGCCCCCCTTGTCGATGATCCGGCTCTAATAGGCTAGGGTCGACTGGACTGTGTTTTTTGTTTTATTGTTATGTATGTGTTATTGGTTGTTACCACTTTTCCATCCCAAACTGAAAGTGTTCTTAGATTACTCCGTCAACAAAGTTTTGTCGCGGTTTCGTTTACATTTTCCAGTTGCTGTAAATGTCAATTCTTCCTTATCGCGAGGGTCTCTCTCTGTTTGAGGGGTTTAGTTGCTCCTAACACCCAATCGTTGAACACGACCTCGCGGCCCCTCGTTTAACATGTTGTGCCCCAAGAGAGACCCGAAAACCATAACGCTTGGCGGGGCTTGCTGAATGCTGGTCCGCAACGTTGCTCATGGTGTAAGTTGAATCCGAGTTCCTTGGCACAGAACTTCCGGAATGGGAATCTGTTCTCGAAGTTTGTGGTACTTGACAAGCGTCGTTTGTTTTTGCTCTGAAATAGTCATATTCAATTCAACCGATGAACTTAGAGTACCTCAATTTGTTGACTTAACGTAAAGCAGTTAGGATTTTTCCCCTTAGCACTAAATCACGGGTAGGCGGGAAATGATAAAGTCGTAAGGATAGGTACCACAGACCCCCGGACCACCCAAAGCCACTCACTCCTTCTATAGCGTATCTGCCGTATTTTGTAAATTAACTTGGAAAAGAAAAAAAGAACATGCTGAAGTTCTCGCCTAGTGCCCGCTCTCGCTCGAACGGTCCGAAGTAACTGTTTTGTTTGTAATCTACATGACCCTCCTGTTTTTTTTTCTGAATTTGAATTGTGTTGTTTATGAAATCAGTTTTGCTCAATTCTCACTAACTGTCCCGTCCACGTTGTCACTTCGGACTTGTTCGTATTTTTCAGGAGAGGTTTTAGCGGAGCCTCATTCGGGGGTCTGGGAGAATGGCCAGAGCTCACCATTTTCCTAGAGTTCTAAATGAGTAGTCTTCTCACATTTGAGGAGACTTGGGTGCCCTCTCCCGAGACGTTTTATTATTCATGAATCCCGGCGTTAACCAAAATCATAACTTTGAATAAATAGCTGGTTTTAATTATTGTGTTGTTTTTATTTGCACTCTTCTGTGTGGTTCACAAACCCTGTTGGAACGAATCTGGTAATGTTTAATTTGTATAAAAAAAAAAACACAACGTAGGGAAATTAACGAGGTACGATCACGCGCTCTTGGCCATTTTTGAATTTCGCGGGTGTTATTTTCATTGCGTATGTTGGCAAAAAAAAAAAATGAGATGGCCGATTGGTGGGAATTTTGAATTACCCACTTGGTTCATCACATTATATATCCCAACAAGAAAGTTGAGGTATGTTTTTCTGTCCATTATCTGGCCGGATAGCCTGCATTATCTGGCAAAACCGAATATTGGCTAAAACAAGCCGGATAACCGAATAGTGCCGGATATCCGTAGCATCCCTAATCAATATATATTTTTTTAATTTTACTAATTCTGAATTAGAAAAAAAAACAATAATCTGCATCTAAGTATATCCTACAATAATCCGAGAGGCATGAGTTGAACCGCGTATTTCCTTTGTAATTAAATGCGTACCTATCACCTATTGGTACAGCTGCATTGACATTCGTCAGTCCTCTTTCCTGTTCAAAATTTGTTAGCAATTATTATATACAGGCTGTTAGATGAAAAACGCCTCAACCCATAACTTTTTTATTTAGATTCAAAATCTAAGAAATTCCTTTTTGAGAGGATTTCCCTTGCCATTCAACGTGGAAACGCTGCAAGCATTCGGGGCACTTTTCCAGATTCCGCATTATTATCGGAAATTTTCGCATTGTAAATTAAAAATGTTTTTTATGTTAAATTTTAATAAAAAAAAATCAAAGACATGGTTTTTCGAGCGCTACAAAACAGCCATAAAATTTATTTTTTTTGGTGTTATCTTCAATAGCTAACGATAGTCAACTTTTTTTTTTTTTAAATTGACTCATGTACTTTTTTAGGCTTGGTCTGGTAAGGTTTTTTTTTCTTAATCTCATGATGTATTGAAAGTTATCATTTGGTTCATAGCTAACTGAAAAAAAAAAAAACAATTTTTTGTGGTTCAGCTTATAAAATTTCGAGTAAAATTTTTAAGAGTGCCGTGAAAAACAATCGGAATCCAAATACGATAAATGTCATCTAAACGTCAGCTTAGAAATTTTCATCTGCTTTTTTAAACTTTTTTTATTTAAGTATAAAATAACAACATTGTCAGTCATGCAGGATAGCAGTCATTTGACTATTATTTTATGTTCGAGTGTAATAATAATCGTAATTAGTCATAAACAAAAAGTTAATAGAAAAAATAATAATAATAATAATAATTGCCGTGCCGCCGGGTGGTGGAGGGTTAAGATTATTATTCATGTTTTCCAAGAAAATAATAATAAATCTCTTCAAGATTGCACCTGAAAATTTTCAAACTCACACTTGACATTTGTTGCTATTTGTATTCCAGTTGTTTTTCACGGCACACTTGAAAATTTCATAATAAGCTGAACCACAATTAAAAATTGTTTTATTTTTTTTTCAATCAGCTATGGACCAAACGATAACTTTTAATACATCATTAGATTCAGAAAAAAAAACTTTACCAGACTGAGCCTAAAAAACTACGTGTCCATTAAAAAAAAAAGTTGACTATCGTTAGCTACTGAAAATAACGTCAAAAAAAAATATTTTATGGCTGCTGCATAGCGCATGAAAAACCATATCTTTGGTTTTTTTGTTAATTGAAATCGGATAATAAATAAAAAAGTTATGGGTTGAGGCGTTTTTTATCAAACAGCCTGTATAAATGCATAAATATATTCCTTTTTTTGAGAAAATTGGTTTAAAATCATCTTTAATAGAGTTGTTTCACTAATTTCGGACTTTGGAACTTCAGGAATTAGTAAAAGACATATCAAAATCATACAGGGTGGACCATCGTATGGCAGTTTGAAGATTTAACCTATTTCTAGTTGTTAAAAAAAATTGAAACTTGCAGGTAACAATCTTCAATTAAAGTCCTACACCACGGTAATTTTATTTTTTTGAATTAAGTTTCTAAACAGCGTCGAGACGCTATAAAGTGAAAAAAATCAGAAATCCAATTTTCTTTTTTTTTTAATAATTACATTTAAAATATTATGGAGAATGTACCTATTCCAGAAATTTAAAATTTGATAGGAACCTTTGATTTTAAATTAATTGAGATTTTGTGATTTTTGTCGGGAAAGTATAAGGGATTTATTGCTGTAACTTCTGTCCGCAAGAAATTTGCGTTCACAATGCCCGCTGTAAAGTATTACAACCAACCATAAATCACAAAAGCTTTCATATTTCAACGAACATCTCTCAGGAAAGACATGTCCACCCTGAGAAAAATTCGCCTTGGAAATGTTTTGACGTACCTATAAAAATATTTACTTTCTAATAACAAATCATCAATTAAATAATTGATAAAATAAAAAAAAAAAAATGTCATTTGATTTTGGGTGGGCACTGCCCACCCTGCCACCCCTGACGAGCCGCCACTGTTTATGACACTGACGTGCCGATTCAAGTTTCTTAATGTAGTTCCCTCAAAGTGATTTTTGAATGTAACTACTTTGAGATGCTGTGTTTTGGAGAGTTTTTGTTTTTCTAAAGCATGAAACGTTTTGAGGTGCACCTAAAAAATGAGAATTCATACAGCGTGAATTCGAAATACGTCACAATCTTGCAACTCCAGGATCTTCAAACCAATTGTAAAAATCCCGTGCATTCAGTTTTGGGCTATAGATCCGCATAAGGGCAGAAAAGCCATGTAAACTTCAACCACAAAAGTTGAGTACGCCACTGATATCACGTTAGGACGGATAGTAAGATTTAAAAAGTTATCGAGTGCAACGCAAAATGGTACTTTTTGAGTGCATTCGTCAGCAAGAGTTTTGTGAGTGATTCGAATGTGCGTCGATCAACCTGATTTTATGCGAATAGTGTTGTTAACGGAGTTTTTATCATCAGCGCAAATCCCGGACGATGCAGCAAGTTTTACAAGGGTTCGGGACAATCTACATCGAAGGGCACAGGCGTGTATTAGAAATCACGACATGTTGAACATCGTGTCTAATAATTGTAAGTACGGTAGTTGTGGTTTTTGCTTTGACTTTTCCTTTCATTTGGTTTTCACTCTTAATATCACACGTTTTTGCGGCTGTGTTTAAAGTGTTTTTGGGCTATTTCATTCAAAGCAAGCTTTTGTCACTCTTGTTTTTAAATCGTTTTTGCGGATATGCATGTTTCGATTTATTAGAACTTTCAGAGATGGAATTAAGTTAAATTGCACTTTATGAATTTAAAATGTATAACCACATTTTCGGTTTATTCACTTCCTGAAGATCCTGAGGTTTTAAGATTGTGACGTATTTCGAATTCACCCTGTATAAAATACAAAAAAACTAGCCAACGACACATACCCATCAACATATCAAGTGATTCACAATGAAAAGAACAGAGTTGGCTTTGAAAACCAAATTGTATGTCTTTGATAGATTGTGAGATATATTGGAACTACTTTATTATTTTTTGCAACTACTGCAGAATATTTCATAAAAAGTTGATCTTTATAAAGCAGAACGTTCCTTATTTAATTTTAACTTACAAACAGAATAAATCAGCTTTCAAAGGCTGCTCTGTTCTTTTTTTTTAACGGACATTTTACATTTTAATGTATGTTTAAAAACCGCTTAATAAGTTAGTTGAAAAGATATATTTGTTAATTTATCGACATACTAAGTAAAATCAGTAAACATATAATTAAATAAAATAGATGATTTGTTAACTGGATATTCACAAAGTAAAAGCCACCTCAATTCTTATATAATTGTAGTATCTAAAAGAAATAAAACAATATACCCGGACGTCCCATAAAAAAAGAAGAGGCAAAATAAAGCATGCCTTTTGGGTATTTATTGTGGAGTATCAATACGCTGCTCTTTAATCGAGTTGGTATCAAAGTAAATACTCATATACATAGTTAAAATAAAGAACAAATAGAATGTTTCATTTTTGTTATAATTTATGAAAAAAATTATTGCAGCATAAAGAATATTAAAACTTTAGAAAATGTATCGAGATTGTCGAAAGATGTAGCTAATATTTTCATCTGCAACGAAATATGTTAAAATTGGTATGTTATTTCATTCTTTAATGCCGTTTTATATAAAAAATGTTATATAAAATACAAACATCAAAGATTTTTGTACATACGTGATGTGACATACACGCAAAATTTTATAGAGGAAAGTCGCCAAATTTCGGATATGAGCCTAATTTCAGATAAGATCTTTAATCCTATCCTGTAATCTTAACTGACGTCTATAGTACCTCAGCCAATGCAGGAGGACCAATTTTAAAGTTTTTATTTATTAAGTAACACTAGATGGTAGTGACACGAAAAATGCTACTTCAACAGTTTTTGAGTGTTCGTGAGGTTTCTTGCAAGAGTCCGTTAATTATCACAAAAGTAAGTGATTAATGAAATCTTTTGTATTCACACTATATATTAAGAGATGTAGTTTGCCTCTACGAAATATTTTTAAATGTATTAACTTGTTTTTCTAAAAAACATCACAACGTAAACCTCTTAAAAGTTCCTAATATCGGATAGTAAATATTCCATACTTCCAGATATCCGAAATTAGGATCTAAGCAAGTCGAAGCTTAACCAATGGGATCAGGAAGCTATGAAAAGAGCTATTTGTGCTGTTAATAGTTAAGTACCGATAAAAAAGACAATTTTGTTTGTGATTTTTGCTTAGATTAACCAATTTCCTAATTTCAGATACCTTATCCGAAATTACGGAATATATTTTTTATGTACTATGCCGGCCAAAAAATTTTGGCCCTTATTGTCTGTCAATTCAAAAAAAAAAAATTGTAATCCGTACTTTATTGTCATCATGATTACCGTCTTGATTATGAACGTTATTTTCTGGGTGGTAAATTTCAAAACTCAAAATTATTTTGTCATTTCTACTACACAGAACGTTTACCTTAGGTTATCTATGTACGATTGCTTTAATTTTGTTTATTCATGTCGGATTTTTGGAATATCTGAGCTTCAAACAGTTTAAATTGATTGTCAAAATGACAAGAATCGAAAGTGGGGTTACGATTCCTAAAGGTTTATTTACACTTTACTTGAATGTCAAGAAAGTGACGGCCAAAATTTTTTGGCCGCCATAGTACTATGATGAACGCGGTATTTATACATTTTATTTTATTACCATCGCGGAAATTATTCACCGTCAACTCAACAAATTCAGATTTGTCTTAACCACCTCCAATTGTTTCTGTTCAATTTATGAATTCCATTTATTTCCATTTTAAATCATTGTAAGCAAATCTTGCACCGTACGATTACTGCCCATTTACTAACATAGTTTTACAAGGGAAGTAGGTAGAAATTTCTGTAGGAAAAACGTAAAAAATCGTGAAAATGTAAAAATAGTACCGCTGTACATAGATAAAATAAAGACAAATAGAATGCAAAGTCCCTTGATTTTTTTTTGAGCAGTAAATGTGGCGTCATCTGTTGAGTTGTGGACGGTGCAATATTCCATAGCTTACTGGATGTTTTCCATTATTACTTTATTTTTATTATTTAATAATTTAAAAAAGATAATAAAAAACAGGTTTATTTTAATATTTTTTTATTTTCAACATCTTCTTATACATTTCTACAGCGTAGGAAGTGCAAAAAATTCTCTTAATTTTGAATAAGCTCTCCTAGATTGTTTGTAAAACGCCAATGCCAAGATTTTATTTTCTGTAGTGTATTTGCGCCCTTTTAGTTTAACGTCTCTTTTTTTCGATTGTGCCAAACAAAAATGTATTGCATCATCCCCCAAAACTTTACCTTTTAACTTCATTTCAAATTTTGAGAATAATTTCACACGGCATTTGATTTTTTCAACAGAAAACTGGTTACTTTCTTTTGAAGTTTGAAAATGTATTTGGTCACCGGATATCTGGTAAGGAATTGGTGATGTGGGAGGTCAATTTGGGAATTCTTTTTTCGTAATTTCCATGAATAATAATCTTGGTTGGATCATCCTCATTTTCTAAAAAGTTTGAAGATGATTATTATAGAATTTTTATTCTAGATAGTTTTTACTTTACCCATTGGAATTTGTAAGCTAGGTATAGCCGTATTTTCCCTCTATTGTTCGTGTCGTAATCGGAAAGTCTGAAATATGGATGCACAAACCGTATATCCATTGTAAACTTTCATTTGACTTGACAACAATACTTCGTGACATGAAAGTAAATGAAATGAATTGAGACAACTTTGATTTCAAAAGTTTAAATCTTTCCCCAAATTTGCGCCATCTCTTGGCTTGTGGACGGTGCGATAAACCGTTACCATGGATTCTGTTGCACAAAATTGATAGGCCTCTTTTCATTCTATTTGTCTTTATTTTATCTATGCCGCTGTAGTACTGGGGGCGACATCTAACAGGGGGTAGTACTACGAAATTTACAGTTTTCTTACGTCTTTCTTCCGTATGCTTTCCGTAAAATTTAAACAAACGAAATTTGTTGTTATATTCATTAACCACCTTCAGTTCAACAATTAGTTGCAGACAGAACAACAACCAATTTTGGAGTTTAATTTCTCTTTCAGCGTAATTGGGGTGATTCGCTATCGTTACTATGTTGTATTATATTGTCCAATGGATTAACAAATTGTATGTTTAATAATGTTGATATTGCGAATCGAAAAACCACCCTAACTAGGAAATAATAATATTTTTAAGCGAGTTAAACGAGGTTTGATCGAATGCCAATGCGTCGTAAGAGTCAAATTTGCATAATTCCACACATGTGGAAAATGAGTAACAAGGGAAGGGGGGTAGGCGAGTTAGCGTCCCCTATTTAAAGTTTTGGCACATTTGTCTTGGGGAATTCGGTTTTTGACTGTCTTTCGAGCTAGTCGATATCCGTGTGTCTGCCTTTGCGATTTTGTTTAAATTTAAACTATTTTTTTTATTAAATCACTTTAGCTTCGTTCAGAGTGCCGAGTGCTAATAAATAAGTTAGTGCCAGTTCAAACAACAGGTGCCCGCGATCAACCAGGGTGTTAAACTTTCTAGGTAAGCCCGAGAAAGGGTTATATTATTTTGATTAATTAACTTTATCTCAAAATTTACTTGTTTTTCGTTGAACTTATTTTATCAGTCATTCACCATGGAATATTTAATTTCAATTTATTCAATAATTTGAAGTAATCAAAATCCAAATTTAAAATAATTTTCCAAGTTTCGAGGTATTTGAAGTAAATGCGTAAAGCTAGAGGTAGCCAGCAACAAATGATTCTATTTCCGATGGAAAGAGGGCGCAACACTTTGGTTGTCGGATTACTTAAATTACAAATTTAACTTATCTGATCCTTTGATTCTACTTTTTTTTTTATATTAAATTCTTTACTCCAAATTTGAGTGTAACCACCAGTCAGGGATTTTGAAACTTAACAGTCAATTACTAATTTATAACTAAATCGTTCCTGAATTTTCTCAACTGGTGCCCTCAAATCAGATCGAAATTTCTAGTTATAAACTTTAAGGAGATAGAATAATTGGTTGCATATTCAATATAGGGTAGAGTAGGGCTATTTCTCTCCCGCGTCGTGTTTAGGCAATCAAAGCAAAATTATTGTTTGCACCAATTGCACCTGAAATTATAGGCGCGTTTGTCGGCCACCAACGATGAGGAGAGTCGTGGTTCCCGGGGACCCTCTTCTCCAACTTTACTAGGTCTAAGACACGGTGTCAGGTCGTAGCTTCCGGCCGTGGACTTAGAATGGGCGTCGTAATTCCCGCTCCAACGACATGTACTATGTATGTGTGGGCTACCACGAGGACAAACGAGACAAAATAACCATCCTGGTTACCTGTAATAAACTGGTGTCGCGTACGACAAAGTTCTGTATAAGTCTTTGTCGAAGCTCGTGAACGAAATTTGTGAGAGAAATGACGCCTACAGTCATTCAGATTGATTTGCGAGGACTTGTATATCCGGGTTTTGTTCGGAAGTTGTGCTTGGTGTTTAAGCACCGGACTTTTACCGGAAGCGGTATTTCGGCAGTAGGGCGTAATAGTTAAATGCGATGCACTTATCAAATGCCGCGAGCATGTTATCTCCCGACTCTGGTACAAGTCTAACTCAGTAAACGCGATATTAAATGTTGCTTGGGTGATATAAGTTCGAACAAGTTACCTGAAGGTTAGGTTAGATTTGCCGTAGGTAAATAGGGCTGCATAAAAATTGGGGTTACAGCAAAATCAAACTTTTTCAAATCTAAATTGGATAACATAAAATATCATCAGGTGAAGACTGACACCTCAATCATTGGTTTAAATTCATGATCACAATTACAAAGAAAGTCTCTTACGAATTTGATTACAAACATAACCTCAACAATAATTTTAACACAGGGCAAAATTTGATCAAACCCGCAGAACTTATCCATTTTGTAAACAAGGCTTCGAGATATTTTGTAATAAAATAATTGTGGGGAAACTTGTGTTTAAATCTCTTCCTCCATGCGTTTTGACACTACTTTGTCTCCGAATTTGTGTTACGACTACTGAGTATTGCCTAATAGGCCTTAAGATAAAACATCATCATCACTATAAAGGTGACTAGCGACGAAAAATAAACACAACGTAGGTAAGTGAAAATAATAAGTGTAAAGGGTTACTAGACGAGCCAAATAGATTAGTATATCAAATTGAGAGTTTAAAAGATAGATTAACAGTTAAAAATGCAAAAATTTACGACATCATCACGATCAAAATGGACGGTCTCACTACAGTACCTACTGCTTTTCGACCAAAAATGTAATTTATTTTTTGTTGTGTTAATTTATGAATAAATGTTTATTTATTTGACAGATTACGAAAGAAAACCATTTTCACAAATCATCTAGTAAGTAGTGGTGAAAAAAAAAAAAAATTAAAACATTTTAAATACAATTTTATCATAAAAAAAAAACGTGTCAAACGGCCTTTAAACACAGACAGATTTGTCAGGCTTAAAATCATTAAATACGTGCAAAAAAAACCTCTTCTTTAGGCAATATTGCATGCTCACCCACCGACATTATACATTTCCACCTGTCCTAATATTTCCTTTCCGAGTTCTCTTTTTAACTTTGTCGTCAGTTCGTTCAGGTCAAGGAACCCAAGTCGTCTTTCATGGTCTGGAAGATGACTTTAGACTGTTTTTAGCTCTTTCTCGACTGTTGGTTGAGCTCATGTTAAATTTTTCATATCGACCTTATTAGCCGATATATCGTTCCCACCTGCAGCAGGTCAGCTCCTTTTTTGCTAGTAAGTTTTTGTAAGAACAAACAAATAAGGAACAGAACATTAAAAACTTCCACGACACAACACGTCGTTTTAATTCACGGCCCTTTGGCTAACGTTTATACCTTAAACAAAAACGGCCCTTCGAACAACCTATCATCATACGTAACAACTGTTTTTAGTTCTTTCTCTCTTTTCCGCAAAAAAAGACGCAACATTCGCAACATTTTTCCTGCAAAAAAAAAAGGAAAAGATATTTAATATTTATGATATAAACTAAAATTTGCTTGGAGTAAAATGAAAAGTAATAAAAGCAGAAGCTAAAGGACAAGGCTGATAATTCTGATGATAATTTTTATGGTCAAACAGGATACGTTTTTTTTGTTATACTTGTTATGCATTTAAATTTTTATTAATCATGTCAGCAAGTTAAAGCGACATGTATTCCATGATTTTTGATGTAGCAATCTCACGATGAAATGGCGGTTAAGTGGTTGCTGTAAACTTATTTTGGTCTGGATTTTAATATTTTTGATTGTCTTGTAAATATATACAGGGTCTCTATAAATGATTGTCTGGTCAAGCCAGCCTTGGAAAACAAATTTACTGTTCCGCTTTTTTGAAACCGATGCCAAATTCTAGTTCGTTTTCACGGTCGCTTCTGACATTAATGACGTTTTGTTCGCGCCTGTCAGTCGAGTTTTCGTTCCTTATATTCGTTTTAATCAGAGTTAATCACAGTTAATGAACACCAAAAATCTGTGTTTTTCAATAAAAATTGCAAGTACGTCCGCTTTTAGAAATAAACAGACTGGCAAAATTTGTGGGGTTATGTTTTAATGTTTTATGTTTTAGCTTTATTTTCTTTAGAATGGTTTTTTCTGTTGAACAGAACACGTTCATTGCTGTATTTTACTTTCGAAGTGGAAGGTTTATTAATGGGGAATTATCTGTTTGTAAAAATGAATTCCAGCAAAATATCCGGACAACATTCAAGATGATTGTTAACTTACATTGGACGAATTGTGAACAGATTTTTAACAATCGGAACAATTAGCAAGGGTAAATCATCAGGACGACCACCACTATCTGATGAAATAGTCGAGGATTTGAAAGAAATGGTGGAAAAGACTCCACAGATATCCGTAGCCCGTTTATCTAAACAATCTGATGTACCACGAAGCACTTGTCACAAAATCATTAAAATTAGGCAACAACTGCATGCTTATAAAATAATGTACAAAAACTCCAACCTGCAGATTATCAAAGTTGTGTTTAATATTGTAATCGGTTTCAAAATTACCTCAATTTCAGAATTTGGAGTGCTGAGAATCCACACCAATTTGTAGAGACTCCTTTACATGTTTTGAAAATTGGCGTGTGGAACTGTGGATAGCAATGTTGCTGTACCCTTAACCAAGAAATACTGCAAAATATTTTTGAAAATAAATGAAGAATTGTCAAGTGTTTAGAAGCTAATGGGGGACATTTTCAATCTATTATTTAAAAAAATGCCAATTTGTTATCGATATCTAGTGTTATAAATTATGTTGTTGAATAAATTTGATTATATTGAGGCTTATTTGTCATGAAAAACAATGTTATTTGTATTGGAAGAAAAAATGGGAGTCAATACCGTATTCGACAATTCAGTCTAGGCCGTATTTATCACTAGCATAAAACAAGAAATGTAAAAGCACTAAAGCAGACAAAAAGGCAGTATTGTATTGTGGCATACCGGGAACAAGGTGTTCTCAATATTTATCTGTTTGAATTTGTTCTCATACCAATTCCTGTACACTGTGTGGCGGTACGATGGGGGCAATAATTGTTCCCCTGTTGGTGTTGATATTAAATAATAAATACATTAACGTTAACAGGAGTAAAGCACAGTTGAAACTTGTCTCTGGTTAAAAGCCAACAACCTAACCTGAAAATGTGACATTAATCATTTGCCGAACAAAGCGGCACATTCAAAATTTGACAAGTTTCCATGGCTGGCTGGACCCGACAATCATTTATAGACACCCTGTATTTTGATAATGATGCATTATCTTTTGTTTCTACAACCAAAGTGAATATTCCTATACCGGACAAATTTGTTTTAAAACTAAAAAAAATTGTTTAATAAAGTGTTTTGCTTGTTTATCAACATTTTTTTAAATGAAATATCATTTTTATCTACTAGCTATTATAAAAATATCTATCTTCATTTTTAATTATTAAAATTTCATTAACTGAGTAAATTTTTTATTTACAATAAATAAAAGAAATGACTAATACTAGAGAAAACAAAGTTGTAGCAGAATATTACACACCATTAAAAACAAGACAACCATCTGAACTCCAACAATATAAAAATAGTTACAAATCTTTTACTCAAGATAAAAAACTAAATGTGTATACCAAAAAATATTAATGAAGTGACCCAAATGAGAAATCGTAATTTTGCCATTGAATATCTCAATTCGACCGTAAATAAAAAACTAACAAAGACCGATTTTTGCAAATCCAAAAGTATTTCCAGAAATTCCCTTAATATGGGACTACATTCAGTTGGAATTAAGATTGCATGTAAAACGAGAACAAATGAGAACAAACGGGAACAATCCCGAACGAAAGAGAACAAATCGGAACAATTGGGAACAAAAGAGAGAAAAATTAAAATAAAAAATAAAAAAATGTTCGATAATGTAGATCATAAAGCAGGTAGTCGTAAAATATAAGTTTAGATGAAGAAGCAGATGAATTAATTAGTAAATCTTTAGAAACTTTTCAGTCATAAATGGACAAACTAGTTTCATACATACGATGAGAAAGAAAAATGGAAAAAAGATTTAAAACCTATTATTACTGAAATAGACAGATTAGAAGATGGAGCAAAAATAGTTGGTTTCAAACAAGTTGTAGATAAATACAGGACGTCCCGAAAACGGCGCACTTCCGATGCACTACGGTGTAGAAGAGATTACCATAAACGTGAGAAAAATGTTAAAAAAATTCTATTGGACTTATTTGCTGATTTGGCGGTCTTTGAAAGTTGCACTTAACAGGTGAATTATTTCGAAATAAATGTATTAAATTGTCATGACAGCTACCTCTAATCGTACATATTATCACAAAGTACAAGATCACTCACTACCAATATCTAATCCTGCATAATAGAGAATTTGGGAGCTTGGAAATCGAAAACATTATTTTAAATCCACTACGGTAACATATCAAGGTAATGATGTACGAATATATCTTTGTTTACATTGTATTATCGTTAATAATAATAATAAAAATAATTGATTTTTTGTGTGAATTTTTTTTCCATATTTTTTTCATGTACATTTAAACATCCTCGATCAGGTAGGAAGTAGCGAGTGCGCCATTTTCGGGACAGCCTGTATATTGCAAGAAAAACAGCTAATTTATTCCTTGAACAATTAATTATGAATGACTGTGAACTAGAGTCCGCTAATAATAAAATAGATGAATTGGAATAAAAATTGGATAACTACAATAATTATGATCCTAAGAAACTAGCAGAATTAAGAAACAAAACAGTAGTAATATCATCAAACATCGATTATGTAAAGAAAAGAACTGAAAATATTTGAAAGACATACTAAAAATATAAGAGCAATAAATAAAAAGATTGAAAAATTGTAAATTAAATGGAAAGTACTGTATTCAGGAATTTAAATGTATTCAATGAATAATATCCAAAATTTCCAAAAAAGGTTTTCAAATCTTATTCAACAAGTTAATAAATTAAAAATTATTATTTTTGTTCTTGCGTTTATTATAGTACTTAATTGTTATTATTGTTTTCTTAATTTATTACTTCAACACTAATAAAAAAAGCGATTTATTGATTCAACAATGTCCATGAAGTAATACGTGTCCATATGCTAATGTATCTGTAGAATTGGGTAAAAGGTGTCTTTTATCATCTTTCCAACTTAGAGACTTTTTCTTCAGTAAAAATATCATGTTTTATGACTCCTGATCACTTTTTGTCTATATGAAAGTATTCTTTTTGATTAAATAAGCAATTTTTGTAATCTTAAAACATATTTCTTTTTTCAATACTGCTTTCTTAATACCTTTTAATTTTTTAAACCTATGTACTCTAATATCTTAATACCATTCAATTCATCTTTGAATTTTCCTATAACTTTCTTATTTTGATCAGAATATAATGGATGATCTTTTGGATAATCAGATGTATCGAAATAGTCGGGATTGTTTTTCATAAATTCATAGAAATCTGCGTTTTTAATCTCATATATGAAACTATCGGTATCTCCATAAAGAAGTTTTATGTGTTCATTAAATTCTTTTTTAATTACATTGTAATGGAAGTTATACATTAACAATTTCGATAAATCTAATACAGCTTGCCCAATGTAAATTGGTTTATTAAACAATACTTTGGTTTTATAATTATGAACTGCTGCCAGATGTTTGCTAAATATAGTTCTGTGCTTAAAATTAGGTGTGTTTATCGCTGTCTGCAATTTTCCTTCATCACAATATAATTTAATATTTTGTTGGTTTCTAACAGACTGCATAGACTTACCATATGGGGCATTAACCATTAGTTTCCAGAAATCTTTTTCAAAATCATTTTTTGCCTTTTGTCTGTGTTCAGTATTAAATTTTACATATGGTGCTATGAAATTTGACTGAGTAAATTTTATACCTCTGTGAACCTTTGTTATTCTAATACCTAAGCTTTTGTAAAGTTTTAATGTTTTGTAATTAATTATATAATTTTTCTTATCATAGAAATGACAAAGCAGTTTTTCTACTTTT
This sequence comes from Tenebrio molitor, assembly GCF_963966145.1. Taxonomy (NCBI): domain Eukaryota; kingdom Metazoa; phylum Arthropoda; class Insecta; order Coleoptera; family Tenebrionidae; genus Tenebrio; species Tenebrio molitor. The sequence goes on along the minus strand of NC_091056.1, from coordinate 4,416,632 downwards.
CCGCCCGGAGGAATTCTATTTTCCGGAGCCAAAGGCAAGTCATTGAATTTGTTATGAATAGCCAAGTCTACAGGGAATGCTAAATCAACTTCTAAAACATAACTCGTATCACTATCTGATAACCATATACAAGGTGATTCATCTTTTACCGCCGGTGGCAAAATTGACCTTAAAAATTATGATTTCACTTTCATATTTTGCAGACCTAATTTATTATCCGTAACGCACATAATATCAAAAAATGAAATTTATAAGTTAACTAGGTCAAATTTTGCCATTTTCTCAATTATTAATTGTTTAATTTATTCAACCTTGTAGCATATGCACACTCAGGTATTTTCACACAATTTTACCATGTTAAATTAATTTTAGCGTATGGTATTATTGAAATAAACGCATTTTGATATTCAAATTTGTATTTGCTTCATGATTTACGACATAATGTCCAAATATCTTGACAATAAGATTTATTAGAGGAATTTTATTGCCACAGCAGGGGGTCCTTTGTAAAATCGAAAAAATTCACCTAAGCAAGTCAGTTTTACAAGGTAGTCATTGTTAGAGAAAATTTACAACACTAAAAGCCATCAACCATCAATAAAAGCAACTTTTCCATTGAAATCGATTTAATTCAAAAACTATCAAACATTTTTCGAAACGGATTGCAGATATTGATTTTATACGCCATTAGCCACATTCTGATGCAAAAATTTGAACATATTTTTTTTTTTGAAAAACAGTTTTTTATAAATATCTGCTCAATAAAAAATTCTTTTTTGAAATAAATTATACCGGTCGAAAGTAAGTTTTTCGACAAATCAACTCTGTAAATTTTATAAATTTTTCTCAATTCTTAAGGGTCATTTTGCCACCGGCGGTAAAAGATGAATCACCCTGTACAGTCAACATTTTTAATTTCATCACAAGTCAACCATTTAAAGTCTTTTTCTGGTAGTTTCTGAGATAAAGCCCATCCATATAGATTATTACCATCTGCATAGATAATCTGAGTATTTTCATCTGCTTGCGAATACCTGTTACTACACTGTGAAATACCTCCTCTAATTCCGTTTTCAAAAAACAAATACATTTCATAATCAGTTAATAATTCCAATTCCACTGAAGTGTATTTGAGCAAACAGTCCCAAGCGAACCCCGGAGTTGTATAATACCAAACGGGATCCAGTCCATAACTCTTGCAAACATAAATCTGTAAAATTTTCAAATACATCAGTTAAGAGCAAAACATCTAGTTTTAAGTATAAATCATGCCATTCGCCCAAGTTTTTAATTTTAAAATATTTCCATGCTTTCACTGCATGTTTGAATTCTTCTTGAGAAATTCCTTCTTTTGTGAGCGAAGAATAAAATGTATCTATTGATGGAAGTTTTGTTTCAGAAAATTTCTCAAAAGAATCCATGTATTCATAGGGATATTTTCCTTTTCTAATTATCTTGCTTTTTTCTTTCCTAAATAACACATCTAATTCATGATTTGAAAAGTATTTAATTATTTCTCTCAACTGACTTGATTCCAGATTAGATGACAAATTGTCTAGGCTACTTGCTAAAAATCTAAATGAATAGATAAATCTCAATTCGATATATCTATTATCATCCATTCTTAAAATTTTACTGAAAGAAATATATTTCTCTTCGTTATTAGGTATTAATTTCAATTGACTTTTATCTTCTCCTAGATTTTTAATTAACAAATGACAATCGTAAGAACTTAAATTATGAAACAAAATTGGAATAAACAATGGTTGTCTATATTTCAAATTGCATTTTCTACAAGCAGCTCCTCTATATTTTCCAGTGTAGTGATCATGATCTCTTACTTTTGGGTTTTCTATAGAAAACACATTTTCACAAAGATAACAAATTTTTGTTTTTTTATATTCTTCTAGTTCGATATCTTTTATGGGTTTATTTTCTTTTAATAACTTACATATTGTTCTGGCATGTTCAGTTATTCTTTTTATAAAACATTTATCACTTTCCTTTCCTCTGTAAATTTCCAATGGGTTATCAATATTATTATAAGCACTCTTAACGTATAATCCATAGCCAACTGTATAATGTCATAATTTACGGACGTTTGAAGAAAAAACGGTTTATTTGCAATATGAAAGTATGTACACTTCTATAAAAAAAAAAAAACGTACAAGTAGTGAGCACAATTTTGGCTAGATTGCCATATCGTAAACCTATCTTTTAATTGTTGTTACTTAGAAACCTGTAACAAAACCCGTGGTGATAGCTGGATTTGATCGATGTATTCTTCAGAGATTTTAATGTATATAAATGTTTTGCCTTATTTATTAGGCAAGTATTACCAATTGCTACAAACACAATTCAAACTTTTATTCACAAATTTATGGAAAAAGGCAACTCTCAACAGTAGTATATAAAATGTTACTTCTGAACCAGGACATTTGACGTCTTAAAAAACAAGGCAGAATCTTACAAATTCAGCTGTTCTCCCAAAGGTAAACAACCGAAAAGGGCCCTAAACCTCTCAAAAATAATTAATTTTTATCCACCCCAAAAGTTCCCAAATATGTGTAGACCACCAAAGATTGGGCACACGAAAAAACCGTTAAAATCTCCCAAAATAATGGAAAATTACCTCAAGAACGCCCTAAAATACTAACAAAATACCTTGTTTTTACACACCCCAAAATGGCTTTTTAGTTCTGGACCAGGACATTTGGCGTCTTAAAAATCAAGGCAGAATCCTACAAATTTAGTGTTTTCAAAAGTAAACATTCGTAAAAGATCTAAAAAACTTACAAAATCTCTTGTTTTTGAACACCCCAAAATGACTTTTTATTTCTGGACCAGGACATTTGGCGTCTTCAAAAAACAAGGCAGAATCTTACAAATTCAGCTGTTCTCCCAAAGGTAAACATCCGAAAAAGACCTAAAACCCTTCAGAAAACATTAATTTTTATGCACCCCAAAACTACCAAATATCTGTAGACCACCAAAAATTGGGCACACGAAAAAAACTTTAAAACTACTTTAAGAACGCCCTAAAAAAACTAACAAAATACCGTGTTTTTACACACCCCAAAATGGCTTTTTATTTCTGGACCAAGCCATTTGGCGCATGCAAAAAAAAGTAAAAACAACACTAAATCAAGGAGGTACATCTATATTTGGCGCTTTACAAACTAATGTTGTGAAATTCCTTCAAAAATCATAATTTTTTATGCTTCCAAAAATTACTCGAAACTCAATAGACCACCAGAAAATGGGCACATGGGAAAACTGTTGAAAATCATCCGCAATCAAACATAATTACATTAAAAGCACCCAAAAAAACCTTACAGCATTCCTTGTTTTGAGACACCCCAAAATGGATTTTTACTTCTGGAGAAAGCATTGGCACATGCAAAAAATTCACCGGTCGGAGTGGCGACCGGTAATAATATTAAACAAATAAAAGCTCTTGTTTTTAAATTTCCAAAATGGCTTTTTTATTTCTGGACCAGGATAATAATTGGTAAAATTAAAAAAAAAAAAACAGACCTTAAAAAAAGCCAGAATTCTTATTCAAATCCCTCGGTTTGCAACACCCCAATATTCGACTATGCCTACAATCCGATCTATTCTTACAGCATCTCCTCTTTCACGACAGCTTATACCGTTTATAGGTATGTGTCTATCGAGGAGAATCATCGGCACGACCATCAATCCTGAATTCATCTTCGACTCATGAGCCTTTGGCGAATAAACAGGACAGATCATTGTTGTTCGATATTACTGTAAGTCATGAATAGATGGAAGAGTCCCAAAACTGAGAAATGTTTTGAGAATATTTGGCAGCACTCAGTTGCCCGTCAATCTTCGTGGGTCCTCAATCTCTATGGCCACTCGAGATCTCACCAGTTCAGATTTAAGAACAACTGCATTCTCAATAAAAAAAAGGCGGCGATAGGAATCGAACTCAAAACCTTGTAATTATCTGTCTAACTCTTTACTAACTGAGCTATTTCGGTCTTGTCCATTCTAATTTCTAATTAGCTATAATAATCTATCAAATTACGAAATATTACGAAATAAAAAAAAAATTGGATTCGTAGTAATTCGAACCCGAGACCCCTTGGATTGAACGCGAATATCTTACCAACACACCTATAATAGATCATATACAGTCGTTTTCGGATTGAATATATTATGTTGTCTATGCTAATTTTCTTATTGATTAAAAAAATGAAATTCGCTTCGCATGCTACGCACCAGTGTACATAACAATTATTGTATCCAAATTAAATTTATTTTTTAAAGGTAAACACGCACGTAATACGCTCGATCGTGCAGCGCTTAAATTTAATAACGAATAACGCATTTTGACTTTTGAGCGTTTTTATTAAACAGAAGACGGTCGATGGTCGAGCGTTGGTATGGTCTATAAAATTCCTTGAACAATATAAACCATTTTTTCCGTTATAGAAATTGTTCTTATTCTGATTAACAATCAATACTTTTAAATTTTTAGCTGTTTTTTTTTTGGTTTGTATATCTTAATTGAATTCTAGACATAATATTATCACAACCTCGTTCGCATCCTAATTGTTAGGATTTTACATTGTCTAAGAAAATATTATTAAACCTAAGTAACGATGTCAACGTAAAATTAGTTTTTGTAGCACAACTACTTACTAAAATTGTTAACCCGTTGCACACTTTTAAATTTTGAAAATAATAAAGTACTTAAAAGTTAAACATATTTTTAGCTATAAAACGGGTTCAGATAAAATGCATAGAACATTTACGTTAAGAATGTAGATAATTATATTGTTAAACAAATCAGTAAGACTCTTTTTATGATTAATATTAAGTAGCAATAACAGCGGCTCCCTGAATCTTTCTACTGAATTACTGGATCACTGGCACACAAAAGCTTAGTATTTTAATGATGGGGGATGTCGACCAAGGAAATTGCAGTTGCTAATTTTTTTAATTTAAAAAATGTTAAACAAAGTAGAAATTATTATCACTAAATTATCACATTTTCTATGGAGAGAATACAAACTCAGATTTACTATTTAAGGAGACAATGTCCGAAGGACTTAACGGCAAACTTAGACATACGTTTTTTAGAAAGGTATAATCGCAGTGCGATAACTCAAATTTAACAAGATAAACTTTTCGAATCCCTTCATGGAAGTGGTTGTGTATATCGTTGCTCAGTTTCCCATACACACTAGTCGCGATTTCGACACTATCCATTTTTGAGCTATTACGTCATCACTAATTTTTTTAAATCACAACCCCCACTTTTTTGTCCTCTTTCAGATAGGCCTTCTTACTACCTAAACGATGAATCAAAAAAATTGGTATCTTACATAACATTTTTTTTGAGAAAATGACAAATTTTACTTCAAAAATTTAATTTAATTTTTAATGTAAAAAATGTAATTGACCTGAAACAAAAACAAACAAACATCTAAGGTTAACAATAAAATGTAACGCAAATGTTGAAATTGCCCCCCGCCAACTATTTAGCACTCAAACAGGAGTGTAAACGTTGTACACCGCGCTCAATAATGTTAGGGCTAATTTGTTCCATTTCAGGGCGAATTCTGTGTCGTAAATCTTCTAAATTGTTTGGTCTATTGAAGTAAATGCTCGATTTTAAATAACCACATAGAAAAAAATTAAATACATTAAAGTTTTGAAGTCAAATTTGTCATTTTCTCAAAAAAATTGTTATGTAAGTTACCAAAATTTTTAATTCATAGTTTAGGTAGTACGTAGGTCTATCAGAAAGAGAAGAAAAAAGTGGGGGTTGTCATTTAAAAAAATTGGTGATGACGTCAGAGCTCAAAAATGGATGACGTCATGAGCAAGTGAAGTAACTTAAAATAAGTATTAGGAGAAATAAAAATTGACCTGTTTCAGCGTTTTCGACAAATGTCATTAGTTTTGAAATTATTGAATTTATTCCATAAGTAATTTTCACACTGTATATTTTTTTTCTCTTTCTTCTATATATTTTCTTTCTCTTTCTCTTTCTTTTTGTTGAACTTCTATATATTTTTTTTCTCTTTATTCTACATATTTTCTTTCTCTTTCTTCTATATATTTTCTTTCTCTTTCTTTTTGTTGAACTAAATCTAAAACAAATAAAAATATTACAGGTATAATTTTAGCCGGCTTTATATTAAATATGATTCTTACAGATGATTAATCCAAAAGCAAATCCCAAAACAAGAACAGCGAACCAAACAAACTCGTGCTCCATATCTCCACCTAAAACTCATTTCATTTCAATGTTATAAAAATCTACAAATTACCATTGTTATAGTTCTCTTATTTATAATTTCTGCAGTTGTCAAACGATCATAAGGCTGAAAATAGTTTCCACAGCTTTGTTGTGTCAACTAATAATAGGGGAGAGTGGGGTATAATGATCCCCCTAAGGTTTAAGATGCCATAACATCGAAATTAGAACACTAAGAAATAATATTTATACGCTGAAGATTAGTCATTGTTTCAGCTAACTTTTAGGCCAAAGTCCAAAAAGTCTTCTCATGTTTATTTGGTAATGCTTTTAATCAAAGGCTGCAAAGTGATCATTTTACCCAAGTGTATGAGGTAAAACGATCCCTCTCACGGGGTTAAATGATCCCCAATAAAAACTCAATTTTGTATTTATTAAGTTTAATAAAATACATTGTTATACAAAATATATATTTGGAATTATACGAGTATAAGAAAAATTAAAGAACCTCTTCTTAAAAAGTGATAAATTTCAAAAAATTAAATTAAAATATAATGTTTTTCTTAACAGAAAATAATTTTGTCTGCGATAGACATAAATCGCAACAAAAATCGTTTTCATTTTCTTCCACTCCCGCACATTCATCATGAGCCCATTGCAAGCATTTAGTACATCTAAGGCTAGGGCCGCACTACAGACTAAATAATTGGCCGATAATTTCGTCCGATTGGGTAGCTTCCGCGCACACCAGGCAAACTAAACTGTTTGGTTGGCTGTTGGTGGCGTTGGTGCGCAGACAGTCGACTATTAATCGGCCGACTGCTTATGCACAGCTGATAAAATCAATGCGATTTTAATTAAATATGACATCTGACATAGGATAAAGATATCCTTTACTTCAACATATTGAATACCTTTCATAATCATAAATTAAAAATCAAAATTTTTGCACTGTGCCAGGACTCACTGCTGATTTACTACATAAAGCTGGTCTTTTTTTAATTTCTTCAATTCTAATAACGAGTCATTAATTAAGGAATAAGGGTAATGTGAAGGCGGAGAAGACAGCAATAAAAAAGGGATTGCAAAGGTGGTTTAAAAAAACGTGTCGGAGAAATAAAGGAGAAAGTAAAAAAAAAACAAAAATTCAAACTTTATGAGGGGTCTTAATAGAATTTGAAATTTCATTCGAATTCATAGTCTCAAGCGTCTTAAAACAGTTCTGCTGGAAATAACAGTCCATGTAGTCACCTGAAGATCGTTTCGGATGTGTTGCGCAGTGACAAAACGCTTTCTTCTAGCTTGTAAAGACAAAAAATGATCTTCTCGTCTCGACGTTTTCCTTTTACAACCTTGTCCAGCTCGTCTAGTGTACGTTCCCGTCTCCTCATACCTTTAAAGAACTCTATACACAGCTGACTGCGAAGTTTGAGACCTTTCAGCAAGTTGTCGCTGAGTATATCCCTCTTGTGCCAGTACTACTATTTGGGCTACCTGAGATTGATTTAAGGGCATTTTTATCCTCTCTGACAGAAATCTGACAGGTTTGTAACACCAATACAATATCGAAAGCAAATTTTCAATAAAATTTTTAAAAAAAGTTTTGGGTTAGTAGGTCACGGTTGCATATTTTAATAAATTACGAAGAAGATTTACATAATTATGAACGCATAAGTTACAAAGAAGGTAAATCCTCCACTAAAGAAAAATACAACGCTTTACACAAATTATTTTGAAATTTTTAAGCATTTTTAGTTGTGATTCGATAATTTTGTCACGAAGTGTATTTCCTACTTTTGTTGGTATCTTAATAAATCTTACGCGATATTAATTAAACTAGAGGTCGCCCAGCGGTCGAAATTCGACCGTTTTCATTAAATTTTTAAGTTTGAACGTTTCGAGTTATTTGAAAAATACGAACGATAGGAAAAATAGATATACTCGTAGTTTGGCTATGCCATATTTAAAAAACAAAAACGCGTTTTTTGACATTTCCTTAGGTTTTTTATTGCTTTACTGGCCAGGTTTCGCCAAGGCTACACACTTGATTTGCCTCTCTTTTTCAAATTATATAAAATTGAAATAAAAAGTTAATACAAAAAATGGAAAATGAAACACGTGTTTCGTATTTTTTATAGGTACCTATATTTTTTATTGAAACAAAAAAAAACCGGGCGGTTAAAAAATAAAATGTTGTCCATTGAACTTAAAATAAAATTTCGTTTGCTAAATGCCCCTGGCAGTTATATTCGGAAGTATAAAATCTCAAATCATTGAATGATCGAACTGTACTTGCTGCGACGTACAATTGAAAACTGGCTGCCTCAATAAAATTGCAATTTTTTCGAATGTTTGTTTTTGAGACTTATTTATTGTGATCGCAAATGCAACTATAATTGGAAATTGACTTCTTAATATATGTTAAATTTATACGTGGAATCAAAATTCTCTTATTGCGTTCGGTTCCATTTAAAACTTCGCAATCAATAGCATTGCGATGCATAAACTTGATGTGTACTCTTGTTCCATAGACTAATGCTTCCTTTGTATTTAAGTTTCTGACCAGTAAACCGTCCAATTAACTTTCAATACTAACTTATGTGGTGGCAAACCACTAATAGTCAAAGAATTTTGTATTTCACTCCGAAGAGTTTTATTTTATTAATAATCTAAATAAACTCCCTCTTGGAGTGGATTTCATTGCGGGGGGGATTAAATCAATTACAAACCATCCACTCCGCATTCGCTCCAAATTCACTCCGCATTTACTCCGCTAATTTTTTACAGTGTATGAACGTAAACAATGAATGTTTTGATATTTGTAACACACAGGTGTCCCCGAAAAAGAAGATGAGTCCATAACTCCTTTATTTATCGAACGATTTTAATTATTTATGCACCAAATAGGCTACAAAAAGCTCTAATAAATTCACATATAGGTCCAAGGGCTTCAGGGCTAAACTGTCAAAAAATTTTTTTTTCAAATTCAAACACATAATTTTTTTAACACTTCCGATAGAGATTTTTATTCTAAAAAGAACAGTGTATCACAACTGTACACTTACCTACCCAAAATACAATAAAAAAAAGGTAAAAAATGCTACTATGGTCGATGCTTAAACTGTGCTCTGTACGTGCAATCCCAAATGTTATTACATATTTGTCATTTGTTTTTCAAGTAACTTAATTTGGTTAATTTATTACATTGTACCGCAATGAATTTTGATAGCGTCTTATGCTCGTCATTTGTTTCAAAATGTAGTGTTATTTTTTTAGTTTTTTTTATTATATGAGGTTACACATGTCATATTGTTATTTTCTGAATAAAAATTTCTATCAGATTTACTAAAAAAAAGTATGTGTCCGTATTTGAAAAAAAATATTTTGACAGTTTCACCTTGAAGCACTTTGGGTTTTACGTGAATTTAGTACGCCATTTTGTAGCTTATTCACAACCATTTAATTTGGTGTATAGATAATTAAAATCCTCCCATAAATAAAGGAGTTATGGATTTGTCTCTTTTTTTGGGGACGCCATGTATATTATACATAAATTTTATCTTTCTGCACTCCTTCTCCACATAAACTTTAACTATGCCAAATCTCACACTCCTTTGTGCGCGCAATTTGCTTAAAAAGGGGTACAAAGGTTTTCCTTCACGTATTAATAAATAGATTTAATTAATTATCGAAAAAAAATAATATTTCTAAAAAAAGGGATCTAGTGCAATATGCGAGGCAATATGAGATCTATGTGTTATAAAAAGTCAACATAAAATGAATGAAAAGCTAGATATCAACGTAGGTTCAAGAGAAAAGACAGCAATTATTTTAGAAAAAACTATTAGCAATAATTATATGATGAAGACAAACAAAGTATGAAAAAAACAGCAATATTGATAAATGAATCGGCATTATATCCTTTAATTTTATTAAAGAAGAAGCAGAAAAATTTACATCAGAGGTATAGGCGAAAAAAGTGACCGATGGGGGCGCTACGGTATAGGCGAAAAAAGTGACCGATGGGGGCGCTACGATTCTTTGACATTTGACAGTAATGGCTGGCGCTTGACGTATACCGACAAATGTTTCTACAGTGTTTGGGGAAATGAATGGAACGGTCACTTGCCATTTCTGCTTTTCTTACTGTGACAGCCAAACACAAACCAATTTATATTATTTACACCCATATTTCTCAATAATACACTATACGTAAATGCGGTTGTGTACGTTACGCGTTAGTTCAGCAAGTTCCACCAGTTGTTGCTTCAAATTTTTAGTATCGCCTATTTCCCAGAATAAGAAAGCATGGCAAATATAAAATTGAATTGGAGCAATTGAAAAACGATAATTTGAAACTGAGAGATTTAGTATAAATGGGATCGGTATATGAAGCGTAGTACATATAATTATTTTGAAGTAGCTATAATCCAGGAAGACAAATATTGTTACCCGAGAATAAAAAATAAAAGATTTAGCAGAAATATTGGGTTATGAAAAATCAACAAATGCAATAAGTGAAGATGTAGGTGTTGATTTTAAGAGAAAATTGATACAGTCTTCTCAGATAATAAATATTCGAGTCTAAAGACCCTTCACAAGACGCACTCGTATTTTTGGGAAATATGGGTTCTTTTGCAGAAAAAGAAAGAAATATTAGTCACAAATGACTTGTTAGAATTCGCCTTCGGCTCATGAGTGGACTATGTCCACGAATTTTTGGGATTTTATTTTTAGATATAATAAAAAACATTTTGTTGCATTTTTAAAAGATAACGAAATTACATATGAAGACATAGATTATAAACATGAAAAAGGAAATTTATATGAATATATACAAAATGAGATTTAAAATGGTGATTCGCGCACAATTCATTCAAAGCGTTGGATATTGTTGAATACCAATAAGCCAAAAAAAGTTAGGAAATATTATTTTCAATTAGAAGAGTTGGTAGATAAATATGAAAATTACGTTAACGAATATAATCTTTCAAAGCAATATAAAATAAATCCTAATCCATTTAACATATTTGATTTTATAAATGAAAATAACTATAAAATTAATTTGAGTACGTGGTTTACTGATCTATAGTTTCCGTTATTTATACAATATGGAATTTCAGTGGGGGATGACTATCCCCCTAAATAAAACAATATGGATTTTATTGAGCGTTCGTAATTTTAAATCCCTAATAATGGGATCAAATACAAAAAACGGGTCAAGAAATTAGAGAATGCTATATTACTTTGGAAGAAATATTTTATTCATATTTGGAATACACTAAAGACTTTTATTTGAATATAGAGAAATCACTAGATAAAGATAATCAGATAAAGCAAATTGAAAATAAAAATAAAGAAATTCAACAATTGGACAACGATAATCTGAAATTAAGAGAGATGGTCAAAAATATTATCAAGTTAACCAAAGACCATATAATAGTATAATAGTTTTATAGCAAAGAATCGGTAATAAACAATATTTTTAGTCTGCATAAATCCAATTGTGGTAAAGACATGTTTTCATGATAATTTAATCGATGATGACAACGTAAACAGATAACTCATCTTTGATAACCTAACCAAAACAAATTGTCCTAAAAAAATTGACCTTTTTCAGACGTGCTCGAGGTCACTTGTATAAAATCACCAACAGAGCAATTTAGCAAATTATTTTTAAATAACGTTAAAAACTTGTCATGTTCTGTGATTGAAACTATAAATTAATTAGGTTTCTTAAATATTTTATATTTTGGAATGCAACTAACTTTGAGAGAAATTGTGGTGTTGATAGAATGAGTAAGTTTATCTACGGTCAAGTTTATTTGCCTGTAAAGTATGCTATTATAAAGTAACTGCGAAAGGCAATTATTAAGGATCTGCTGTGATTTATTTTCTGTCCTAGCTACTTATACTGTCAAAATACTGTTAACTTTAACAAACAAGTTGAGTTTAATGAATTGGTATTCTGAATATAGGTTTTTTTAGATTTTTTTTACAATTTTCAGTGTCAAGGTCACTACCTGACACCCATTGCATTGAATTAAAGTTATTTTAACGTTTTCATTCCATAAAGTAGAAGACTGCATTTAATTTCGGAAAAGCAAATGTAAAACCTTGTTTTTTCGTACGGAAAACAGAATAGATTAATTTTAAGTTTTATTCAAATCAGAACATAGCATAAATTACAAGGTCCCTGTAAAGGAAAGCGTTTCTAAGAAAGACCAGAATAAGTTTAAATAATAATAATATTTTTTTTTATAAGTTTATTCATGCGAAGATACAGCGTATTTGCACACGTCAACCAACTAGATTTAACTAGAAGAGAATGCAGCTAAAAAATTCAACTAAGCATAATAATATATGTACATCAAATTATAATTAATAAGGAGTAAAAGAGCAAAAACGAAAGCAAAGAAAAATTATTGATTAACTACAAGACTTTGTGCATCCATATCACGTAAAATCAGTGAATTTATTCTCTAAAAACTCTTCAAACGAATAAAATGATTTTTCTATAAGATATGATTTGATTTTACTCAACAGCATCTTTTCATTAATGGTTTTTGTTATTTTCACCGGAAGTTTGTTAAAAAAATTTATGCAAAAATAATTTATACCATCCTTGGATTTAGATAATCTTATTGTTTTAAAGCTAATGGCTTCGGCTAATTTTGCAATTATTCTAATGGCTCTTCTCTGCAACCTAAACAGTCTATGCCGCGAAGGTGAATGACCCCATGCCAAAATGGCATACTGTAGATGACTCTGAATTAAAGCGTAATAAGCAATTTTTAAATACTGTTGGGACAAGACATCGCTCAAGTTACGTAAGAGATACAAATTTTTAGATATCTTTGTGGCCACCTCATCACCATGCTTATTCCAATTTAGCTGTTTATCTATAAATACCCCCAAGTATTTTGTAACATTAGAAACTGTTTCTGCAGTGGCATAGTTTTTTAATGTGAAAATTATAGAGATCGTTTTTTCTTTATTTAGAGTTAATTTGTTTGATATGAACCAGTTTTCAGTTAGTGTAAGAAGATTCTTTTGATTAGTCAACAGTTCGGTTAAAGATTTGGCCTTATTGCTAACAGTCGTATCGTCGGCATACATTGTGACATTTTTATTTGATAAATATCCTGGGAGGTCATTAATAAAAATTAAAAAGAGAATGGGACCAAGTATAGATCCCTGAGGTACACCGTGGATAATCTTGTTTTCAACTGAGTAAGACCCATTTGTACGAACAATTTGAGTACGATCACTTAAAAATGACAAAATAAATTTTGTACTTGCAGGGTGGCAATTATATTTATAATAAAAGTTTTTTGATTAATAATTCATGCGATACACAATCAAACGCTTTGGTTAAATCAAGAAAATATGTGTGATAAAATTCATTTTGTTCGAAGCTGTTTAAAATGTTGCATGTAAAATGGAGAATTGCTGAAGTCGTTGAGTAGTTCTTTCTGAAACCAAACTGGTAGGGTGTACTGCAGTTTCAAATTGGTTGTAGGTCGTAAAATTTTATGGTAGTTTAAGTTAAAGATCTTGCGGGGCTTATAAATCCTAGTTTACCACTAGCAGGTAATATTTTAAGCAGGGTTGTATTGTACATTTGGTATATTTGCATTGTACGGCAAACGGCACGCGCCGCTTCCCAACCTTTTCGAACCCAGCCATTGGGCCCGTTAATCGCTCATAATATCCAATAAAATTTTACGACCTACAACCAAATTGAAACTACAGTAAGTAGTTTATTATTATCCAAGAACTTGATGATTTGAGATAACATAAGTCTTTCAAAAATTTTACAAAAGATGGGCAATACAGAAATGGGTCTATAATTATTTACATCCTCAGCGTCGCTTTTCTTAAAAATCGGTGCCACTGCTGCCTTTTTAAGCTGGTCGGGAAATAACCCTTGTTTAACAGCACAGTTGAATAATTTAGTTATAGGCGAGATCAAACAGTTCTGCACCGTTTATACAAGAGACGTCGAAAATCCAAAAATGTCTTTGGTGTTATTATTTCTTAATTGTTTAATTACATCTCTGACTTCTAATTCCGAAACTTCGTGAAAATAAAAAAAACCATTGCACTTGGCATCAGTAACATTCGTGGACCTCATTATATTTATGGGACTATCTGTGGCTGTCGGTAAACTGGAAATAATTTTATCGGCTGTAGATGAGAAATAATCATTAAACTCGTTTGCTGTTATGGTACACTGAAGGTCTTTTTTAGGTTTATGTTGATTTATGATGCTCCAAAGGGCTTTGGGATTACCTTTGTTATGTCTTACAAAACATTCATTTGCTTTCATTTTTGCCTCCTTTATGGCGCCAAGATATCTTTTTTTAAAACTAGACAAAAGATGTTTGGTTTCTATAGTCTCATGAAGTTTATAAGCATCATTTAGTAAACCAACAGTTTCTCGCTTTTTCTGTAAATTAGAATTAAACCAATTATTACTACAAGAGACTTTAGAATTACGTTTAAATGTAACCATTTGCTCAGGAAAAGCAGTATTGAATATAGACAAAATGTTATTTAAAAACATATCAAATGTATGGTTTATATCAAAGTCATGAGCTAAAAAGTCCCAGTCAATATTGTCTAAGCAGTGGTAAAAAATGAATTTTCCATATTGTGTAATGGGTCTAACACGTTTTGTTTCCATTTTACACTTGCGATTGAAGAAACAATTTTTTACCTGCACTAAAACTCCTGTATGATCGGAAAAATCCGTTTCCAGTGGAGATGTGCGCACAAAATCACACGGTATATTTGTGAAAACATTATCAATATAGGAATTGTCTCTAGTGGGAAAATCTACAATCTTAAATAATTAAGACCATTATTGTGAACTGGTTCAACAATTTTTCATTTCTCATAGAAGCCAATTTAGATTCAAAGAACCAGCGCACAAAATCAGCTGAGCCTTGCTTATTAATTAAACCTGTTGAATAAACCACATTATTCAATCTCAACAAACTTTGAGTTTTAATTTCCGACGAGTAAAAAAAACTAGAGCGCTTGTCCCGGCAGCTGGACAAGGTATCCCAGCTCCCGAATAGTTGCCTGGCGCCCACATCTGAACCCACGCCCTTGCCCCGAAAAACCCCCTGAGAGCCCGGAGCTGTCCCTGACTCATTTTGGGTCACAGTGTATAAAATGTTGCAGATATCTCTCTCAGGGAATGAGTATACAAGTAGTCGCCTGGACTTTTCACGTCGGCGTAACCACGGTTCGTAAAATCATACTCGTACATGAAACGTGTTTGGCACTGTGGGAAGAACTCAGTTCAGAATATCTAAAATCGCCGTCTACCGAAGAAGCGTGGTTGGAAATTGCACATGGGTTTAACCAAAAATGGAATATGCCCCATTGCCTTGGAGCCCTAGACGGTAAACACGTCAACATCCAAGCGCCCGCAAAAAGTGGTTCTTTGTACCACAACTACAAAAGAAGATTCAGCATTGTTCTCTTAGCAGCATGTGACAGTAATTATCGATTTACACTAGTTGAAATAGGCGCCTATGGTTCACAAAGTAACGGGGGCATTCTCAGAAATAGCATTTTTGGGCAGCGTCTAGAGAATGAAGATATAAGTATTCCTGCAACCAGTGTTTTAGCAGGCACTAATACAAGAATACCATATTTTTTAATTGCCGATGAGGCATTTCCCTTAAAAGAGCACATAATGAGAGCTTATCCTGGCAAGAATCTGTCCCGAAAAGAAAAAAAAATTAATTACAGGCTGTCAAGAGCAAGGCAAGTTATTGAAAACACTTTCGGCGTTATGGTGGCAAGGTGGCGAATTTTAAAAACCGATATAAATGCTAAAGTCAGCAATGTGGATAATATTGTGAAGGCAATAGTTGTGTTGCATAACTACTGTCAATCTGAGTTTTCTGATGCTGACTATAACCGATATTGTCCTCCTGGTTATGTAGATGTAGATGATGAAGAAAATGGAGCATGGAGAGATGAACAAACACCTCTCCCTTCTGTCAGAAGACTGGGTGCAAATGTAGCACGAACAAATGTGTATCAGATGCGGGATGCATTAGCAAATTATTTTATTTCGGACCACGGTAACGTAGCATGGCAAGATGAAATGATAAATAGAGGAAGAATCTAACATAATAATCTTAAATTAGCTTAGACAATCAGTGCGATTCTGTTTCAAAAGTTAGCAATATTGTTATCGAACAACATTGATTTTGCATAGATCACACCAATCAACAGCTTCATATCATAGCAACTACAACCTTGTTATATAGCAATGTTGATAAATTTTAAAACAGAATCGCACCAATTGTTTGCTTGCCTATTTAAATATGGTAATAAACATGCTTATTGTACCATATTTTTTTTTGTAATTAAACATGATTTGAGTTGTAAAACGCAAATTTTATTTTATTTTATTCGCTATCACTTTCCAGTACAAGTAGTAATGCCTTTCATATTCAACAAACGTTGCGTTTGTTTTTTTTTTTTGCAAATTCCCTGGTTTCTAATGTGGAAGCTATGTTCTTTGCCACAGTGATCACCTCCTGAAGGTCCTCTTCTTTGTTTTTCCGCTTCTTGCCGGTAACATCAGCATTTTGTGTATCTAGAGCAACGTATATTTAACATAACTTATAACATTATAAAACAAGTACCTACCTCTGTGTGATCGTGGCGTTGTAGGTTCAATTCTGACTTCACTAACCCGGCACTCTTCTGGTGAACCAATTACACTTGGCTCATCCCCACATTCTGGCCATGATAGTGGTGACATGATGGGATCGACAGTGGACCACGCAGAGGAAGACGAACACGAAGACATAGAGGACAATGACCTCCCATCAATAGGCCTTTTTGGTGTTGTTGTATGAGTTCTGTTGGCCACCAGTTATTATCATTAAAGAAGATCATAAAGTCACTTTACTACTCACTTTCTGGGTCGGGAAAATTTTGTATAAAACAACATTCTTTCAAAATAGGCTCAATTTGATTCAGGTGCCTGCGAACCGGTAGGTTGCTTACGTTTTTCCTTTGTGAACCTATCTCTCAGGTTTCTCCAGATTCTTGTGCAATCTTCAACTACAAAATTGCTGAGTACATTAGAATATATGATAAACAAAACCTTGTATATATACTTGCCAGTCATATTTAGAACACCCGCAATTTGTGTCCAGGCCTCGCCTTTTTTAAAATTATTTTTGTAGTCTTTATGACCCAAGTTGAATAAAAACTCATACTGCTGGATTAATTCTATTAGAAGTCCCGTTTTGTCACCACCGAATTCTTCTCTCTCGCTCATTTTAATAAGTAACCACAAAGCGTCACAAAGTAAGGAACGCGGCAATCTGAAATCTGACCAAAACCACAAACTGACGACCATACTGCCAAGAGTGCCAACCACAGGTACCAACCGTCAACCAGCTGATTTTGTTGCCAACACCACGTGGTTGAAAACTATCTTTTCATTGGTTGACAGTCGAACGGCAACAGCGAAAGTTAAAAGTTGGCCATCTTCGAACAGCATCCAACTTCAAGCAAACGAAACTTGAACGACTAACTGCACCGGCAACGGTCAATGTAAACGCAAGTTAGAATTTAGTAGAATTTAACTTTGAACGGCAACTGCAACTGCCAACTGCAACGGCAACGTCAAGTTTATAAATCGACCTTCAATAGTCAATGGTGTCAACAAGCAAACTGGCCATTTTCTGGAGTGTATACCGTTTGGGTACGCATTAAATTTTCCAATTCTTTTAAGTTCTAACTCAGATTATTATGCCTAGTTTTCTTAGTCATTTTCCTATTTCTATGCATTATTTTTCAACAAAAACCACAAATTCAGTTGTTACGTCTGGCTCACATTTTTTAAGAAATTTTTACAAAACAGAGTAGTTTTCTTGATTTTTCGCATACAAATCTGGCTCACATTTTTAAAAAGGCCATAAAAAAAGTAGATAAAATAGATAAAAACAGGTCATTTTCTTAATTTTTTGTGTTTTTGAACAGACCTCAATAGGCTTTTTTTCAAACTCAACAAAATTCAACGACTGAAACTTGAAAATCGATTCATTTTTCTAAAAAAATGATGTTTTTTGGAAAATCTCAGTTAGAAGTTAGGGGTTCAAAATAAGGGTAAAAAGTCACATTCAACGTTGTTTTTGATGTTTTAATTGAAATACTGGTTTTTGTTGAAAAATAATCCATAGAAAATAGGAAAATGACTAAGAAAACTAGGCATAATAATCTGAGTTAAAAAGTTCCACATATTAGACTACTTCTGTTATATGAAGAAGAGCTGTACTAGTACTCTACGGCTGAATTTGAAATAAAAATATAATGCCTAAAGTCTATTTTTTCCTGATAGGCGCGTGCGTGCGCATCTCCGAAAGGTAGAATCACATAGCTAAGATTTTTAGCAGGATGCAGGAATTGTTAGTATTTTTGGTTGCATATTATCTAGGGGGATCAGTATTTGGGGTTGCATATTAAAATTCATGTTTACGATTTAATTTTTGTATAATTTGTAAAATGTAAACAAAAAAGTTTATGAATAAACTCGTGGAAAAATTGATAACAAATATTATATGTACATTTTTTATTTTTTACACAGGAGTTAAATTGGGTACAAAACAATTTAAAAAAAAATAAAACAAAACAATCAACACCGCACTTTTCACCTAAAAAAAATTACAGTGACGTCGACAAAAATTGACACTTCACATGAAAGCGGCAAAAATTTCATAACATGGACATGGCCTGCTTCGACTACAATCATTTATAATAACCATTATCTTGCAAGAGAAAAGGTCTCCCTTCTTGGCGTATTTTTTTTATTTCCCGTAAATATCTTCTTCGCCAGTTATGTCTTCTCTTTCTATTAACAGGCTTTTTCTGTTTCGTTATTTGTGCTATTTGAAATAAAACATAGATTTCAATGTTTACAGTTAATTGAAAACAATGTATGTACTTACTTGAATTTTAATTCGTGTAAAACATTATAAAGCTTAGAACGACTGATGTTTGGAATTTCTTCATTGTTTTGCACTTCCCTGTACACAGCATCAATTGTAGGAATTCTGTTTGCAGAGAAAAATGAGTGCACTGTTTTTCGAATGAGATATTTTTGATGTTCATCCAATTGAATCATACATTTCCTATCAGGTTTCTTCGGTGCCTGTAATTGCCCACACTTCTTTTCTTCCGCCAAGTATCATTGAATGGTTTTAAATCCACAACCTTCAACACAAAGTAATTAAGCTGTGATACAACAAAAAACTCAGAAATCAATACCAGTAGTTTTTTCCATTTGAGCCGTCTTAGTTAACTCGGCAAAATCCTTGGAGATCCCACGAAATACTTTAACGATCATTTCTTTCTCGGCTTGTGAGAAATTTGCTATAAATATGCATTAATAAAAAACTGTTCCTTGATGTTAGCATAAATCCAACTTACGCGATTTATTTGGTGATCGAAATTAAGACATCTTGTTGACATATAAAAACTTCTTAACCACTAAGAACTGTTTTTTTAATAAATAAACGGACACAACACAAAACCCGAAAGGAAAACTAAGACACGATGAAACAAAAATGGCAGCTTGGACCTGATTGACAGTCACAGTTGACAGTGACAGTACAGAAAACTGCAATATTGCACATTTCTCTAGTGTAAGTAGAAAAATAAAGTAACCAATAGGAAAGTCGCATTTCGTTGCAGGATTTTGTAAACGCGCACGCACGCGCCTACCAGGAAAAAATACACTATAGTTCTCATTCCGACTCGCGCGTGTATAGTGTTTTTGTGTTTATCGCTTTTTGGTGAGTTTTTCACTTCAAAATTTCTCCAAGGAATACAAATTACTGCAGTATATCCTCAGATGAGGAAGATGTAAATATTTTAGCATCTTTAATATCTGCAGGAATTTATAGATACATTTTCCTCTGTTTTCCTTTACAAGACGAAGCTTAATTTAAAAAAAATAAGTTTATGGATGCGACACAGCGGTTTATTGCTAATAATAAAATACATAACAAAACTAACATATTTTTTTATAAAAACTATTGTCTATTTTTTGCGTCTACTGTTCTTCTTTACGTGGGTTGCACATCTTGTTTGTAATAGATATGCTGTGTTATGCACATACAAATGCTTTACACACACTGTTGTTTATACTGTTTACAACGGGCACCAGGTATCCTGTTTGTATTATATTTTATAACAACAAATGTCAAAATAAATAATTCCGGCAAACAAAATTTTAAGTACCTATTTACACCTAGAATCAAATCGGTGTCACCGAATTGGACCACCATCCTTAATTTGTGTTCAATGGTCGGGTTCCACCACCGGCCGCCGCGCCGCCAAGAGGATTAAGATTTTCCGGGTAGTGACCGAGGGCCAAAGAAATTAAATCTTCGTATTTAATTGTTTTAAACACTTGTATTGTTGTTGTTGTTGTACTTGCATTTTTTATTTTTTTTTGTTAGGTCGACAATATACAGTGAGGGGCAAAAGTGACGCAACAATTCGACAAATCATAAACTGTTGAGTTTTGAAAAAAGAACAAAAAAAGGTCGATTTTTAATTCCAATTTCACGTTTATTGACGTAACATTTTTTTTTATACAGGGTGTTTCTTGTCAAAGTAATGACGTCATCATCTACTTTTTTAAATAGCAACCTATATTTATTCGTCATCATTTTGATAGGTCTTTTAACTGTCAATATTACAGTATAAAAATTTTAACCCCTTACCTTTAAGAAAACTTGAGAAAAAAATTGTTGAAAATTTAAAAAATATTTTTATTATTTTCTTTATTAATAACTGTTTTTTTCAAATGTAAGGTTACGTCAAGTGACACCTCGTTTGAAAGGACACTTCGGAGTGAATACAACGCACTATGTATTTGTTTCCTGAATATTTTCGAAGCCTGCGTGTTGACTGACTGTGGCGTTATGTAAAAGGGATATTGCAATTTGGTTACGTTCCTCTGCAGATGGTATTATGAAGTTATTTGTTTTTTTTTTAAATCTTTTTTATCGAAAATACTCTTTTTTGTTATTCATTTTTTTTATTGTATGGAATCTGGACTGCTTTTCTCTTCTTCAGGGTCATTTGCGCATTTAATTAATCTTTGAAGTAGACCCAGAAATACAGGGTGGACCATCGTTTAGCATATTCTCAATAAAAAGTATTTCTCATCATCCTAGAAATTTTAATTTTGCGGTCAATAATCTAGATTGAACGTACTACAACATGAATTTTTTATTTTTGCAAACAGACGCTCCAAATGGCGTCAGGACGCTAAAAAATTAAAAAATGAATTTTTTTTATCGACTCCCTGGATTGAAAATATCACAGAGAACATTGATTTCAAATTAATTGACATAATAATTTTTGGTACCAAAATGTGAGTAATTTATGACGACGACCCTCGATGGGTCATAATTCCAGATTGACAATGGTCGCTTACCGCAAACAACCAACTGTAAATGATAACTGGCGGTAGGGTCCTGGATTTGTACCACTTTGTACGAGTAGATATTAAATGTCGATTTATTCAGATATTATCCTGATTTAAATACCAACTTCTATATCGAGCGATCAAATTAATTTGTAATTGAGTCATCCATGGATTTGAGTCCGTATGTTTTTTGCGATTGATATGTAGAGACCTAACCTGTGTTTCAAGCTGTGTTTATTGGAGCGTGGAGTTCAAGTAACGACATACGATTTCGGATTCATGGATAACTCGATTACAAATTAATTTGATTGCTCTTTATAATCAAAATCGACATTGTCCTGTGGGTGAGATTGTAAGAAAAAAGTCCGGATTGCTTTATTACTTTGATAATAAAACGCTATCAAAGTCAAATTTCACATTTATTTTATTTTATAAAAAATGATTCGGCCATTTCGTACACCGGAAATTGAAGATTGTGCCTTCTAAATTTCAATTTTTTTGACAATTAAAAAAGGGTTTTATCGCAAATATGCTATATGATGGTCCACCCTGTGATTTTATGAGGGATGGAGTACATTCATTTGAGGGGGTCAGCTATGGCAGGGCAAGAAGCTTCTGACACCCGTCGCGCCAAAGTCCATAAAATTACTATATCTTTGGGTGAACTATAGCAACGGCAGCTTTTAACGTTGGTTCTATAGGTGCCACTAGTTTTTTAACTAGATTAAAGTTCAAATCCGACTGAACACACAGTACCAGTACAACAGTACCAAACCACCACTTCATATCTTCTTTTTTTTCTTCCACGGCTTAGTTGGATCACTAAAGTAAGCGGTTAATAATAATTTGTACAGATCATAAGTTACACGAAAAACTTTCCGTAAATCCTAAAAGAGAATGTAGGTATACCTAAATTATCTCCCGATATGAGTCCAACTTTGAAATAAACTCTTTCATTTGAAACTGTTATTCCATTCTCTTGCAGATACTTCAGTTCTTCAATTAATTTTGAAAGTATTTTATTGCCAAACTTTTTTATTACATAATTTTGAAGTCATACCGGGTGATTTTAAATGATTGTGACTTTTTTTCTTAAGTTGGGAACATTTTTCATAAATTATTTTGGCAAACTTGATACCTTAATCAACACATTGGCGTACGTACGTCATTTTGACATTTTATGTAT
Source organism: Tenebrio molitor (assembly GCF_963966145.1). Classification (NCBI taxonomy): domain Eukaryota; kingdom Metazoa; phylum Arthropoda; class Insecta; order Coleoptera; family Tenebrionidae; genus Tenebrio; species Tenebrio molitor. Next base: position 4,393,727 of record NC_091056.1, on the reverse strand, counting down.
TAATAAATTGTGTCAAATAGGCGAGGACGCCTATGTTTATGTCAACTATCACATTAAAAAGCGAATAACCAACAATAATATTACCAACCTATGAAAAAAGTCACATTCATTTAAAATCACCCGGTATGTGGTGACATTGAAGGCAAAGATACCTATATCGCTCCAAGTTTTTCGTGCCAGCACGCGAACCTAAAGCGTTTCCCACCTCATAATCGTCAAAAAACAACATTAACAAAAAACAAAAACAACATTGCCAAAATTTCTAGTTTGGTATTTCCACAACTCACATTGCACGAAGTTACTTACTACTGTTTTTCTTTTAGTAAATCAGAGTAATACAATTTCATGGATTGAAGAAACTCTTCAAGAGAAAATAATTTAGGTAAAAGATCTCTTAAAGAAATTAATTTCATATATGCGGGTACTGGCTCTATCATTGCATTGTTGTGTTTCTTCATCTTTTCTCCTATTTGAATGTTAAACGATGGAACAAATAAGCCAGTTGCTTATACTTTTGTATACATTTATACTCCGAATTGAGACCACTCAAACAGTTTTCAATAAAACCAAATGCTTTTTCCATGTCCTTTATGTTTTTCTCTTTCATTTAATTTAGTTAGCGATTTAATTTTTTTTTTAACTCGGATACAGGCTGTTTGATAAAAAACGCCTCAACCCATAACTTTTTTATTTATTATCCTATTTCAATGAACAAAAAAACCGAAGATATCGTTTTTCATGCGCTACGAAGCAGCCATAAAATCATTTTTTTTGGCGTTATTTTCAGTAGCTTACGCCAGTCAACTTTTTTTTTTAAATGGACACATGTAGTTTTTTAGGCTCAGTCTGATTAAGTTTTTTTTTCTGAATCTAACCATGTATTAAAAGTTATCGTTTGGTCCATAGCTGACTGAAAAAAAAATCAAACAATTTTTAATTGTGGTTCAGTTTATTATGAAATTTTCAAGTGTGCCGTGAAAAACAATTGGAATACAAATAGCAACAAATGTCAAGTGTGAGTTTGAAAATTTTCAGGTGGAATCTTGAAGAGTTTTATTATTATTTTCTTGGAAAACATAAATAATAATAATAATAATAATTATTTTTTCTATTAACTTTTTGTTTTTGACTAATTACGATTTTTATTACACTCGAACATAAAACAATAGTCAAATGACTGCTATCCTGCATGACTGACAATGTTATTTTATACTTAAATAAAAAAAGTTTAAAAAAGCAGATGAAAACTTCTAAGCTGACGTTTAGATGACATTTATCGTACTTTGTATTCCGATTGTTTTTCACGGCACTCTTAAAAATTTTATAAGCTGAACCACAAAAAAAAATATTTTTTTTTCAGTTAGCTCTGAACCAAAATAATGATAACTTTCAATACATCATTAGATCCAGAAAAAAAAACATACCAGACCAAGCCTAAAAAACTACATGTGTCCATTTAAAAAAAAAGTTGACTGTCGTTAGCTATTGAAGATAACGCAAAAAAAAACATTTTATGGCTGTTTTGTAGCGCTTGAAAAACCATATCTTTGATTTTTTTGTTCATTGAAATCGGGTAATAAATAACAAATTTATGGGTTGAGGCGTTTTTCATCAAACAGCCTGTATAAGACCCTTACAAAAAAAAAAATAATTTTTGGATCATAAAATTGAACACATTTTCGAGGCACAACAGAATTGTTATACATTTCGTTAACAAAATTGAAAAGTTCTGAATTAAAAATTTTTGTGACTAAGAAAATGTTATTTGATGCGTCTTCAGAGTAATATTCTTGCACTATTTCCTCGTCGTAATCGCTATATTCGACGTAAGATTCAATGGAGGTTTTGTTAACTTCTATTTTCTGTAAAGTAAAGTTTATATAATTGGTCATCTACGCAGACAAAGCATTGATATGCTTTGTATTTGCCAACGACGACCGGAATTGGTTGGGCGGTAATTTTCAGATCTTGGCACTTCATTCGCCGTTCTTCCAATTTTTTTATTAAAAAAGAAGCATCCTGCAAATCTTATGTTTGAAACCTAGTTTGCACCTTAAAATACTTACATCAATAAATAAAATAAAGCCATCCAGAATCTCCCTTCTGCTTGGCTTCCAGTTTGTGTTCGCTTCACTTCAATCTGAAAAACCAGCTTATTTAATAATAATTCTGAATAGATTTTAAGGCTTACTAAAAAATAGCCCGTTTGAAACTTTAAGGCAGAGTATTTTTGATAATATTCTGCAATTGTCTCCCCACTTCTAAACTGTAATCTTAATGCAGCAGTTTTACGCCACTTTTCTACAATTTCCTCATAAGGTATACTATTATGACAAAGCCACGTTATATATTCATTTAGTTCGTCTTCCTGATGGATTATTGCCCCCTTTTCATTTACTTCGTAAAAAACATTAATTTAAATGATAGATTTCTCCTGTTTTCTTTTGTAGCAAGCCGCCTTCTCTCAGAATCTTGCGTTGGTACACATAAGCACGCCAAAGTTTTCCACTAGCTGCAACTTCTTTTCCATTGACGCCTTTCGTGTATGGTAGATAGTAGATTGCGGCATCTTCATGTAAAAATATATCGTTGATTTCCGCGGCCAACGCTTTAAAACGCTGTGTAGAGATTCTAAAACGTTATTGATATATTTTTTTCCTTATTAAAATCTGTATTTCTACCGTTGATCAGGAAACTTTTCCAGTTCGTGTCTTATATTACATTATTATATTACATAAATGACTTTTCCTATATTTCCTATAGGGTCCGTAACTGTTCTTAACGATTTTACCTTCATCTGTACAATCTAGTAATTTTCGTACACTGCAATAAATGAAAAAAACAAAGAGACATTTTTATGTGTTTTCAACGCAGAGTCTTACGTTTGTCGTTGAGCTAACTTGAATTATTTCGTATTGCTTGGCGAGTGTATCTTTTAAAGGATAATAATGAGGATGAAGTTGATCATAGTCAAGAACACTTGTGCTACTGTCACTTGAGATGCTCAAAGTAGTGTCCGAAACGTTATCAGTTTTTGTTCCTTGATCAACGTTCAAAATAGCCTAAAACCAGCATGTACACATTGATATTTACTTTATGAATAATATAATAAATTTAACAAAAGAAATATTGAATTTTTTTTAATGCACTAGACTACTAACACGTCATACACAATTATTCCATGAATGAATAAAATTAGGTGCATCTACAATCTTTTAAAATCTGATTCTGGTTTGTGATAATATACAAGTTAGTTATAAGCGTATAAGAAATAAATTCAGTGACGTAAACATAATAAATGGTATAATTTGGAAAGAGATCTTATACCCATGTAAATGTGAAAGTATGTACCTTTTCAATCAAGTATTCTTGGTATTTTTGAGAAAATTTCTTCCTTGTTCAAGTAGCAAGAATCAGTTCCTTTATATCACTGTCGCTCAATTGATTAAATGTTTCAGTATCGATGTTGTTTTCTACAAAATTAGTAAAACTAAAATACGAAGTAATAGATACTTCTAAGGTAGCAAACACAGTGATTTGTACCATAACCACATCATAATGAAGTTTCGAACTGAAAAACTTTGTATATGCTTTGCCAGATGGTCTTTCTGCTATGGGGGCGAACCCCACACTTTCCACGATAATGGGTCGTGGTGGCCCAGATGTTGACTGATGTTAATACTGCATCAGGCGGGGGTGACCTCGTGTAGTTAGCTCGCGGTCACCTCTTCGCCATGACGCCGTAGCCCACCGCATGAACGCTTGCACCACTATCTAGCTACTCCAGACCTGAGCCCCCGCAGGGGAACCACACTTTACTTTGGTCCAAGACAACTACACGGACGGGTCAAGAAAAAATCGTGAACCGGAGTTTCTCAGCGACGACTTTTCGGAATTTCGCTGGATCCCGTTCCTCACGCAGATCCACCCACGGGGAACCTCGCAGCCGACTTGCCCAACGTCTGACCGGCTCCGGCGCCACGTGCCAGCCGATAAACTCTTTTCTTTCCTCATTTAAATTCTCATTCTCGGCTCCGCATCGTGACTCGCATTGCCGGCTCTTTAAAATTCGAAAAATTAAAATTTATAAATTAAGACGAGGACAACGTTGAGGTGTGACGAGGTGTAAAGTGCCCCGCCACATGGCTCTTTTAAAACAGACAAGACATATACGTTAAAACAGTGAGTCGACAAGCTAATTGATCAGAAGATTTACCTGTGAGGGTAGTTGGCGCCCCCAACAGGCCGAGGGCGAGCGTTATAGTCCATGAAAGCGTGATATATTCTTATCGACGCTCTTAAAGCTATTAACGATATCGTTAACAGCGTTTTGCGATCGGTAATTTTAAGCTTCTTGAGGGCTTCGATTGTCTCCTTGGGTAACGCTCTCCTCGTTCCCACCACAATCGGTAGGACTTCCCCAGACAACGCTCCCAGTTGTTCTTGGAGGGTTGGAAGCAGAGGTTCATACTTTTCCAGCTTGGCCTGCCGGCCCTGTGCAAGTGGATTCCCGTCTTCGTGGCGGACTGTTACATCGACCACGAAGACTCTTCCCTGGCTCTGTACCACCAGGTCAGGTTTGAGATTCCCACTCGCTGGAGTGCGGATGGTTGGCTCCAACGTTACTGCTGCTTCGTTGTTTTTTTTGGTCGCCGCATCGGCGATTAGGTTTTTAATTTCATAATGGCGATCGATTCTTTGGACCGTTGTACTCGTACAAATTCCGAGAATGTGGCCCAGTGTCTCATGCTGAGCACCACACCTGGGACTGCCCTATTTAATGCCACCCTGTCACCGGCGACGTTGGTTCGCAGTCTGAGGGCCGATATGAAATTGCCCGGCTTTAGGAGCTTTTTATTGGTAAGCCAGGCGTTGGCAATTTTGTTGTCGGCGAAGGACATAATGGACTTGCCCTGCGAGACCAGGGACGCCCACCTTGCAAGCTCTGATCTCTTCATGGCCAACTTATAGCGGTCGAGGTCTTTGGGGTCATAAGTTGGCCACGGATTCACTCGTGTGGCTTTTGCTAAGCTATTTAGACGGCTTGCCATGCCAGCATTTAGCCAAAGAGCTCGCATCACTCAATCTGCGGAATGCTTGAACTTCAATCCCGCTTTCAAGATGGAGGTAACAGCTATTGTCTCCAACTTGGAGATACCTACTCCGCCGTCTTTCATGCCACAATAAATAAGCCCGTCTGTAGTGGATTGTGGCAAGTGGCAAATGCGTTTTATCACTCCTCTTAGCTACTGGTCTAGTTGACGTGACTGGCCGAATTGCGACCACCACTCTGTAGAGGTAGTGAGGGACTAGGTATCTGGAGATTAGTTCGACTTTCTGGTGCGGTTTTAAAGAGAGGCGGGAGGCCCTAAATAATGCCCCGCCGAACTCTTCCCTCAGGCCCTCCAATTTCACGTCTGCCCAAGGAGATATTCTCACACTCAGATAAGTGAACGCGGACTCCGCGGTCGCGGCCGGGATCCTCTCTCCATTTGTCAGTGTCAATCCGGAGTCTTTAGTGGGTGCGATCTGAAAGGATGTACACTTGGGGGCCGAAATTTTCATTTCCAACCTTCCAAGGTACTCCCCAGTTGCTCGTAACAGGGCGCTGGCTTGTGGTACATCAGTCGTTGTAAGAATAGGTCATCTGGGAAAGCCAGACTTGAGACACTCGCACGTTCTCCAACCTCATACCCCGGAAGAATCTCCAGCTGCCGTAAAAGGGGTTCCAAAACTGCGATATATATAAAGGGGCTGAGGGGGTCGCCTTGCTTCACCCCTCGCTGAAGTTTCAAGGACACTTCCACTGTGCCCTGTTTGATGTTCGTGTGCAGATCCTTGTAGGAATCCTCCACGAGTCGTACCACCGGCTCGGGAAGACCCTTCATTCGCAGTGCAGGACCAATGATCTAGTGCGGAACTGTGTCGAAGGCTTTAGACACATCCAGGCACACTGCGACCAGGCTTTGGTGTTGGCTCTTTGAGTGCCGCAGCAACTCACTTAGGATCTGCACATTGTTAAAGCACCCTGCCTCCGACACAAACCCCTTTTGGCGCGGGTGGAACCGTACGTGCTCTCTGAGTTTCTGGTCGATTATGCCCCAGTATAACCGACTCAGGATTGAACTTATTGTGATGGGCCTATAACTCTCTGCCAGCGCCGGATCTTTACCGTGCTTAAGCAGGAGTTGTGTATGGTTCATCCTCCATTGTGTTGCCTGCATCGTACAACACAATAATAAATTAAATAGAAGGTGGAGGATCTCGTGTACAGTCCAACGGTTGAGGTGTCGCTTTTGAATACAGTCTGGACCTGCAGCCGACTTTGTTTTGGTTTGGGATATCCTCGCTTTAATTTCCCTCAATGAAATGTGTGTTAAGACGTCTTCGGTGTCTAGAGGGGGAGGAAAATCCCAGTGAGGGTGCTGTAACTTCGGCTTGTAATTCCAAGGTGCCTGGTACAGCCTTTCGATGAAATAGACTTGTGTCAAAAAAAGAATTACATGTGCCTGAAGGACGGGTAAAACTGCAACATTTCCACAATTTAATTTCGTATGACGCCAAAAATGAATATATATATATATGCGCCAAAGTTAACTGAAAAACATGTAAATCCACAACTACATGAAAAAATGACCAGTCGATATGCGTTTCAGTTATTTAGTGGAACTGTTGCAGATGCTCTACAATTGTTAAAAGACAAAGGAGAACCTGGATTTAACGACTGTGGCCCCACAATTCAATTTTGTAGGCGCATCAATGAGGTATCAGACGTATTAAACTCAAAAGATAATTATAGTGCTTTAAGACCAGGTTCTAAACAAGAGAGACTGTTAGAAGATTTTTTAACATACTTTCACCTATGGGAATGTTGTGCTGAACCTAATTACTTTTTAACACGATCGACAGCACTAGGGTTACGAGCCACTATTAACACAACTTTAGATTTGCCGAAATACTGTACCACCGTTCTTGGATTCAAACACTTGATGACAACAAGAATTAATCAAGATCCCGTCGAACATTTTTTTAGACTGTTGAGAGCTGGAGGTGGTGCAAACAATAATCCTGAAACGTTGCAAGTGGCTCAAATTTTTAGGCTGTTATCCCTCTATTCTCTTGTCAAACCGCCCAAAGGTAGTAACGTTACAGGAGGCAATCTACTTGATGCATTAGTTCGGCAAGAAGATGATACTGTAAGCTACAATACAACAAAAAAGCAATTAACAAAAGTCGAAATGGATCTTCAGTTAGACCAAGTTTTGACACGTGATGTTGGAAATGGGGCAGCAATGCGATTTGCTGACAACGAGGAGGCCTTTGCGTATGTGTGTGGCTTTATTGCCCGCAGACACAAACCAAAAGATTGTTCTTTGTGCTACAAGTCAATCATTGGTGATGGTGACGAGAACTACAATGCCTTCATTATTTTGAGGAGCCGGGGCCACTTAACTTTTCCTTCCGTTGATCTAATAAGGTTACTACAGGAAGTTGTGGTTATAATCTCTGACTCTTTAAAAGCAACCATTAAAAGGAACACATTACTTGAAATTTTGTTCAAAATCCAGCAACACAAAATTCATAGTCTTGTGGGATGTCCTGAACATGAAAAAACATTGACGAAATCAATAATCATGTCGTTTTTAATCACAAGAATGTGTTTTTCTTGCCAAAAAGAGGCTAGAAAACGAACTGCCGCCACAACAAAATCAAAACGGCACGCAAAGCTTGCAAAACTTGTGTAACTTTACTAATTGTATCAATTTTTATTAAAAAATAACATTTTGTTTAACTTTCTTATCGTTCCACTTAACATTTGACAGTTCAGTGACAGTCCCCGAAATGTCACATCTGGCGTTCGTTTTTGATCACGTAGTTGCAGGTATAAGTTGACATACCATTCTTTCTAATATCTTGGTTTTAACGTAGGCAACTGCTTTGTTATTTTATTATAAGATCAAATTAAACTAAATATAGGAACTTACATTACCTAAACTTACCACAGTGTTCAGAAATTTTGAAGTTTTCTCTATGAATCGCTTTAAGCCATTTTTCTCTCATGTTGTCATCTTTCGGAAATTTGAAAACATGCACTTTTTCGCCGGTAGCATAATTACCACTACACCGTGGAACACAGCATTTGTTTACCATTTTTGAAAAGGTATATTCCACTGTCACTTGTTATTATTTGATTTTAAACGTTTTATTACAGTTTTACGTTTATTATATGCAACATTTATTATTATTATTATTATTATTCAAAGAACCCAACAGAAGAATTCCAATTATAGGGTTCTGTTAAAAATTAATGACATCAAGAGAATGAGAAGTATCTGTATAGCCTGAATGCTCTAGATTGACATCAGTTGCATATGCAAATGTATCAAATACTGCTGAAATTTCTCGATTTGACGCAGTTCAAGGTACAAGAAAATAGGTCCAATTGGCAATGCAGGTCATTTGCCAATCTGCACATGTTGCACAATGGTGAAAATTTGCCTACGTCTGTTCTATGAGCTGGCAGATAAAAGAGTCTATAATGCCGCGATTTCGTGCCTCGAGATCCAGCATTAAATGCTAACTGGGATAAGATTTCCGAACAGTCTAAAATATTATGCAGGAGTTTGAAAGCAAATATTGCTAACGCTTTTTTACAAGAAGTAGCAAAGCTGACACAGTCAAAACGATTTAGAAGATATGTATGTGCAATACCAATGGGAGGATATTCACCAACATCCCGAAGATAAAGGTATTTTAGAAATTTTCGTATGATCTGCTCTAGTTTAACTGCTTGAATATTATGATGCGGCTGCCATATGATGCAAGCATAGTTAAGTTTACTTCTTACAAATGCATTAAAAAGCATTGTGAGAGTACGACTGCTTTGGAAATCCCGCGAGTTTCGAATCAAAAAACCCAGCAGCTTCATAGAATCAGACACCACATGATCAATATGGCTTGTAAACGATAACTTACGGTCAAAAATTACACCAAGATCCTTTACTGTTTCTGGCCTGTTCAAGAGATTCAAACTTAAGGTGTAATCGAATCTGATATTTTCCTTTTTCAAAGAAAAAGACATCACTTGACATTTGTTGATGTTGAGACTGAGCTTGTTTCTTGTACACCAGTTCATTATTTCGTCCAAGTTTGCCTCTAGCGTAACACAGTCAGACCATTCGCTAATTTGTTTCAACAACTTGGCATCATCGGCAAACAAGAAAAAAGGTACAGTTAGTTTGTCACCAATATCATTAATAAAAACCAGAAACAGCAAAGGACCCAAAACAGAGCCCTGTGGTACACCCGAAGTGACATCTATAGACCCTGAGTCATACCCATAACAATGGACGTACTGCTTTCTACCTTGCAGCTAGGAACAGAAAAACTTCACCAACATAGGAGAAGCACCGACAAACTGAAGCTTTTGGATTAAAATGTTATGATCCAGGGAGTCAAATGCCTTTGAAAAGTCAAGATATACTACATCAGTTTGGAAACCCTTATCGATAGAGTCAGATATGAGTTGTGTAGCGCAGAAAAGATTGGTAGTTGTGGATCTACCACGCATGAATCCATGTTGACTGGGTGATATTAATTTAGAAAGTGCAAAATACAATTGGTCTAAGATCAGAGACTCAAAAATCTTATCAAAATTATTAATTATTGAGATCGGTCTGTAGTTTTCTATCACACTTCGATCTTTAGATTTATGAGTAGGCAGAATTTTTGAAATTTTCCAAATTTCCGGAAAAGTCCCCGTTTTTATGCAGAGATTGAAGAGCACAGACATAGGCTGCGATAACACACTAGCACAGCCTTTCACAAAAAAGACAGGAATCCCGTCAGGGCCTTGAACATAGTTTGACTTGATTCTTTTTATGGACTGAAATACCTCATCAGCAGAAACAGAGCATAAACATATGTTATTGTGGTTAGATATCGAATCGAATTTAGTGTAAACAGCAGCTGGGTCACTGTAGATTGATTGAAAAAATTGAAAAAATTGAAAAAATCCACAATATTTACTGGCCCCGATATAGTTGACTTACCAATCGACATGCAAGATGGCAAACCAGTGCCTCGCCTCTTTTGTCTGAGATATTGCCAGAACTTCTTAGGATTCTCGTTAATGTTTCGTTCTGAAGTTGCGACAAATTCTTTATATGCCAGCGATATATCACTCTTAACACTGCCTCTTAATTCTGTAAAAGATACAAGATCCTCGGGATTTTTAAATTTCATGTAACGCCGACGAAGTTTCTCCTTGATTTGTACATTCTTAATTATTTGCGGAGTGAACCATACAGGATATTTGTGCTTTTTATTTTTATATTTAGGTACATGATCATTTAAGATTTTATATAAAATATTGTAAAATGAATCAGAGGCGGCATTAACATCATCACTGCTGCTTTCAATAGAAGACCAGTCAGCATCAATCATTGCATGATACAGATCTGGAAAATTTGCTTTCCGGAAGTTATAGCTTGTTATATCTGCAGCACGCTTTAAAAAACGAGAAAGCGGACTATTTAGAGCAATAGACACACAGAGGGATGGATGATAGTGATCCTCATCAACCAAGGGGTCATTAGAAGCGGTAACCACAACATCGAAGTCTCTCACATTGGAAAGGACGAGATCAAGGCACTTACCATTAACATTGGGTATATTATTGAACTGCTTGAGGTTAAAAAATTGTATCAACTGCGACATGGCAATCATCTTAGCAGATGGCTGCACTGATTGTTTAATATTGACAAATTCGGGCAAATTGAAGTCACCAAGAATAAGCAAGTTCGAGGAATTAAGGCTATCCAATATAAGAAGTGCATCGACAACAGAGCGAAAATATTCAACAGTCAGAGAGGGGGGGAAATAAATGACAAGTACCTACAATAGTATTAAAATTACTTAACATAGAGGAGACTCTAACCGCTACTACCTCAACCAGGTGTAAAGAATCAAGAGGAGTATTACTGAGGTTAATTTGTTGACTAAACAATGTTGCTTTCACCGCTAGGAGTACACCACCTCCACGAGATTTATTGGAACAGCAAAAATTTCGATCCTTCCTGAATACAGTATAAGTCTGGTTAAACAATTCATTGTTACCCAGGCCATCATGTAACCAAGTTTCCGCAATGGCTATCAGATCAAAGTCACAAGAAGCAGCAGAGTTAAAAAAAGTAACGGTTTTGGAGTTTAAGCCACGGACATTTTGATAATATATACTCAGAGCTGAAGAAGAACTACACTCCCTTAATTGGCAACTAATTTTAACTTCCTGATTGTGTTCACTAAGACTTTCGTTCAAACAGTTGTTACAAGTTTTGCCAATGGAGACCGAGCACGAAATATTTTCTAGTTTTTTGACGAAACCAAAGAAGAAGGAATTTCAAACAAATTGCGTTTGAAATTATTTACTGCATATTTATAGGCCGTGCATCGGTCATATTCCCATGCCGCATGAGCAACGTCGATGTCTTTGGGTTTGTTCTTTAACGAAATGCAGTTTATGCATTTTTTGAAGTCACGAGACGCATCACATACCTTAATTTCGTGGTCACCCGCACAAACAGGACAACAGACTTTCTGATTACACTGCCGAGACATATGATTAAAGCCATTACAATTGAAACAACGAGGGACCGAAACGGCATCAAATACCGAGCAACTGGTTAGTCCGATCAGAATACTGCCACGATCAAGAATCCGAGAGTAGGACAATGTGTCGACCTGCACTTCTGCCTGAAAAATTTTCTTATTTTTAGCTGTAGGCCAGTGACACACTAAACCGCAACTAGAGGGATCTATTATCAAGTCAGAATTTTGACTTAAAAGGTACGTGATAATGTCTTCCTTAACTATGTCTTCTGATATACCCACAACTCGAATTTTAGGACGAAGTGAACTAACTAATTTCACATTATATTTACCGCCAAGCTTTTCCGTTGCAATCTGCTCCAATTTGTCTTGACCTGCCCCATCCTTACAAGAAATAATTAGACCACCACCAGATACAAGTGAAACTTGATTTATATTAATTTTACCCTGCTTGAGGTCAACGTTGCGCAAAATATCAGACTGTGTTTGTGCAATAGGCTGATTAGAATCCTTCGGCTTAATCACTATTTTTTTACCTGTCGCTTGTTTTGTTTTGGCTGCATTGGAAGAAGCAGAGCATTGGTGACTCGGAGAGATATTTTTTTCCGTAAGACATTTAACCAAGTCTACATTAGATTGTTTGAGAACCTCGATCTGAGCAGATAGCTCACTTCTCACAAAATCAACTTCTTTACTGACAATGTTACGAACATATTTTAAGAAGATATTCTCCTCCAAACCGGTTTGTTGGTTGGTTGGATCCGGTGAAAGTGAAGGCGCTTCGAAAACCCCATTGCAGTCGATACACAGAATTTTAAAGTGTGCGGAACGCCTCTGGATCCTCATGAACACCACTGCCTCTTCGGCACACAAACCCGCGCAAGAAAAGTGCATCCCTCGACCACATAAATCACATGAAAGCGAAACACCCCGATCAACCGCGGCATTGCAGTTTCTCTGCGAGTTGGCCATAATCTAGCCAAAAATTTAACGCCCTGAAAATATAAAATAAAAGGTAATCGCCGAGGTCACTCGCCTCCCTAATTAAACGGAGACGAGCGCGCGGAGCGAAAAACCGCAGTCACTCGCCTCACCAAAAACCGAACCTTATCGCGCAAAAAGTTATCAGCTCTGTACAACGATAAAATACAATGATCGTTTAACGACCAAATTTAGGAAAAATATCAATGTTACAATTGAGAAAAATATGTGGTATGGAAGCCGGTAATCTAACGAACAGTTTGACACCAAACTCACCGCCACATCCAACAATAAAACCACTTGTAGCACGAAAAAGGAAAGCACAATAAAACCACAACCGATTTCGATTAATTTAACTTTATAACACGATTAAAAACAAATTAATTAGCAGTTTTGTCAGCGAAATGCACTCCACGCGTTGCTCAAGTTATGGGCGAGTACAGACTTCCTAGGCCTTCGAGGCGTGACGTCATGTGACGTCAGCGTCTGGTTGTCTGGCTTTATTCATTTAGGTGGTGTTGATTTAACGCTTGGTATTTGCAAATTTCAAAGTCAATCTCGTGTGAATAAATCCTATGGATCATGGTCAGCTGGGGGAGGTAAAGACACAGTCTGACCCGGCCACGTTTGCAGTGCTTACGTGCAATGTAGAACGATACAATTCGACACGTTTATACGTACCTACGTCAGAAATTAAAAATTGTTTTAAACGTTGCAGTGTTTACATCAACCAAATAAATAATTTAAAATAATAAATTATATATTTAACGGAATTTTTGTGCTGCTTTTTTGCCTCCCCTGACGAGCCGCCACTGATCCTTATATAATTCAAGAAGGACATTTAACCGATTAAACTTTTGTGAAGTACTAGATGCACTTTTTTTAGTATTAATACCATTTATTGCAATGTAAGTGAAATACCAAGAGCTCTTCAATAAGTATGTATGTACAAAGAGGATTTACATGAATAACAGCTTGAATTAAAATGGGCGTGAAAAGATTTTGAGTAAAAATAAAAATTTATTTTATTTTAAAATATTATTATTATTATTATTATTATTATTATTTAGTTAAGCTTGCCAACAGGTAATGACCTAATTACAGGCAAGCTATCATTAGTTAGGCAGTAAGTGGAATGAGTAGCAGCATGATACTACTCTCCCATTAGGAATCACACTTACTGCCAGCTTACATATATTCTTGCTATATTAAGAGGCATATGTCAGGACAGACCTAAGTTCAGAGGGTCTTGTAAAGAATATGTCGATTTTATTGGAGTCAGCTTTGGTTGAACAGCTGTTAACCATCCGGTATAACGGTGACATTAGTAGAACATTTGTCCTCGCAGATCTTAGTTCAAAAACTTCACATCTTCTACAATTAAAAGCAGGAACCTTAATAAGAAGCTTTGACAAAAGGTAGGGGCATTCAACAGAAAAGCTGAGGACATCCGACAGAAATTTGATTTTAGCAAAATCCCGTCTACTCGCCAATGAGTGAAGCTGAACACATTCTAAAAGGGTTTCCTGCTGAAGTCCCCTAGATGGGTATTGACCAGTTTCATTAAATACTAAAAATTTAGCAAAATGCCTTTGAATCTTCTCCAAGGCCCAGGTGTGGTTATTGTATATTGGTGACCAAACAATACCAGCATACTCCAATTTGCATCGCACATAAACCTTATAAAGCGATACAATTGCCTCAGCACTATGGAATAATCTCGTGTTACGAAGAACAAAACCCAGAGATTTGTAGGCAGCAGATGTCACATATTCAATATGATTGCGAAAAGTGAGACCACAATCGAAGACAACTCCAAGATCCCTGAATTCAGTAGCACGCAGTATCTTTACCCCACCCCTATCCAGTAGTCACATATAATTTTGTCTAACTTCCTTGAGAAAGTCAACACATAGCACTTCTTAGTATTGATTAGCTGATCATTGTCATTGCACCATTTTTGAATGATGTCAAGATCTTTCTGCAACCTAGAACAATCATTAAGTGTCGAAACTGTACGATAAATCTTCAAATCGTCAGCATACATTTGAAAATTTTCATTTAATAAAGAGGTCAGATCATTGATAAATATATTAAAAAACAGGGGTCCAAGGACAGAACCCTGAGGAACCCCTGAAGTTTGAGAGAAAGATTCAGATCTGAAGCCTCTATATTGAACAAACTGAACCCTTTCCTGAAGATATGACTCAATGAGCAAAATCAACCCATCGGATAAACCGAAATCATCTAATTTATAAAGCAGTAACCTGTGATTCACGCGATCAAATGCTTTGGACAGGTCCATATATACGTAGCCAACGTTAAATAACTAGCCGTGCTGAGAAAAAGGCAACGTCGCAATCGTTCAGACTGGCGGACCGGGTAAACCGCCGAACATCGAACGCCTAACAAACATAAAGGCGCGTTTTTACACGTTCTTAATAAATTGACATTGTTTATTACATCATTGTTACAATTCCCATCTTACCCTTATGGAGTGAATAATTGATGATATCTAATTTTACACTGTCCAGCAGTAGCGGCTCGTAACAAAATCAGAAGGGGGAGCAAACTTTTTTTTACAGACAGAATAGATATTTATAACACACTTTTCCTCATCACCCTAGAGGTAGAGTGCAAGATGCGTTTTTTTTTAATGTGGTTTCCCCAGTAGGCCTAATCCACAATAAAATAACAAGTAACTAAATAAAAAAATATCAAAATTTAAAAATATACCTCTTTTGCATTTAATTTAAAAAAAATGTTACTTGAAGGTGTTAAGTTTTCGTGTTTTTGAATTTTTTTCCGTCTCACAGGTGTTCTTCTTTTTCTGTCTTTCTTTGGAAGCTGTTTCGTTGTTTTTATTTTTGACGTAGTTGTTTAGACATATATTTGCGAAAATGGACAGAAGAGAATTTAGTATATCTTTATAATTTTTACCGCAATTACAAGTTTCCATAAATTCTCGATAATAATAGTCTGACTCAATACTAAGCACTGTCAAACTGCATAAAATTTGTTTTTGTTCAACGCTATGTAAAAATTTTGACAAACACGTCTCGTCATTCAAAATATATTCTAAAATAGCGCACATATGTACAAACAAAAACATCACTGATTCAGTTGCAGTAGACAGACCATTTCTTTGTAAATTATCAAAATATATGTCGTCTACACATTCTCCTTTTTGTGCCCTAATTAGAGAAATACACTCGGAACATCTGATTTTCTTTGAGATGGAATGTGCTGCATATCCGCATACATATATTTTTGCGGAGTAATCTATTTCGCAAGTTTGAAGATAATCTGTTTCCAACAATATAAACATAAAATTTTGGACATCTTTAAAATCACTATCAATGTAATTATTTTTTTCGTCACTATCTTCCCTCATATCAACTTTTTGTTTTAATTCCTCAATAGAAAAATTTCCTTCAAGTTTTTTAAATATTTTTTTAACTCTAATTTTTTTCTCAGCTCCCAGTAAGTCGTCATAAGATACATTGTAATTACATCCTGAGAGAGAACGATATAATCCAAATCGTTTTTCCAAATTATCAGTACTAAATTTTCCAGCTAATATGTATTGTAAATCAATGTATGTTTTAAAACAATAATCAATTACCGATATTAAAACTAAAGTACTTTGACGTAAAGCATGGTACGTTTCATTGGTTAATTTTCCGTTCATATTATTTAAACTGTGCCACTTGTCTAGCCAAACAACACATTTTTTTAAAAACTCTAGTTTAACATCATTCCCTAAATTAGACTCAAGTGGTTTTTCAAAAGGTGTGCACCATTCATTTCTTTTGATTTGTCCTTTCATGACAGACGAGTTATTGACTATATCCCACCATTTTCTAATAATTTCAGTAAATTGGGCTGTGTCATTCATTCCCTTAGATTTTAAACAAGAAATTGTAGATTGATGAAAAATATTATCAGCTAAAATAACTTTTTGTCTTTCAAAAACTGTTGGGTAAACCGATTTGTAGCAAAGTTTAAAAGCCTGCTTAATAAGAGAATTTTGTTCTTCGTAATAAATATCCCTAATATTTTTAAATTTAGCATATTTTAATGTCTCTAAATCATCCCAATCATAGAAAACAAAGGTCTGCTCTAAATTCTTTAAATTAAGCCAATTCTTTCAAATATTCTTAAAAATGTGCACAGTATCATAAGCAAGAAAAATTTTGTTTTCAACATTTTTTGGATTTGGGAATTCGAATGACTGTGAAAGACTTTTAAACATGTGTCTATTAATGGAATGATTATCTGTTATAACGCAAAGAACTTCAAAACCACACTCTTGAACAAAATGTATTATTTTGTTAGTTATTTCAGCAACCTCTGTTCCTTTAATATTTTGTACTGGTAATAATTTAACAACTTCTTTTGTGTTTCCAAATGCTGAGCTAATCATATAAGTTAAAACAGTTTTCGCTAGTTCATTAGAAGTTTTATTTGAAGCACAACCTATTATACTTTTAGATCTATAATCTAACCGAGCAGTAATATAAATTTCGTCTACCAACAGTAGTACGACTCGTTCTAAAGCAGTTAAAGATTTGGACACGTTTAAAAGATAATTTTTATTACCAAAATCAGAATTTGGGGAAATTTGAAGTGAGGAAGATATTGACTGTAAGTATCTTTTGTGAGGTAAAATAAAAAATTGTCTAATTAATTCATAACAAGTAGGTGACTGAGAATACAAAATAAAAGCCATTACTACAGTGGAAGCAGCATATTTAGGTTTCTTATTTACAATTTGTCGCACCTGATCAACAATAATTTCTAATTGTTTTATTTGTTCAAAATGTTGTTCTTTCGCTTGTTCTCGGGCGGTTGTTAATAAAGTCAAACTTCTTTTTAAAATACTTAAAACTGGTGGAATATAGCTATCGCTTGAATCTTTATATCGGGCTAACAAATTTATCAATTGAGACCATCTATAGATTTTCAAATCATAAGGCAAAATCCATTTTAAGTCTTGTGGAGTTAATTCTTCTCCTTTTATAAAAACTTTTACTTCAAGACATTCATTAATATAAATTGTTGTCTCAATATTTAAAGAATCATTAAAATTCAGTGTAAAAAAATATATACCAAATTCAACAATTTTATGTTCCCAGCCAATCAAATTAAGTTCGATTGAAAATGTTGCTATTAAATCATTAAAATTGTTTATTATATCTGCTTTCATAAAATTCTCTACTTCATCGTTTTGCCTTTTAGAAATTGTTTCACGCCTAAACTCTGGATCTGTTCTCTCTTTAATTGCTGGCTTTGATAGATAAGACGCTAAATTTGGAAACACGCTAGGAACAGCCCCATCTTTTAGTCTGGGCTTTTTTAAAAGCAATTGTTTACAGCTTCCATCAGGTTGCAAATGTTTATCATATAAAATGATATCATCAGAACTAAAATGTAATTGACAGACCACACTTGAAGCTGAAGGTATAAAGTTTTTTCGAGGGATTATTTTTAACCAAGCTTGTTTGCGTTCTTCATTTGTGGGAAATTTAAAAACACTTACACCGCGATTGTTCTGTGAATTTTTTAAAGACGAGTCGTAATTACTTTTACAGCCTGTTACACAACACCTACTAGGCATGTTTGAATAATATTTAAGTTTTAAATACCTGTTAGAACCAACGATGTTTCGTTTATTAACAAAAGTTAGGTTAGGTTTGTTTCGGTTTAACTTCCACCAAGTTGACGGCTTTAATTCCAGAAGAAAATGCCACAATTTATTTCACAAACTCTATACTAAATTCCCTTCAACTTTTAAACAACTTGCTAACTTAAAATTCTCGAAATAAACACAGTTTTCTGAATTTCAAACGTTAAGATCACCGTGTTCATACATGCAAATCTGCACAAACTGACGCGATCCTAGGTCTGCGGGCATTGTTGCCAAATTTACTTGAGCACGGCTAGTTCATTTAACGTTGGCTACGATATATATAACATCAACCTGCCCGTGCGCATCCAAACTTTCACACAAAAATTGCGTGGTGGAAACCAAATTAGTGACGGTAGATCTTCGAGCCATAAAGCCATGCTGGTTAACAGAGATGTTTGACGATATGTGGTGATATATTCTTTCAAACAGAATAAATTCAAAAATTTTAGCAAAGTTGTTGATTATTGCTATTGGCCGATAGTTGGTTATATCGGATTTATCACCATTTTTGAATACTGGGCAGAGTCGAGATTCCTTCCACTTAGCTAGAAACACAGAAGTTTTAACAATAAGACTAAAGATTATTTTTAGGGGACTTGAGAAAATTGTTTTACAGTCACAAAGTAAAAAAGAGGGTATCTGGTCAGGGCCCGCCGTTTGACTATTTTTCAGCTTTTTTATAGCTTTTTGTACATCATCATCAGATATATCATTTAAGTATAACACGTTTTTGTTCACAAGTTCAGTAGGACGTTGATTAGATTGTTGATTTTTATTATTTACCATAAATGATTTCGAGAAGTACCCAGCAAACTTATCTACGATATCTTTAGGATCTTTTAATATAGACCCATCATAATTCATGACGTCTGGAATTGAGGTGGATTTTTTTATCGAGTTCACAAAACTCCAAAAGTATTTAGGATTAGCTTTGACACTGGCGCTCATCCTAGTCACGTAATTATTGTATGCGTGTCTTTCTTTCACCTTAACCTCGGCTCTGAGTTGTTTAAAAATATTGTAGGCATGAATTCGTTCTGAACGCTTATATCTTTGCCATGCCTTATACTTCCTCCTTATTAACTATATCAGTTCCCTGTCAAACCAAGCAGGATACGTGCCAAGAGACCCACCCCTCCTCGGAATATGTTTATCAAAAACTGAGTATAACCTTTGATAAAGCAAATCAACAGCACTCTCAGTTTCATATGCTTGTTCTAGAAACGACCAATCTATACTAGACAACTCAATATATAGACTATAAAAGTCTGCTTTTCTAAAGTTATAGTTCAAAGAAGAGAAAGTCGGAAAGCTATGAGTGTCTTCCGTCCAGCTCGTAGTTATCTCCAGTGCCGGGTGGTAGTTGTCTTCCGGAACAAGCACATCGTCTGCTTTAGCAACACGGCAGGACTTATTACACACAACTAAGTCTAGCAATCTGCCAATACTATTCACAATTTTGTTAAACTGTCTCATGTTAAAGAAATCTAAAAAGCGAGAAAAATGTGTGTATATGGAGGATGTTGATGCATAACACCGCGATTGTGATAAAGTTAGGAAATCAGGCATATTAAAGTCACCTATAATTAATAGATTATTATCAAATAACATATCAGTTGCCATAAGGGAGTCAAAGAGAACTATATAGTCGTCGATTCTACAAGCCGGAGGAATGTACACTAGGCAAATAATGACGGAGCAGCTATCTAGGAAAATTCTGACCAGCAAGATATCAACATGTTTAGGCATCCTAAAGTCATCAAGATCATTAATGTGTAGGCAAACAGCCCTGATGGTCCTTCTCACTGCCAGCAAAACACCACCTCCCCTTCTATTACCGCAGGCAGAAAAATTTCTATCACATCTAAATAGATTATATGCATCCAAGTCTAGTACCTCACCATCCAGAACAGATTCAGATAGCCAAGTCTCCGACAGGGCTATACAGTCATACGGAGCTGAAATAGATGACAAGCGAATATCCTGTAGCTTAGAGTTAAGACCTCTAACATTTTGATAATAGAGCACAAAGTTTTTTGACGCTAATCCAAGGGAACTGACAGATTCGGAAGTGACATCAAGACTAGAATGAGACATGTGGGACAGGGGAGTCTGCTATAAGGAGACACCAAATAAATCCTTTTTAAGTTTGTCGACTACCAGCTCATGTGCACGGCAATTCTTATAGTCCCAGGCAGCATGATCTACGGCAATTAATTCAGAGTTTTCAGAATTTTCTTTCGCTCGAAGGTTTACACAATTAACACAAGTCAAGGTTTCCTCTTTACAGTCATGTACATCATGATTTTTGGAACAGCGAGGACAAATCACCTTATGTTTACAATTTCTGGAGGAGTGGTGAAAGCCATTACAAGTGAAACATCTAGTAACCTCAATCGCACTATAAATAGAACAGCCATTCAAACCTACTAGACAGTGCCCTATTCCTAAGGCTTTCTTATATGTTGTCATATCCACCTCAATTATCGCTTGATAGAGATTATCCCTAGAGCTTCTTATAGGATAGAACTTAGATACCTGATATTCAGAAGTATCATCAAAAATGTATTGATTCTGCCCGACCACATACTTTAACAAGTTCTCTCTGTTTATGTCCTTAGAGAAGCCAGCAACCCTTATCCTTGGACGAAAGGTTTTCACCTCACTGATCTCATATGCCGCTGATAGCCTATCTTTCGTCAGTTGCTTGATTTTTCCCTCATCCCCACAACCAAGCATCACACCACCGTCTCTGAGATTTTTAACTTTGCTGATATTTGCTGCCGACTCAACAGTGCTAAGGTTAATCAATACATCAGATTTAGTCTTATTAACAGATTGAGTTTTGTCCTTAGGTTTTATAATTATTGTATTTTGTGAAATTTTCACTAGGGTCTCGGCATAAGAGGCTCTAGCATCACTCGTCTGCAGACTAGTATCTTGGATAACACATTTTTGTACAGTTTGGTTGAGATTAACTATTTCATTGCGAAGCTGCTTATTTTCAGTACACAGAGTATCTATTTTTGCCTGCATTTCGGCAAGCCTACCCACTAAGCCAGCTAACTGATTCTGAATTATAACCTCTATTAATTCCTGCAACCGATCAGAAGGCATATGAATAGATTGAGAGTTGTCAGAAATTATGTTATCAAGGGAGCACGCTCCGTCTACCAGGGGGGTTGATTTTTTTACACAAGATCTACATTTCCAAGATGTACATGTTCCCTCTTTCTCCATTAAGTCGAAG
The DNA here is from genome assembly GCF_963966145.1 of Tenebrio molitor. Taxonomy (NCBI): domain Eukaryota; kingdom Metazoa; phylum Arthropoda; class Insecta; order Coleoptera; family Tenebrionidae; genus Tenebrio; species Tenebrio molitor. The sequence continues at coordinate 4,372,194 of NC_091056.1, read as the reverse complement.
GTATCATCATCAATGCCTACGCAATGAATGTGAAAGTTTAAAGCACACTGCTTGCAGGAGACATATGTAGCACTCCCAATGTTGCGATTACACTTCTTGCATCTAACCATGTTAGAAATTGAACATGCTATAGTATAACGAGAGGAGAAAAAAAAATTAGGAGAAGATTAACAAACACGCACGGTCAGCCGATCAATGTGGGTCAGCGAACCTTAAGCAAAAACGCTTGATAGTCGCCGGCCTCAGCTAGTTTAGCAAAAAACTCTCCGATAAGCTAATGCCGCCGAAACTTCACAGAACTAAACAATAAATTGGCACAAACTCACCATATAGTCCAACAAGTTGGAAACCGACTAACCAGACGAGGAGAGCAGCCTCTTAGACTCAAGATGAGTCCAAAATTATCAAAAATCGGGATCAGTAGACCACATCAAAGTTCAAAAAACCACGAAGCACTTTTCTTGCGCGATTTTTACACACAAAGATTATATTCTAATTGTTATAAGTGGAGCGAGCAGAAATCGCAGAAGCACTTGCCCAAATCCCTGGTGGATATGTGGCACTAGGCGAAACATCAAATGGTCGACATATTTTACTAGTCTTTGTATTCTGGAGGAGCTAATACCAGCAAGTTCCAAAACTAAACAATCGTTGACTTCTTCCGCAGGTAAATATTGAAATTATATTTTAGCTATTTCCCAGTCGGGTTATTAGATTTATAGTCTTGAGAGAGACCCAATTCTTGCATTTTTCTCCACCACGCTTGGGATAAATGAAATCGACATCCAAGAATAGACCCTTCTTTCCAAGTTCGTTTAATGGCGTTGTGAATGGCAAGCTCAAAATCGACTGTTACAATTTTGGGCTGAAAATTCAGTTCAAATTGCTCGCATTCCCTTTTCATTGACTTGAAACATTTTTCGTAAGTTTCTGTTCTTTTGTCATTAAGAAGCCAAAAAACTAAAGGGACATAATGTTCGTTCTTGAACCGATGGATAGAAAATAATTGTACAAAAAATTTTGTGCAATAAGAAAAAGTTCCATCCAAGTAAATAGTTTCACAATCAGATAAAAATCGGAGATTGTTTTTTATTTTATTATTTACTATATTATTATATTATTTACCATTTATTATCTATTTTTTTTTATTATTTATTTTATTTATTATTATTTATTTACTATATTATTGTATTATTTACTATTTATTATCTATTATTTCCTAAAACAAAGTTTTCGTATTCAATGGTCTTGAAATTTAGACTATTTAATACATTATGAACATCTTCGATATACTGAGGTAGGGGAGGATACTTTCTTCTTCTGGCATTGTATATGTTGGTTTGATGTAACCCTTATCAAACAGAGTGATGGAGTGAAAATTCAATTTCTCTGATTCTGTTAGGTTCTGCAAAATGCCGTGCAATATCTTAAAATAATAACATATGTTAGCGGATGAAAATAATTTCAAATAAGTCGCGAAATACAGAACGATCAAGAATACTTATTCATATATATTTCAAAAGGAAACATTGAAATGAAACTAAAGTTAATGATGCTTTGAAATTAAAAAATATGTAATTTTAATCTTTCTCTATTTTGTCAATTTGTGTCATGTATTAACAACAATAATAATCGGTTATTTCACTTCACATGAAAATATGCAAAAATTTGACAAAAAGGCTATTATATGCATAATATGCATAAATATGCATTTTGCGTATATACCGGTCTTTAGTAATAACTTGATAATTGATCAGAAATATCCGCTCCTTGCTTACATCTATTATATTCCATGACAATTTTCGGCCTGTGCTTATCGTTTCCGCGTCTATCTTTGCCGTCATTTTCCATATTAGCACCAAAACATGTGGACAATATAAGCACATCGCGTTGGTTTTTTCATTTTAGAACTAACAGGCTATTTTTCTGCCTGCTAATTACCTCACCCTTTGCCAATTTAGCACAAACAAACAGGTAGTCCTTTTCTGTGTTTTCTTATAGTTCCCAGTAAATTAGTTTTTCTGGAAAGTAAAAATTCTGCCAGTCCGATACTTGTGTAATAGTTGTCTGTAATCACAAGCCTCCCTTCATCTAATACTTGTTCAGTCAACCTGACAACTTTAGACCCCGAAAGATCCAGTCCATTCAAATTTTCACCTGAGCCTGCCTGGATGCTGACGTCCCAGGTAAACCCTTGCGGAGTACAAACTTTGTAAAGCTTTATTCCGTATTTGCTCGCTTTGGACGGATTATATTGCTTGAACAGAACTCTTCCACGAAAAGGTATCATGGTTTCGTCTACTACAACTGTATCACCGGGTATATACAATGTGCGAACCTTTCTTCTGAGTACATCAATTAGAAGTTGAATTTTATACAGCCTATTTCCATTATTAGTACCTTCGTTATCAGCAAAATGCCAACATCTGAGTAGAAGTACAAAACGATTGTACTTTATGCTGATTTTATGAAAAAGTTCGTATCCATAAATAATATCAGTTTTCCAATAGCACTCGACAGTAGGAAAATCTATAATTCCCATAAGGAGAATAACACCCGAAACCGATAGACTACGTGTACATTATACATATAAGTTATAAAGAATGATTACCAATAAACTGATACCTACATTTCCTCCGGGTCTGTGTCTTTCCATCTTGACATTCTAGCAGACCTTGCTAATCGGTGGGATTCTAACAATTGAGCTGCGTACTTATACATCAATTAGTTGTAGAGTTGGACCACATTGTTGAATAGGCAACTGGATACCACTTTGTTCAGTAAATTCAAATGTTTGTATATTCAAAACTTATTGGAACCAACAGTCTAAAGAATTTTCCATAATATTTCTGCCATTATCAATAGTTTCATCATCATGGTAGAGGTCATCATCACTTATAATCTCTTCGGCAACATCAAAATCGGAAGAGGCTCTCACTGCCATTCTTTCAAAATCGGGATCTAGAAGATTACCGTCTGCACTGCTAATGTCAGACAGGTTATCAATTTCTTCTTGAAGTTCTATGTCAGACAATATTTTTCTTGAACCTGTCATTATATTTAAATTCTTTCACAACACTTCACCAAAAAAACAGAGTAAAACACGTTCTAACTTGTAACACATTTACTGTCTTGCGCGACACACATGCATGTCGTAGGACTTGCTGGTAGAAATGTTTTAGGTACGGAGTTTTACGACCCATATATGGGACGTGCAATTTCTTATGGAAAGTGCAGTGGACTGACGCATAAACGTATGCATAATGTACGGTGGACAGTTAACGTGTTAAAGTAAAAAAATCATCTGACACATGATTAAATAATTAAAAATAAATCCTTCTTCAACTGAATATAAAAAGGTACAAATTTCTACAAAAACAAAGGGTTCTGTCGTCTTGTTTTAATTAATACCTCTCAACAGGGCTATCACAGAATCCTAAAAAAACGTACATACAATGAGAGGGCACCACACATTAAATTTACCACAAATTTTTTTTAAATTATTCTTTAGTTTCTGTTTTATACGACTGACCTGTTTTAGCTGACTCATGTTGTATAATTATAATACAAAATTGGCTAGGTCGCGGTGTGTTGATTTTAATTTATAAGCTTTCTTCGGCGGAGAAATGTACCATGCCTAATTAGAGGCTAGTTTGACCGTCGGAGAAATGTTCGATGTCTTATCATTATCAATACCTAGTTTAACCATCGGAAACATTTACAAACACCGGCCTGACGAAGCGGTATGAAAAACGGGAACTTACTGAAATAATCAATGATTACGAGGACATACTTATTGCCGTTGCCGGATTTGAGCAGTGGCCCAAACAGATCGCAGCTGATCATCTGCCACGGTCACTCAGTTTTCCGAAATCTTCCCGCAGTTTTCCGGAAACTTGAGGTGGGGCACGTTCGAACGGTGTAGTCGCCTTTTCCGCACTTCAAGCATGTGACGGATTTCGCTTCGGTACAGTTTCTCGAAAGATGACCGGGGAGTTTACACGAGAAGCACTTTACCTTTACCGAGGGGGTTACCGAACGGCGTTGGAACTTTTCGATGTTCAATTTGTTCTTGTCGATCCTGTCGCACAGATCGAGAAGTCGATCGCAGGAATTGATTTCCTTGTCCTATATTTTGCCCTGATAATATGGGCGAATGTTAGAGGTGTGCCATTACGTCTTGAACCAAACCTGCGCGAGGGCGGAGTCAGCTAGGGATAAAGTAAATTCTAAAAACGCCATCCCTCCAAAATTCTCAAAATGAAAATGTTTCAATTAAAAATATTACTAAATATCATAATTGTAATTTTACAAACAATTACTGCTGATAATATTTGTGCAGAATAAAAGCTAAAAGTTGCTTTTCATTTGCCCATTTGAGCCGATTAAATTACCTCACTTAACCTGTCATTTTTATTGTGCCAAAAATTTGCACCAATTCTGCGTGAAAGTGTGCTCCTCATGTAAAATTGGTGTCGTAGATTTTTTACTTACGGAAATACTATTGAAATACGATTGCTTTTCTTATTTCACGAAGTGATCTAAGGTAATATGAGTCAGTATCACTTGCAAATGGAAATCAAATATTGACAATCATAGATGCACTATTCTTCATCCAGAAGCAAATGCAAAATACGTGCTCTTTTAGCAACTAATGTCATAATTGTGTATCGGTCTGCTAATGCTTTCTTCAAAGCTGTCAAGCATTGTTTTTGTGAATTATCCAAAGACTTTAGGTTTTTGTAGACTTCAATCGACATCAGACAGACTTCGCTGACTCTTCTTCGATTAAAAACAATCGTTTTTGCGAGCCCGCCTGTCCTAGACGTAGCCACATGTCATACGCGTAACCATTTTCCTTAAGATTTTTATAAGCTTTCCTTGCTTCTTCAGCGATATATACTGAAAAGAGTTTTGTATCCTTTGGATTAGGTAGCTGGATTTGCCATTTTGCCTTTTGATGTGGTCTTGTTCGACCCGCTGCTCTTCCAACGTACACGCCGTAATTATCACAATGAAGTGTTAAAAAACGATCCTCACTTTGACGATCAATAGAGTTGTTAAAAAGTCCTTTGCTTAAGTACGAATTTGACAAAGCCTTAACAAGAATCGTAATAGCCGACCGCAAAACCTGGGGTAGCGACCGTTTTCCAAATTCTACTGTGTCATCGTTCAAATTGCAAAGTCTATAAACTGCTTCTAGAACACTATGGTAACAGGTACCGTACCGTTGTCTTATTGGTTGGGCTTCTCGAGCTACTCGCAAAGTCTCTTCAAATGTAGTAGACCACACTTCTTTATTGTCTTTTATCTTTGAATCTGGTAATCGTTTGAGGATTTGGTTTCGATCTAAGGGTATGATGCCACATGCCGTAAACCCAGAGATTGCATTTGTTTTTGAATTTTCTAAGCTGTTCAATGTTTTATTCAATTGAGCAGAAAACAATGACTCGGGCAATGTGCCACGATTTCTTTTCTTCCAATTTTACACATTTTTTCGCCATGCTTTGCTTAAGAGGACGAAAATAGGCAACGTCAAGTGGCTGCATGAGATGGGTGCTGTTGGGAGGCAACAGCACAAACTTTATATTATTTTATTTCCCTCCACCACCCGGCGGTACGGCAATTTTGCCGGAGTACATACACTATTACGGATATCACTATCAGGTAATAGTGCAGTGCTAATCAACATAATTACCGGCGTCTCGCCTCCACATTTTGACTTTGTTGTGTTTTTATATTATGTCCTGTGTCAATGTTAAAAGGAACTTTTATTTATTTTAACATTAACACGATATGACATGAGTCTAATAATATACCTTTTTGAATTTCAACTACCAATTTGTTCCCTAAATACAGAATTTTTAAATTTTTAAAAAGAGATTGCGGTACTATTCCCGTTGCTGAAATTATAAGTGGTAAAATCGATTTTTTTTCTAAACACCAAAGATTTCTCATAGCAACGGAGAGCTCGCTCTAAATATTTATTAATTTTTGTGTTATATTTCTGTGTTATATTATGTGAATTTGGAACAGCTATATCTAACAGATATGCTTGCTTTTGTTGTTTATTTAAAATAATAATGTCTGGTCTGTTATGCTTAATATGAAAATATTAATATTATTATACACTGCCCGACAGACGAATCCAATTGCAGGGCAGGAAACTTTACGTCGTTCAGCAATCACCTGAAAATATCATTGTCTTGCGACTCATTAAGTCATTATAATAAGTGCACATTTTGTGCAAAGGTAAAAACTTCAAAACATTCGTTCTGGGTATAGATATGTAAAAAGTTATCCATTGGCGAGTTCCTTTGTTAGGCATATGAAGAGAAATCTGACTTAGCAAGTCAGGACAGTCAATTTTGTATTTGATCAACTTTTTTTTTAATTCATTGAAAAAGTTCTTCTCCTGGTCTGAAGGTCAAGAAAGCCAAACCTTTTAAGTAAATTCTGTTGAGAATAACCTCTTTCAGGATAGACACCATCAGTCTTAAATGCTAAAAATTTTAGAAAACGACGTTGAATAGTTTCAACTTTATCCACATATCTCTGATAACTTGGATCCCAAATGATGCTGCCATTCTCAAGTTTTGATTTTACGTATGCACAATATAAGAGTTTTAAGGTGTCAATATTTCTGAAGTGCGTGGAACACCTTATAATAAAGCCAAGTGCCTGAAATGCTTTTGTAACGACAACGTTTATATGTGGAACAAAGGACAGTTTGTTGTCAAACGTAATACCTAAATCAACAACCGATTCAACTCTTGCTAATTTCACGTTATTAATTCTATATTCAAACTTATTGATGTTGATTTTGTGCGTAATGGACATTACAGTACACTTTTTCAGATTTAAATCTAATTTGTGTTTATGACACCATCGATTGAGTTTGAGTAGTCATCTTGAAGATGCACACAGTCACTAATGGTAGAGATTTCACGGTACAACTTAAAATCGTCAGCAAATATCAGTTTCAAAGATAATAAGCCATTGACAATATCATTGATAAAAATCGAAAAAAAGAGGGGTCCCAATACAGATCCTTGAGGAACACCTGAAGTTGGAATAATTTCTTTAGATTTTAATCCTTTATAGAAAACATACTGCTTCCTTTCAGTTAAGTAAGACTTACAAAAAGTTAACAAAGAAGCAGAAAACTTAAAAGTGTGCAATTTAGAGAGAAGAATATTGTGATCAAATCTGTCAAAGGCTTTTGAGAAATCCGTATAAATCACATGAACCCGCTTTCTATCATCAGTACACTCAGCTGAAAACTGGGTAAAGCAGTAAAGGTAGTAAGAGGCCGTTTGCTATGTGCATTTCGTCTTCTGCGGAAAAAACTGTTTGTCCCCCATATTTCCTAATATTCTTATAGTGGAACCAGAAATATAGTGATTTTATGAGGGATGGAGTACATTAACTTGAGAGGGTCAGTTATGGCAGGGCAATTAACTTCTGGCACTCGTCGCGCGACTGGGCTCTACCTACCTTTGTCTCCGATGATCCATTTTCAGACGGCTCAAAAACATCTGTCATAGAAGATTTATAACTCTCTTCAAGTTGGTAATAAAAGTGAAAGAAATTATCGACCAGAGTCCATAAAATCACTATATTTCTGGTTCCACTATACCATGATATTTTCTGTGAATGGTCGATTTTGACACAGAATATTTTTCTGCCGCTGCACGTAGGCTCTGCTTTCCATCTGCAACATCTGTTATGGCTTTTTCTAAGTTCTAATTTGTTAATATGCCAAGAAAATCTAAAATTTTGTCTATATACGCCATAGAAACAAATATGCAATTTGCATAGAATCCGAGCTTTAATTATGATTATCATCGGTGATAGCACGAGTTAAAACCTCTGAAAATTGACCGAGTGCGTAGCACGATTTCAATTTTCTGTAGGTTTTAACGAGTGGTATCACCGACGATTAATCAAAGCACGTGTTATATTTGGTGAGAGAATATAATGAACGCTAACAGAAAATTAATTTTTTTAAATGTCAAAAATTTTAAATGATCTGTCAGTTTGACAGTAAATAATTACAGTTACAGGATACTCAATACAACATTTTTCCTCGCTAGCATCTCCCCATCGATGGTGATCTACTGGACTACAGATTGAAACGTTTTCTGGTTAACAGCACTATTTTCTGACTTCGACGCGTTCATTGAAACTTTCTGTCACTTTGACACTAACCAATTTTATTCATTAAAAATAAGCGACAGTCAACATGCGGTGATAAAATTATCATCGATTTGATAGCCTCTTCTGCGTCTTTGTTTCTGTATTTCAACCAATGAAATTAATCAAAAATGTACCATGTGACACGTGAATTATATTCTCTGTATTATATTTTTTTAATCTGTTAAAATGGACTTTCACATGTTTCCTGTTGACTAAAATTGTGCAATTTACATCTGAAACTACTGAAATTATTTCATATGGGTCTTTGTAAATAGGTTTGAGCTTTTTACATTTACCGATTGTTGAACTCTCGTCTTCTAAAAGTACGCGGTCTCCAACTACAAAATTTTGAATATTTGTATTTCTATCGTAATATAATTTGGATTTTTGTTTGTTTGAAAGCGGATTATTAATCGCAGCTTCGTGACAATGCTGTAGTTTTGATTTTAGGTCTAGTAGATAAGTGTGATAATTATAAAATGTTTGTGGATGTCTTTTTACTGCAGAAGGCAACATGGCTTCACGACCGTACATTAATTCGAATGGAGTAAATGTTGTTGCAGCGTGAGGAGTGGTATTATAAGTAAATGTCGCATAGGGCAAAAATTCGTCCCAATTATTGGCGTCTGTAACACAATTGTCATGTCTTCGCCAAATTTACTCAAATTTTCTTGATTGAACTCTGTTGTTTTGTCTTGATACGCAATGAAGTCGTATCCTCACCACTTTTCCCACAAAGAACAAAAATTGTTATCCCTCCCTTAATGTATTGCTTTACTGAAAGCTGGCTAGTAAAAGGCACCATTTGTTCATCTATTGAAAGGTCTTCTCCAGCTCTTCTCCAGCTCCTGGCATCTTATCCTGACGGAGTCCATGAGGGGACGAACCTTGAAAAATTTATAACTGCAACCTTCAGGTTTGTCTAAATTGTTTACTAGGTAAAGATTGGTCCTCAGAGAAGAAAATCTGTCTCGCGTTATATTTTCAAGAAACACTCCTAGCCCAGAACGGTCTTCCAGTACATTTTTACTCTAGGAAACTTATTTAGACATCCTATTATGATATGCAGAGCGATTAAAACTTTTAGTTCGGAACTGAAGGTGGGCTTAAAAATTGTATCCTGGTGCATGGCATATATGTTGGTGAAGTTTGATATCTGCTCAAAAAGTTCGTGTGATACGTAGCGGTTAAAATATTCAAACGGAAAAAGAACGTTAGTGCTAGTTCCGTTTGTATTGGTTGGTTGTAGCTGTGGAATTTGGGGCGGAATAAATGAATCATTACTCCATTTAATTTTATTTTTCTTTGATTTCTTCACAACAGGCATCATTTCTTTTCTTTTTTTTCCAGCTGTAGATGTTGATGGAACGTCAGGATCCGTTTCACTGGATACATTTTCGTTTTCGCCGACGTCTGTTCCGTCGTCATCTCTTCGCTTTCTATTCTAATTTGTTCTTCCGCTATTTCGTTATATTCTGTAAAATCTTGACTTTGTTCCTGGTCTTCAACATCTTCTCTTTGAGTCATCACATCTTGACCGATTCTGGTGACAATATGATTTACGGGCAATTCATCGATGAGATTCTCATCTGCATCAGCGAGACCGATGTCCTCAATGTCTGATAGATCACCATTCATTATCAAATCAGTTAACTCTTGTACATCTCTTGGATCATCCAAAAATATTTTTATTTTCTTAATAGTCATTGCACGTAATTTACTAAAAAAAATTTAGCTCTTATGCAAACATGAAGCAGTAATATAATTTTTTTTCATACAATAGACAAAACGATTTCAGCACGAATGTACACTGCAATGTACAATGTTAATTTTAGATCCACATCTTTCCAGCGAAATGATCATTACAACAGGTAGCGTCAACAGATTTTCAAGATATTCAAGATATTGTATGTCACAAGTTTTGAGAAAAATAAAAAATATATAAATTCTATGTACATTACAATGTGCGGTGGGTCTGAAGGGGTTTTAAATATATAAATATTTTAAGCCCGTGTCAACGGAAACTCCTAGCTTTTTGGCCTTTAGAACACAGCGGGTTGCCTGACTTACGATTCCAACAACGGTTCCATATCGCGTATATTAGCGCACGCTTGTTCCATAGGTTATTATTTCTATGTATGTATTTATGTATTTCATATTTTGTATTGAATTGTGCAGCGTCACTTTGACAATTCAGATCAAGATGTCAACGATGTTGCCAACTGTATTGTTGGTTGCCTATGACACGTAGGCGACCTCCCCCGCAGTCTTGGGGAAGACCAGCTCAAGATGGCGAACGCAGAATAAACGTTATATTGAATTATAAAGCAACAGTTTTATTTCCAAAAGACATAACGTAACATGGTGGCAGCGGTGAAAGTTTAAAAGAAAAAACAGTGGTGAGAAAAAATGGCAGTTGAAGAAGTCGTTCCAGGGGCAGCGTTAAATTTAAGTTTAAATGTGAGTCCACCCGAAAAATTTTGCTTCACGAGGCCTGAAAGTTGGACACAATGGAAGAAACGTTTCGAACGATATTTAATCGTGTCTGGTTTATCAAATCGTACCGACGACGAGAAAATAAACGTGTTGTTATATTTAATGGGAGAAGAGAGTGAGGAAATATTATTGCAATTTGCAGAAGTTCCCACCAATTATGCCTTAACGGTAAGGGCGTTTGATAAGTACTTCATCCCAAAGAAAAACGTTATTTTCGAGAGATACAAGTTTAACTCAAGAACACAGAAAGAGGGAGAGTCCGTGGATAGTTTTATAACAGCTTTGCATGGGTTAGCTGAATATTGCGAGTACGGAGCTCTAAAAGAAGAACTAATCCGCGACAGAATTGTAGTGGGAATGTCCGACACAAAAACTAGTGAAACCATTCAATTGAGAGGTGAAGTGCAGCTGGCCGAGGTGGTGATGATGGCAAGAAGAGCGGAAAACCAGCAGAAGCAAAATCAGGTGTTAAGACAGGAGAACAAAACGATTGCTGCTGTGTCTAGCAACAAATGGTCAATGAGCAAGCAACAATCAAACTCCAAGGTCAATGCCAACCCTTCTACATCCAATTCCAATGTGGAATGCGGTTACTGCGGAAGACACATGCATGAAAGAGACAAATGTCCGGCGAAAGAAGCAAAGTGCAATTTATGCGGGAAAAAGGGTCACTACAGCAGAGTGTGCAGGAAGAAGAAGGAGGTCAAGTCCATCACTGTAGAAAGCAGCAATGGAAATGAAGCGAACGAGCTATTTTTGGGTTCCATTTGGAAAGGTGGAATAAATAAACAGTGGTACGCAAATGTTTTTGTAAAAGAATTAAAGAAATCTGTTCCTTTTCTAGTAGACACTGGAGCTGATATTAACTGCTTACCGTTAGATTTGCTAAATAATAGTCAAAAAATAGAACAGTGTACAGAAGTTGTATCAGGCCCAGATGGCTCTAAATTAGATTTAGTAGGGAAAATCAATTTAATGCTTAAATTTAAAGAAATTTCGGCGGTATCTGAAGTATATGTGTTTAGAAATTTGAAAGTTCCTATATTGGGTAGGACAGGATTATCTCAATTAAAGTTAATCCAATTCAGTCAAGGTCATTTAGTGGGCCATGTGAGTCAGTTGGAAAATCTTAACATTGAGACAATTGCCGTCCAGTATCCAGGAATATTTAATGGTTTAGGCGTTTACAAAGACGAAATTAAGATAAATATTAGTTCTGATGCAGAACCATTCGTGCAGTCTGTATCGAGAGTAGTTCCTATTGCGCTAAGAAAACCTTTGGAAAAAGAAATTGACCGGTTACTCAAGCTAGGAGTTATCGTACCCGTTGAGGAACACACCAGTTGGGTTGCGCCTATTGTGGTGGTGCCAAAAGGTAACGATATTAGATTATGCTGTGATTACACTCGGTTAAATAAAAGTGTTTTGAGACCTCATTTTCCAATACCGAAAGTTGAATCTACGTTAGCTAGGTTAAAAGATTCAAAGTTCTTTTCAAAACTCGATGCTAGCTCAGGGTTTTACCAAATCAAGTTAGATAAAGAGTCGCAGCGTCTTACAACCTACCTTCATTACGCCTTTCGGGAGATATATGTTTACGCGTTTGCCGTTTGGTATCTCTTGTGCTCCAGAGTTTTTCAGTCAGAAATTCACGAGTATTTTGAGCGATATAAAGGAGGGTGTTGTGATTCACATCGACGATATTCTAGTGCATGCGGCGACTAGAGAGGATCACGATGAAAAATTAAAGGAAGTTTTGAAATGTATTCATGACGCAGGAATTACTTTGAATCGGGGAAAGTGTGAAATCGGGGTGAAGGAAGTAAAGTATTTAGGATATGTTGTTTCGGAGAAAGGTTTAACGATTGATCCTAGTCGAGTCGAGGCTATAGTTAACATGCCCAGTCCAACAAATAAGAAAGAAGTTTTGCAGATATTGGGACTGATAAATTTTGTAGATAAATTCATCCTACAGAAATCGCATTTACTAGAACCATTAACGGCTTTACTAAGAAAGGATGTAGAGTTTGTATGGGAAATCGCCCAACAAAAAGCTTTAGATGAAGCAAAGCATATCTTAACAAAAGCACCAAATCTTTCATTTTTTGACTTAGATAAACAGATAATTGTAAGCGCAGATGCAAGTTCTTTTGGTTTGGGAGCTGCGTTGTTTCAGGTAAATTCGGAAGGCGTGCGTGAAATCGTGGCATTCGCATCACGGACTTTAACAAAAACCGAATCTAGATACGCGCAAATCGAGAAAGAGGCTTTAGGTCTTACGTGGGCGTGCGAAAAGTTTAAAGAGTATATAATGGGGTTAAATGTCGTGTTAGAAACGGATCACAAGCCGCTATTAGAAATACTACAAACTAAGAATCTTGACGATTTGACACCGCGTCTACAGAGATTTAGAATTCGCTTAATGCGCTACACATACTCTGTAAAATATACCAAAGGTACTGAATTACTGGTAGCAGACGCTTTATCGCGGAATCCGATAAAATTGCAACCCCACGGATGAAGAGTTGGGAGCAGAAATCGAAGCTCATGTAAATCAAGTTATTAGAGTATTACCGTGTAAAGACAAATATTTATTAAAAATTGCAGAAATGCAAAGTAACGATTCGGTCTGTAGGAAATTGATTGAATATTACCATTTAGGTTGGCCGGAGAAGAGTAAATTACCGGATGAACTATTACCGTACTATCAATATCGGAATGATTTTTCACAGGCTGAAGGGTTTTTGCTAAAAGGCACAAGACTAGTGATTCCATCAAGTTTACAGTTATAAATAATAAATTTTATACACAATGGACATCAAGGCATTGTAAAATGTAGAGCACGTGCTAATCAATCAGTTTGGTGGTTGGGCTTAGCCACACAAATCGAAAATTTGGTACGAAATTGTCCTAATTGCGTAGAAGAGAGAGTAAATAAAAAAGAATCTTTCGTAAAAGATGCATTTCCGGACAGACCATGGCAAAAAATTGCGTTAGATCTTTTCAAATGTAAAAATTGGTTTCTTATCATAACCGATTATTATTCTAGATTCATAGAAATTTTCCAGTTGGCTAATGATTTTTCAAGTAAGAAGGTAATAAATTCTTTGTTATCGGTGATCGGAAGGTTTGGTATTCCTGATACGGTTTGTACTGACGGAGGGCCACAATTCAGGTGGGAGTTTCAAGAGTTTTTAAAAGAATTTAATATCAATCATAGAGTATCTAGTCCACATTACGCACAATCCAACGGGGCGGTAGAAGCAGCTGTTAAAGTAGCAAAAAATTTAATAAAAAAGAACGGGTTGGAAACAAAGCAGTTGCAATTAGCTCTGTTAGCATACAGATCAACTCCTCTTGAGTGCGGTTTTTCTCCTTCGGAGCTTTTGTTGGCCAGGAAAATAAAAACTTTTGTGCCTCTTTTGCCTTCAAAATTAAATAAAATAATTGACACAAGTTCAGTAAAAGTAACGCAAAAGAAGGGAAAAGAGAAGCAGGAAAGGAACTATAATAAAAGGCATAGGGTAAAAGATCTAAGTGAACTAGGGGAAAATGACTCGGTATGGGTAACTGATCTAAGACAATATGGTAAAATTGTTAAAAAGACAGATGAACCTCGTTCATATATTGTTAAAGCAGATTCAGGGACTTATCGTAGAAATAGATGGCATTTGATTTCAGCGCCTTATGTTCCATATAAAAAAGAATTTAGTTTAATAAATCCTGAAAATATAGAAAATAGTAATAATACAAATGTACCAGCTACTACATCAACAGAACCCGAAATTGTTGACTTAGGAGCTGAAAGTTCTATCATAAATGTAGAAAATCCTATTGTAAATGCAGAAAATCGTGATGAAACCACGTTTGTCCAAGAGAGTAACGATAGTGGTTTTGTTCCGAGAAGATCTCAACGAATTACATCTCAACCAGCTTGGATGAGGGATTATAATGTTTAAAAAAAAAGGATGTATTGTTGGTTGCCTATGACACGTAGGCGACCTCCCCCGCAGTCTTGGGGAAGACCAGCTCAAGATGGCGAACGCAGAATAAACGTTATATTGAATTATAAAGCAACAGTTTTATTTCCAAAAGACATAACGTAACACCAACCTATGTTTAAAGTCGTTGCCGGCTTTAATTATGAAATTTAAGTTTGTTACAGTACATCGCCAATCATTCCATTGTGAAGTTTGGAAAACCGAATCGACGCTAAAATTGACCAATTTAAGGGATACTAATTTTTGTATAGCATCTGTAACAGGTTTGTTTGTGATCGTCTTGAATGTTGTTAAAATTACAAAATTATTGCTTTCAAACTAGTGAGAAATTCTGTTACCATTCGTAGACAACACTCTATACACAGAAATGTTTTGTAGTAGGCATACCTAAATATAGACAACTAACAAGCGTGAGCGCACGACGCATGTGCTGCATAGACATTAGAAAACGTTGTGCGGTAGATAATGGCGGTTGTGGTGATCAGATATATTTCTTTTAGTATGGTTAGGTTAAAGCGAAAGGTTTTAAAATTCGGTATGATGTGTTTCAATAGTTCCACTAATAAAAATCGATAACGAGCCCGAATAGGATTTCGAATAAGAATCAATTGGTGATTTTTTTACTTCATCATGAAGACATAAGAAATCGCCAGTTTTTTGCTTCATGACGAATGACGATGCGAGACAGAGCCAATATTTTCGTAAATTAAACGTGATTCAATCGATCCTTGACCAAGTGAGAACTTTGTTAATTTTTCATGTGCAACTATTCAATAGTTCTGAGATGTAGATTCGATTTGGATCAGAAGATACGAAAAGGAACTTTCTGGAGCAGGCAGTTTTGCAATGGTAAGAAAATGTATCTATCTTATAACCGTAAGGATTTTACTTATTGTGTCAAAAGTTTCTTTTTTGTGTCTTTATAGTTTCAGTTGAGGAAAATTAAGTTTCCGTTAGTTAACCCAAGTTAAAGCTCATTCATTTTGTATTGAACTTTTCAAGGTCAAATAATTTAAATTTTGGCTCGGTAATTATGTTTTGTAAATAGTGATATGCATTTAACCAACATAATGTGATTTAGCAATGCTCAATTCAACGTTTACGGTGTTTACCTGCATGTCATTATTTACAAAACATAATTACAGACCCAAAAAATAAAATTATTTGACCTTGAAAAGTTCAATACAAAATGAATGGATTTTAAGTACGCCGTCTTTCGGAACACAGGTTTCTACTTTGTCCGCGCTTATCTGAAATCTGTTTTTTGACGGCATTTCAAGTCAGCCTTTACTGTTATTAATATCATGATTATTTTTTACTTGCCTGCATATTATGTATCAAGGCCAAAAAGTGCAGATACATAACCAGTATCTTGGAACCTTATGTTGTGCCCTGTGCACAGGGGCGCACTCAGAAATTACGTTTTGGGGAGCTTCACGTAAAAATATCTAAGATAGATACATTTATTGTAAAAACTTTGAAATGCAAAAAATGGACATTCATGTACCGGGTGTATTATGAAAAATCTTTGGTGCTATAACTTCCTTATTTTTTATCAGATTTTAATAAATGATACGTCAGACAAAATCGTTTTAGAAACGCTATACCCCGAAATGCTATGATTTTTTTTGACATATTTTTTGACAGACCGCAGCTAACGTTTTTTTTTTAAGTAGCACTGTATATTTTTTTATCTTTATTCTGATAGATGTTTATCTTCTGAATACACAAACATTAAAACAATCAAAAATTTGTTTTTAATAAAAAAAACTTGAATTACCAAAAATCAAGTAACCATAATTTTTACCATAGCAAATGTTCGAAATTACCTCCATTCTCTCTAAGGCACATTCGACACCTTCCACTGACGCCCATTGCGGCGTTTAATAAAAATTGTGGTGGTATTTGTTCACATACTGCTACGATTCTTCTTACTAAATCATCTCTGTTATCGACCGGAGTCATTGTCTTGAATGTCCATAGCTCTCTTAGGCCCGGTTTCTGGAAACAATTTTATCGGGCCAGTTAGTTAACTCTCCGATAAATACAAAAATCCTGTAACGTGATTGGTTACTTTCTAGAGTTTCTATAGCAACGCTTGATTTAACCGGTCAGTTAGTTATTGGACCTTTCCAGAAATCGGGCATTAGTCACTTTGCAAAATTAGAATGCATTTTATAACTGTTTAATGTGACTGCCTGATAAAAAAATACATTATCTTTTAATTTCTTCTTTTTGTTTCTATGCATGAGCATGGTTGTTTACATTTTCATATTCAAAATAAAAATCTATAAAACTGACCAAAAAAAGTTAATAGTGCAATTTGAAAAAAAAAAGTTGACTATCATCTGCAGAGATCGGATTCAAATAGGCGTTAGGTAGGGTGGCTCGGGGGCCGCATGGCTGTCGGAGAAAGTACTCCGAGGTCGCGGTCCCGATGCTAGTGAGTTCGAATCTCACCGAAGGGGGAGGATTTTTTCCAAGGGAGAAACCTCCGCCGGGCTATGGATGTGTGTGTATGTCTCCTCGGGGCTGACGGTAGGGTGGTGGAAGGAAGAATCAACACTCTTTCGACCACCACCGCGAGGTCAGCACGGGTTCGAGTCCCGTCGGGAAAAGGAAGCGGAGAATCAGTTCCTAATATAATTGTATGCAAAAACACTAACCAAGTAGCCCAAGTACTAATCGCTCACAATTGATGTGGTGTCATATTATAAATACAATCAGCGCACGGAATAATGCTAGTTAATCCGACTTGCGATGGTGTTTATTGCTGAACAGGTCGACTGTATGGTTTTTGCCGAGTTTTTGTTCCGTTTTTATTCAGCGTGAGACGGAAGCAATGTCCGGTGGCGTCCCAAGTGTTTAGCGAATTTATTTGAGTAAAATTCGATATGGTTGTAAAGTAAAAAATAAATTATCAAATAATAATGGAAACAATATTCAAACCATAAGACGGCAGGTCATCTGTCGAGTCTTGTACTGCTTCAAAAAACAGACAAATCATTATTAAATCGTGAAATTACATTGGGCCCGACGCCCTGCAAGTACTGTGCCGCACGTTCATGAAATCGTCCCCCACTACTTAAATCGCCTAAATCTGTCCGAACACTGATTCATATGTCAAAAACAGAACTCAAAAACAAATATTCGATCAGTTCAAATTGTAGCCCATTTAAAACGATTTTGTTTGATATCAATTATTAAAATCGTATGAAAAATAAGGAAGTTACAGCACCAAAGATTTTTCATAATACATTGAGTCTGCGATGTCCTTTTTCTGTTAAAATTGACAAAACTTTGCTATATTCAACTGATATTTCTCGATGGATATTTAAATTTGCTAAACCGTTTAATTTATTTTCACCCATGGTGTTCCTAAGATAGGTTTTTATTTTACGCACTGTAGAAAACGATCTTTCTGCAGTACTTGTAGATACCGGTAAAGATGCAAATATGTATCTTTATTACAATCAAATAATACACATAAAAATTACTCTCTTATTAACGAAAAAATTAAATAATATCTGCAACAAAGTTTAATTTTAATCTGAGCCATCGTCCTGGATATTATCTTTGGCTTCATAACATTTTTGGCATGTAAAAACTGCATGCTGAACACAGTCCTGTATCACAAGTTTTGCAAAAGCAATTTGTCAGTATTCTTCTGTTTTCTAATGTACAAGGCGTACATGCTTTTTTTTTTTTGCGTGGAGCGTTGTTGTCGACGTTTCTTCCTTCTCCAACATTCTCTGTTGTGATGCATTCATAAAAACAAAAGAATAGTTTTTTTCGCCAATTTCTTGATTTTCCAGTCCATAAGGTTTATAAGCCAAGAATGGGAACTATGTACTACCCCAGGAGGAGATTTCAAATTTGATTAGGAGTATGCCCCGTCGTTGTGCTGAATTAATCCGGGTCAGAGGAGGTCATACCAGTTATTAATTTCTTTCTTTTTAACAATTTAAATTTTTTTATTAGCAAACAATTTGTACTTTTAAATATTTGGATTTAATTTTTTTCTTAAAAACATTTGCAATGTTTATTACTTAAAGAGTAATTGTTTCTAAAACAAATAAAAACAATTTTTTCAATAAGCATGTTATATACACACAAAAAAACTCCATTTTTATAAGTGTCTCCTTATTCGTTTTGAGTAGTTTAGAATTTTGATGAGACTTTTGATTTTCATGAAACTCTTGAAATTTTTTAATTAGTATCCTAACGCTGTTATCATCGTCACTATGAAATATTAGGGTAGATGTACCGAATATGGAATACTTAAGCTTTTTGTCATACATATGCAGTTAGTTTCGTTCTAAAAAAATTGGAATAAATGCAACCTATTCTTTTATTATAATACTTTATTATATTATATTGAAAATTAACATATTCTTAAAATAAAAATAATTAAAAAAATAATTGCATAATGTAATGTCATTTCATATTAGGAACACATTGCTGCTAATATGGAATAGTCGGTTTTCTAATATGAATTTCACTTTTTCTTGCCCTTTCGTCTAACATCCGACAATCCAACACATGCTAGACACTGAAATTGTTTTTTCGGATAGCCGGCACATCTTTCATGTGCCCACCGCTTGCAGCCCCGACATTTTACCCAATCACCGGATCCAGCGCTTCGTGACCAAAGTTTCTGACATTGCAAGCACCGTGCATCATCATCATCAGATTCAGAATCAAACTCTTCTTCTGATTCATTCATTGAATTTTCTGACGAAGAATCTCTTTTTGTGTTGGTACATTTCTTGCCCTTTCTTTTAGAAAAAAATTGTCTCTTTACCTCAGGTACTTTTGCCGATGTACTTGGTTTATTGATAGATCCCTCCAAGCTTCTTTATTAGGGGTGCTTGTCAAAATTTTAGCTTTGCCTTTTTTTCGTCCAAGAGACTGGTTAGCCTCGTTGGTTTCATATCGGGGAAGAGGACAAATGTTTTGTAACAGCAATAAGTCATCTGAAGTGTTTGCAGACATTTCAGATTGTTCCAGTTCCTGGGATTCTTCAATAAAGTCATGGTCTTCAAATACATTTTCATCTAAAGGATAAATGCCTGTTTTCCTAAAACCGTTCATGGCAGTTTCCAATGTAGCAGCTTTTGCAAATGCTTTTCCAATGAGTGAAGATATTTGGTAGTGTGTTATCGGTCTAACAGGGTTTCTGTGATTAGCCAACCACGTTCTTACTTCTTCATTGTAATAAGTTTTGAATGGAAGCATAAATGAGACATCCAATGGCTGAAGTTTATGCGAGCAGTGTGGTGGTAGACACACAATGGTTACAAAAGAATCACGAGCCAAAAGAACTACATCTAAATTTCGTGTATGGGAAAAGTGTCCATCTAAAACCAGAAGAACAGGGTCTTCTGCACTCGGCTTTACATAATTAATAAAATGTTTAAACCATGTGGTAAACATGTCCATTTGAATCCACCCTGACTTATGGCAAGCAAAAATTGATCCTGGTGGAGCACCATCCATAAGCTCGTTTTTCATTCTCTTACGCGGGAAAATTATTAGAGGTGGTACATCCCCCTGCACTCATACACGTTACAACAGTAATAACAGAACTAAGAGCGCCTATTTGTTTTTACCTTTCTTGGCAACAATTTTTACCTGTTTTCCTTGGACTATTGTGACACCCGTCTCGTCACAATGGAAAACCCTGTTAGCAGGAAAATGATTTTTTTCAAATGCAGTTTTCAAAATATGGAAACATTCTGAGACGCTTTTACGATTAAAACCTTTTACTGTACCAATTGAAGTAGCTTCAGGTGTTCTCAATGAGATGTCTGGGTTACGACGTAAAAAATTGTTAAACCATTTTCTCCCAGCTGTTTTGCTTTCCTTATTAAATGGTGCAGAAACTCCATAAGACTCTGCTAGTTGATAAGCAATTCTCAAAACATCACTTTTTGTTAAACCAAAGAATCTCCGCTCCATCTCCAAGCAATAAGAAGTTAGTTCTTTTTCTAACTGTAGAGAAAATACAGGTTTTCTGTCCAACTTTATTCCCAGAAGATCATCGAAGTCTAAATTAGGGTTACTTTTTTTCAGTTTTATAAACCTATGCAAGGTTCCTCGAGGGACACCAAACGTAGTTTGCGCCTTAAGATAACCAATTTCACCAGACATACAAGCTTCTATGGCAGCCTTCAGTTGATCATTGGTCCAGGTTCTTCGTCGTTTTGTTGTTTCCTGTGCCATAAATACAAAAATCCTGTAACGTGATTGGTTACTTTCTAGAGTTTCTATAGCAACGCTTGATTTAACCGGTCAGTTAGTTATTGGACCTTTCCAGAAATCGGGCATTAGTCACTTTGCAAAATTAGAATGCATTTTATAACTGTTTAATGTGACTGCCTGATAAAAAAATACATTATCTTTTAATTTCTTCTTTTTGTTTCTATGCATGAGCATGGTTGTTTACATTTTCATATTCAAAATAAAAATCTATAAAACTGACCAAAAAAAGTTAATAGTGCAATTTGAAAAAAAAAAGTTGACTATCATCTGCAGAGATCGGATTCAAATAGGCGTTAGGTAGGGTGGCTCGGGGGCCGCATGGCTGTCGGAGAAAGTACTCCGAGGTCGCGGTCCCGATGCTAGTGAGTTCGAATCTCACCGAAGGGGGAGGATTTTTTCCAAGGGAGAAACCTCCGCCGGGCTATGGATGTGTGTGTATGTCTCCTCGGGGCTGACGGTAGGGTGGTGGAAGGAAGAATCAACACTCTTTCGACCACCACCGCGAGGTCAGCACGGGTTCGAGTCCCGTCGGGAAAAGGAAGCGGAGAATCAGTTCCTAATATAATTGTATGCAAAAACACTAACCAAGTAGCCCAAGTACTAATCGCTCACAATTGATGTGGTGTCATATTATAAATACAATCAGCGCACGGAATAATGCTAGTTAATCCGACTTGCGATGGTGTTTATTGCTGAACAGGTCGACTGTATGGTTTTTGCCGAGTTTTTGTTCCGTTTTTATTCAGCGTGAGACGGAAGCAATGTCCGGTGGCGTCCCAAGTGTTTAGCGAATTTATTTGAGTAAAATTCGATAAGGTTGCTAGTTGATAAGCAATTCTCAAAACATCACTTTTTGTTAAACCAAAGAATCTCCGCTCCATCTCCAAGCAATAAGAAGTTAGTTCTTTTTCTAACTGTAGAGAAAATACAGGTTTTCTGCCCAACTTTATTCCCAGAAGATCATCGAAGTCTAAATTAGGGTTACTTTTTTTCAGTTTTATAAACCTATGCAAGGTTCCTCGAGGGACACCAAACGTAGTTTGCGCCTTAAGATAACCAATTTCACCAGACATACAAGCTTCTATGGCAGCCTTCAGTTGATCATTGGTCCAGGTTCTTCGTCGTTTTGTTGTTTCCTGTGCCATACTGGAAGAATAATATAAGAAGAATCGAACCATAAACTTGTGTTCCTAAAATGGAATATTCCATAATGGAAACGTATGCGTATTCCATATTAGGAAAAATGCAACATATGAAAAGGAACAGCATAACCTAATTTCTTAAATAACCAACTGGCTTTCCAAACACATGAAACACATAAAGAAAGAATGCGGAAGAAGCTTATACAAAAATAAATGGTTTCAGACGTACCTTACAACAGATATAGTCTAATATAACGACTAAAAAGATAATTCTCTTACACGCAAAATCTGTCTTGTGTGATATCATGTAAAACAATTTCTCACTCTCACTCCAGATGGCTCTGTATGTTATATTTGCTGTTTATAAAGTGATTCGTGTGGTAAATGTTAGACGACAACCCAAATTACATTTAATAGGCACTATTCCATTTTAGGAGCATATTCCATATTTGGTACAGTTCCCCTACGTCAGATTGCACATTAAAAGCCTTTTTAACTTACCCGACCAAAGGTGGGTAATAGTAATAGTTACGAGTATTGTGATCGGTCCAAAATTTCGAATTGCTAATTTCATCAGATCTTTACGTTTTGAGGTCCCCTGAACACGTTTGTGAAGTTTTTAGAATGATGTGTCTGTGCGTCTGTCTATCCCACTTTTCGTTCTCCCACGATTACTCAAAAACGCTTTGACCGATTGCTTTCAAATTAGATCAACACAAACTTACCCGTGGTCTCTCGAGTTGAAAAGCTTTTGTTGTCAATCGGACCACGGGGGGTGGAAGAGGGTGGGGGTAGGTCGAAAAAATAATAAGGGAAAATGGAAATTTGACTTTACCGTTTGAAAGGGCATGTGTTTTTATGTCGGAAACGATGTTTACCATTTGCGGATTTTTCCAATATGGCGGGCTTATAAAGTTATTTACGTCTTCATAGATCGACGGCGATAACTGCTGAAACTTTTAACAAAATAATCTCGGATCTTGCCATTGGAAATAACTCTGTAATAGTGACCACCGAATAGAGGGGACTACGAGGGGTGGAAGAGGGTGGGGGTTGCTCGAAAAAATAATGAGGTGACATGGAATTTTACATTACCAGTTGAAAGAGCATGTGTTTTTATGTTGGAAATAATATTTACTATTTGCGGGAATTAGAAGACGACTTATGTGGGTTAACACGGACAAGGTAGGTATCTCGGGTCAATTCAGATTGGTTTAAATTGATGTCGGGTAAGTTACTAGGCCGGGTCTTTGACTCGGCTCCATCCCAATTTTTTATATTGTGAATGTCACGATTTGTTGTATAATTAAATCTGTCATCCGCATTAAATGTTTTTCCAATATCTTCGAAAATTCGACGATTGGGAATCTCCTGGAATAGTTTCTCTGCTATTGTTGCTCTTTCGGATTTCTTTAGGCTAAGCCTTCCAACCTCTGCTTCATGTCCTATGTGGGTTTCCATAACTTCAACTTTAACTTCAATGTCATCCTCCTCCTTCACGGTCATACGTGCTGGACAGTGACAAACCTATTTTATTGGTTCCTTTCAATTTCATTCCTCTCTGACGCACTAAAGTTTTTTGTTGTGTACCGTAAATTCCAGATCGATGACAAATATATTTGGTCACGTTAGCATCTTTTTCATTATTCCATTTTTTTGAATCATAAAATCGAAACGATGACTTGGTATTTTTCTCGAAATCTAATTTCCATTCTTCAAATGTCTTTTTAGAACCGAATTTGAGATGTTGATATTTAGACACCACCCCATGATTTGGCCGAAGATGCCTATCAAGTAAGTCATAATTTGCAATTTCTGAGGCGCATAAAGGACACTTTAGACATGGCTTTTTGAAGTTATTTTCAATTCCATACATTTTTTTCATCTATCTATTTATGGTGGACTTTTTTGCAGATTTTGTAGCGCACAGTGTGCAAACATATACCGAAGCGGTTCTATAACGAAAGACAAATGCATTTTATTATACACTCACAAAACTTTCAAACTTTTAGAACTAGGTTGCGTTTTAGACGCTAGCGTCACAGAATATCGAAACCAGGAGTTTCACTCGCGTCGGCACCTTTGAACTTTGTGAGTGTAAAAATTTGACTTTGCGCGTCATTTTGTGAGAATAGAAAGCAGAGACGTATTCAGGAAAATGTTTAAATTGACAGACCCGTCCTTTTCATTTTTTCATATACATACATACAGGTTGATTCTGAAATAAGTTTGGAAAAAAAAACCCGTAATTGGTGATGATGAGAAGAAGTCATTGACAAAAAATTTTTCTTATAAAAGTTTTTCCGTTTTCGAGATACAAATAATTCAAAATTTGGTCAAAACTGCTGGTGCGCTGCTGAGTTAAAGGTGATTACCTGATTATGTTGGTAGTTTAGCAACAATAATAATCAAAGGTGCCCGTCAGTCACAAACGTAACTCCTCTCGGTCATTTCCATAGAAACATTTGCGAAGCAGTGTGCTTGCACCTACGACTTTATTGTGGAGTTGGTGTAACAATGGTTACTAATGAAGTGAACAAATTCGGACAAATTTTCCCCATTCATAGGCGTTGGAAATACAAGGATATAGGGTAATTTCCATCCTTTTACGCAGAATTATTTTGTGTCAAGGATACTCCACATTTTTTTTCCAAACTTATTTCAGAATCACCCTGTATAATACAATAAGTGGTCAAATTTTTTCCGACAAAATTTGCCATTTAAGACATGAGTAGCTTTCGCAACGAAAATTTTCCAGTTTTCCAAAAGCAAAAGCTACGAATGCCTTAAATGACAAATTTTGCAGAAAAAATTAGACCACGAATTGTATTCGACTTGACAATCCACCGAGAAAATTTTTATCGAGTTGACCTAATAAATTTGACGTTTCATTTTGACATAAAATTTTTTCGCTTAAAAACTACTAGTTGTTTTTTCACTCAGCTGGTTGTTTTTCACTCTGCTCGGTGTTTTTTCACTTTAAATCAATTTGATTGGTCCAAATTTGAAAAATGCTGCAATTCTATCGGTTATAAATTTTCGAGTTGGATTGTCAAGTTAAAAAGACTGCAAAAATTTGCATTATTAAAAATGCATGCATAATTAACCTGAATATTAAGAGAAATGTGTTAACTATAATGAATTGTTGTCACATGTCAAATCTGGTATGCTTTTTTTTTTGTATGTAGAGGAGGTAATAAAATACCAATACATTTAAAAATATAATTTATCGATGCCTCCATTTAATTAATTTGTTGCTTCCGGACGTATTCTTGAAGTTTCAATTTATAAATTTTAAAGTATAAAAAACTCTAAGTCTAATAAATAAATAAATGAAATATTTGTTTGGAAAATTTTTGCAGGGATGTTCAAATTTGATATCTACAGGGTGATTCTGAAATAAGTTTGGAAAAAAAACCGGTAATTGGTGATGAGAAGAAGTCATTGACAAAAAAAAAATCTTATAAAAGTTTTTTCGTTTTCGAGATACAAATGATTGAAAATTTAGTCAAAATCGCTAGTACGCTGCTGAGTTAAAGGTGATTTTACCTGATTATCTTGGTAGTTTAGCAACAATAATAATCAAAGGTCAGGTCAGTCACAAACGCAACGTTACTCCTCTCGATCATTTCCATAGAAACATTTACAAAGTAGTGTGCTTGCACCTACGACTTTATTATGGAGTTGATGTAACAATGGTTGCTAATGATGTGAACAAATTCGAACAAATTTTCCCTATTTATAGGCGTTGGAAATACAAGGATATAGCGTAGTTTCCATCCTTTTGATTTCACCTCCAAAAGTCATTTACGCAGAATTATTTTGTGTCAAGGATACTCCACATTTTTTTCCAAAATTACTTCAGAATCACCCTGTATAAGTATCTTATAAAGGTTATGTATTATTTTTAATTCAGTAGCAAAACTTTCAAAATTATTTTGCAATAATACTTCCATCATTGAAATATAATATACAAAATTGTCAGAGGGCATTTGCAAACTGCCAAAAGGTACCTCGCTTGTTTGGTAAGCCTTTGGGTAACAAAATAGAGATGAATCGTCCAATTCTTGGTACAGTTTGGCATATTCTTCACACACTGGACAAGAGTGTCGACCTAAACATTTTTTATTAAAAATTAACAAACATATCTTGTAAAATTTTGCTCCAATACGTCGCTTCTTTGGTAGTCCGTGTCTTCACTGTAAGTGTTGGTAACATAGTCGGCGATACAGAAGCTTGAATTATCTCTTCTTCAAGTCGTGTAGCTGTTGTTATCTTGAGTAGAAAATCATCTATGTCCCCCTCACAATTGTCATTTCCTGAATTAAATAATCTTGTGCAACAGATTTTTCTAAACGTTCTTTCGAACTGAATTGGGGTCGGATTTATGCAATTTCCATGTTGCTGCCTTATGGACCCAAATAAATTTTCCAAAGTGTCTTGGTTTAATCTCCTGGTAAAGATATATTGAATATTTTCATTTTCTTGTAATAATAATAATAATAGTTTATTTACGCCAAGAGAGCAACTACAAGAAAAACACACATGGAGCATTAGCAAGAACAAAAAGTGGGAACAAAGTGTATCACTTGCACAGAAGTCTCCTACAATCACTCTTGCACTTATTTATCGAGACTCCACAGAAGTAACTCGTTACAGTAAAGGTTGGCCAGGCGGAGGGCACTATTCAAGGGTGAATTGTAGGAGTAATTGTGTTTATGGCAGTAAATATGAATCAAATTCGGGTGTCTGAGGTTACATAAAGGAACATTAAAGCCGATATGAAGCAGAGCAGCAGAAGAATCAACATTATAATTAATTATTTTATGTAGAAAACACAGCTTGTGACAATCCCGTCTGTTTTTAAGTGAGGGCAAAGACATGTAAGCGGCTACAGAGTTCAAATTATCGAAATTATATTTCAAATACTTTAAGAAATTGTTCTGTACCGACTCGATACGTAAAATGTGAGTTCCGTAAAAAGGTGACCAGATAACACAATTGTATTCTAATGTGGAGCGGACCGATGAATTATATAATATTATTATCGCTCTGGTGTTCTTAAAATCTACTGTCCATCTTTTTAAACATCCCAGCATTTTTCTTCCCCTAGAAATCAAGAAGTCGTAATATTCATGAAACGATAGGTTGGAATCGAGAAAGAGACCCAGGTCTTTGATGACATTGATAATTTCCAGCTGCTCCCCTTCCAACGAGTAATAAGGAACGGAGTGCACAGTTTTCCTGCTGAAACACATTGCCTTGCATTTGCAAACATTAAGTTTCATACCATTGCGTGTGCACCAGTTTTCAATTCTTCTGACATCTTCCTGAAGATCAAATACATCCAGCTGCGTTTTGATTATTTAATAGATTTTGAGATCGTCCGCGTACAGCAACGATGCCAAGGTCAGACTATCAGTGATGTCATTGCAGACGACCTCACACCCTTAAGGACAACATGCTGAGTTCGATTAGAAATGTAGGTAGATGTCCAAGATAGGAACGGGTACGCATATAATTTATTTAAAAGGATCTTGTTATTAACAGTGTCAAATGCTTTGCAAAAATCAGTATAAATGCAATGCACATCAAAACCGCCCTCAAATGCATCAAAAACATCATTAACAAAAGCAAAATGTTTGGTTACCGTAGATCTATTGGCGAAAAACCCATGCTGTGATGGACTGATGACAGTTTTGAAGGAAGCGGACAAGTGTTTGTTCAACTAGCTTTTCAAAGACCTTGGCGGGAACTGATAGAATACTGATGGGTCGGTAATTCTCGAAGTTTTGTTTAGAGTCAGATTTAAACACTGGAGTGACAAGAGCTGATTTCCAACAGTTCGGAAAAACACCTGAGTTGAGTGAATACTTAAAAATACGCCACAAAGGATCAGTAAGCGATGTACAGCAATTTCAGTAAAAAATTGGAGGCAGCCCATCTGGCCCAGCACCTTTATTACAGTCGAGATGAGTTAGTTTATAAAAGACACTATCTGAAGTAAAGTCAAAATTTTTTAAATCAACGCTCAAACCGACAGGATTGTCACAAGCAGAAGCAGGCTGTGTGGTAACGACATCATCATAAACAGAAGAAAAATGTTCGGCAAAGGTATTAACAATATTGTCATTACCACATACAGGGTTATTGTGATAGATCATGATATTCGGTATTTCGTTACATTTGGTATGTTCGTTTATATATTTCCAAATTTTTTTCGGATCAGATGTAATAAAATTTTCAGTGCGTTTTATGTATTCTTTGTATGATTTCTTCAGGGCTTCTTTGCATTGTGTTCTGACTGCAGCAAATACAGCATAATCATTCGCATTGTGACTGATTTTATAGCGACGATGCAAGGTTGACTTCCGACGAATTAATCTACGAACCTCATGGTCGAACCACGGAGGAAATATGCTCTTACATTTTCTCTTCACAGGGACAAAAAGACCACAGACAAAATGTAAATAATTATAAAAAAGGCTCACAGCTTCATTAATGTCCCTGCAGGAATCAATGGTGTTCCAGTTCACATTAGACAAAAGTATGTTGATTTCATCATAATCGGCATTGGAATAATCATAAAAAAATGTCACAAAGATCTTCAACAAAAACATTATCAACACTTATTTCAAACATGAACGGTGGATGAAACACATCAGTCTTGGTAAATTCATTACAGTTTTCAATCTTAATATAGTCACAGTTAGAGAAACACAAATCAAGGATATTACCATTACAATTAGTTATAGTATTAAATTGACAGAAATCACAGGAATACAGACTGTCACAGATTATGATATCCTTATCAGAATTGGCGGCAGTATATATCAAAAAATTAGTATCACTATCATTAATCCATTTCACATTTGGCAAATTATAGTCGCCTAGAATAAAAAACGTAGTGCGACGATTATTATATAATAAATTTTTGACAATCTGGACATGTTTCGCATAACTAACAGTCCGGCGGAATATAGATTGCACCAAAAACAAAAGGATTGTTACAGCACTATAGCGAAATTCAAACATCTTCTAAGGAGGAGTTGGAATCACTCAAACGTTTGGAGGTGAGGAATTTCTTAACAGCAATTAAGACACCACCGCCAATACTTTTCCCACTGTTGTTCACATTTCTGTCGTTTCGATATACCACATACCTGTCATACAGCACTTCAGCATCAGAAATACCACCATGAAGCCATGTTTCGACCAGAACAATCACATCAAAGTTTTCACTCAAACATGACAAGTAACAGTCATTCAATTTGGTACGGAGTCCACGAGGATTTTGATAATAGTATACTCGTATTATAAACCAAGGTGAAGAAGTTCATGATTATAGCCAGAGCGCCAAGATTATTGCCCGAGGCGTGCCGAGGGTTCTAAGGCGCGAAGGCTATAAGGGACTTCTTCACCGTGGTTTATATACTATTTTTCCACTACTAGATACGTTAAAACCCTTTCGGATAATAATTAATTAAATTATTTTGTCCGATGCGACGATCCGAGTTCTCATTTTTCAACGGTTGCTATGAAAATCGTCTACGTTAACCAATGAAATCAACGAGAATCTTTCGTTGCTAGGTGACGGCTATTCATTATTCACCTAGGTTAAAATGAAAATTATTATTAACCTTGGGAGAGAAATTCTACTTCTGGGGTCGGTTCGGGAGTCAATAATGAAGCCTTCTGAGACTAGTAGTGGAAAATTGTATATTATAAACCAAGGTGAAGAAGTTCATGATTATAGCCAGAGCGCCAAGATTAGAGCCCGAGGCGTGCCGAGGGTTCTAAGACGCGAAGGCTATAAGGGACTTCTTCACCGTGGTTTATATACTATTTTTTCCACTACTAGATAGGTTAAAACCCTTTTGGATAATAAATTATTAATTAATAGTAAATTATGTTATGAGGAGCAAAAATGAAGTTTTATGTGCGGCCGCTGGTAGATTGGCTGCCGAACGCAGTGAGGCAGACAAACCAGCCAACGCACATAAAACCATTTTTGCTCCGAATAACATATAGGTACTACTTTTTCTTCAAACCTTCATAACAAATTATTTAACCACCCAAAAAAATATAATGTGGCATTTAAAGCCGAATAATACCAAGTAGATTCTTTAAAAGACTGCTGCTTATTTTTTTTAAATGTTAAGGCGCTCTCTGACCAGTCTGATTACACATCAAAGATAAAGTGCTTTAAGGGTTTCCAAGTTACAATTAATGGTTTCCTACACTTGTGGAATTTATTAGAAAGCGAGCCATGACTTCGAACACACGTTTTTCCCGTTATGTCCGATCTAAATTGTTCGTTCCACAAAGCTAGCAGTCCAAACTGCTGCTGCATCTAAATAGCCAAATCTGCCGTACAAATTTAAATTATGTGCTACTGTTGCACTGAAAAGTTGTGAGGCTAATTTCACCTTCATTTTATCAAAATTGGTGGGAAATATATACGCATCTGTGAGTTTTGGTGCACCTCGCAACAAATAGTTTTTGTCATACATATTTATAAAAATCAACAATATGTTGCCATGAAATCACCTTCTCATACATTAAATTATATTTAAGAAGATTATTTCTTACATAAATATAACTTTCATATTTTCAATAACAAAATAAGGTGTAGCCGGAGTGATTTCCAAATGTCATACTACATAGTTGCATATTGTTGGAACCCATGTCACAAATTAAGACACATACAGTAATACCAATCCTTTTCAACTTTAGGACAGTTCCCTTGACAAGCATTTCCAGTATTTCACTAGCACAAGAAGAATGTGAAAATTGATATACAAGTGGTTGGCTCCATTTTGAAAAAAATCCTTTAATTAATAGAACAGAACTACTCTGTACTGCTTGTACACATCCTCCACTCGATGTAGTGGACTACTACACGTGTGGTCGTGGTGGTGTTCGACGTTGGACTCCGCTTCGACTTGAGTGGTTGACTGTCACGCCCTCTTCAGACGCGGCAAATTTAAATTCAAATAAAAGTCTACAGTTTCGGCCAATCTGACCAACGATCGATATCGATCGTTCATAACAAATAAAATAAACATAACATCAAACTTATCAGCTAAATGAATTAACATTATCAAAATACATAACAAACAATGTAAGAGTCAATGGCACTCGAGTTTTAACATCACACATAAATTTTTCTTAAACCTAAGATATGTTTAAATTTGTTTTACATAAATCATATCTAAAATTAACAGTTACATAAGTGGATTCAACATAACAACTTTATAGCATAATTCTGCTAACATCATAATCATAAAGGTCTTTCATAAGTTTTTCATACACAAACATAACATCAATTCATAAGAAATATTTAATTTTTTGGTTTGGGACGTTACTGTCGTAGATATACTTGCAGACAGTTACGTATCGAAAACATCTGAAGTCTCAGGTTTTGCCGCTGAAATGGCTTGCAAACGCAAACATAGCAAATATATTTCAATTATTTCGTCAAACTACATATTTAAAGGTTTAGCCTTTGAAACCTTAGGCCCTTGGTGCAAAGAAACAATCGATTTCATTAATGTCATCGGAGACCGACTTATCGTGGTATCAGGGGATTCAAAATCTAAGAAATTCCTTTTTGAGAGGATTTCCCTTGGAAACGCTGCAAGCATTCGGGGCACTTTTCCAGATTCCGCATTATTATCGGAAATTTTTGCATTGTAAATTAAAAATCTCATGTAATTGTTTATTATTATTTTTTGTAATTCTAACTAACAATTTCCTTAAATTCGAGACAAAGTACTTTGTGAATTAACTTGATGAAGAAATGTAACTAATTTAGGGATCACTCGTCACATCCAGATCAACAGTAGAATTAAAAGAATTGGAGGTTGATAACCAAGGTTTAATTCGCGAAGCGTCATAAACACTTTTGAACGGAATCTGGGTGTGCTGGAACCCATCTATATCTTCGATCAAGTATCTATCATTCGGTAATACTTTTTTAACAATATATGGACCGCGAAATTTAGGTATACATTTTTTGTTAACTCCTGGAGTAACATCGGTATTCATTATCATAACGAAATAATTTTCTCTGTACTTGCGAGCCTCTTTTTTATTCTTATCGTGTACAGTTTGGTTGTAGTTTTGTAACTTTTGTATATTTTCTGAAGCTAGATTTCTGATTTCACTAAAATCGCGTTCTATTTTTAATTCCCAATAGAATTGGGAATGCTTCATTGACTAGGTGTTTCACTTTCAAGGATTTAGGCGTTACATTTGATGCTCAATTCACCTTCAACGAACATGTTGATATTATTGTGGCATCATCAGTCAAAACTTTAGGTTTCATCTTTCGATCGTGCAAACGATTCAGGTCTGAGAGTTGCTTAAGGGCACTTTATTTTACCTTGGTCAGATCTAAATTGGAGTACTGTTCAATTGTATGGTCGCCGATCTATCGAAGAGGTGTTGATGCTTTGGAGTCGGTTCAGAGGAAGTTTGCCAAGTATCTTCTGTTCAAGTTAATTGCTGAATTTCCTCCAAGAGGTACTCCTAATTCTGTTCTTTATGATATGGCAAATCTGCGTTCTCTCAATATGAGACGTAATGATAGTTTTCTGATATTTCTATATAAGATCATACACGGCATTATTAATTCTCCCTTCTTGTTATCCCAAATTTATTTCAATGTGCCTCGGGCAAATCTTAGATCTGGTCGTTTTTTTTATGTTCCGCGAGCAGTTACTAATTTACTGCATCGTTCCCCTCTTTATACTGCCTGCACATTATTCAATAGCAACTGTAGTGAGTGCGATATTTTTGTGATTAGTCTTGGACAATTTAAGAGATTGATTACCTGCATTTCAGAGGTTTAATTGAGCGTTTCCCGTAACGGATACACAGTCGCTTTTTGAGCTGTTGCATTGTATAACGCTGTTTACTGTTGGTTTTTGTTTGGGTGTACAACCTGTTAACCAACATACCAAATAATAATAATAATAACAATAATTCGCTTTCTAAATAATCACGTAGAGTATCTTCAATTGGTCTTCGCTGATTTATTCCGAACAATGACTTACTGGGAGTTTCTTTTGTCGATCGGTTTACTGTGTTGTTTATAGCAAATTCAACGGCAGCTAAAGCGTGGTCCCACTTATTTGGTTCTGAAACAGTCTTGGAAAATATTGGTGTCAAGTCGCGATTTGACCTTTCTATTTGATCATTCGCCAGGGGTGTTCCTGTAGCACTCAGAACGTGTTGTACATTGTTTTCGGATACAAACTCAAAAGCATCAGATCTAAATGCTGATCCCCGATCGGAAATAATACGCAATGGTCGGCTGTAATCTTGAAAATAATGGGACAAGTGCTTAATCACTTCTTTCGCGTCTGTTGAGCGGCAAGGGTAAAGCTTGATACATTTAGAGAAAGCATCGATTACTTTAAATACAGGGTGTTTGAAAATTGCTAGTACAAAAAAAAACTGTGGCATCTGGAAGCCCTAAGAAATCCAAGAAACCAATTTTGAATTTTTTAAAACAAAATGGATAAAGTAACCCTATCCCTGTATATTCTACGCCTCAGGCGGGGCAATATTTTTTAAACCTTGGTAACCAAGCGTGATAACGAAGGACTATACAACCAGTGTTGTTAAAACTACTTTCTAAAATGAAGTTAAGCTCAACTACAATCGCTCTTCCAAAAATGTATCTAAGCGCAGCTTAAATACATTTTTTTGTAAATGTATTTAACTACAATTTTAAATACATTGGAAATGTAGTTACCATTATTTATCTACATCACAGGAAAGCAGGGTATAGAGGAAAAAAAAATTGTACAAGAAATATATTTACATTTGATACAATTTCCAACAAATGTTTGAAGCTGGGTTTATCAACTGTTGCAAGTGGACGCATTTCTTCTATTATATAGTTGATCACTGCTTCGTTGCACTGTAAAAGGATAAATCTTAATCGTACCTAGTTACCGAAAGAAATTGTCAGATTATTGAATTTATTGTCTATTAGTTATTACCTTTTCAATAGGTACTGTTACGATTTAAATCGCCGCGCGATTGTAAATCTTCGCGATTTTTCTAGAATGTTCTAGAATCCATCGCGACGGAAACGTACTCGGACTTCCGCCGAAAAATCTGCGCACAGAGGGGGTGGAAGCTATAAATCGGGGGAACCAGAGACAGAGGGGGGGATTTTTCACGACCTTTTGCCGGGAGTGTTGTCAGTGCCTGGGGAGAGTCAAGGGGACAGTGATCGAGTGAATTTGCAGGGCCGACGAGACGACGTAGTGGAGTTCACGAGGGCCGTTGGAGACGATTCGTCTAAGTACCACCGCCCACATCGCCAAGCGGATCACGGACTTCACTACGGAAGGTTCCAGACCGAACGCTTTTGCGGATCAGGATCTCGTCGAGTTCTGTCAGTCCAGGTCGTCCCCGGACTCACCGGAAGGTGCCGGATCTACCCACCAGCAAGTCGGGAGCAGTGGTGACACCCCAATTTTTACAGGCCGTAGCTTCTCAAAGTTTTCGGTTGTATTTTGTCACTCCGTCGAACTAATTGAGCGTTTGTATTTAACTATAGTCAAATTTCCATTGTCACTCATTATTTCGACGGGTGAAAAGTTCCATCAAATTCATTAATTTGTATATCGCGTTTAGGATTATAATTTGTTCCACTGTTAAAGTTGCAGTTTTATAATAAGGCGCGTCATTTCATTAATCGTACTAACTTAAGAAAAAAATTTCCTTATCAAGTCCGTCGGGTTTTTATATTCACGAACGATTATCAATCGGTGAGTGACCTCGCCAGGAATTGTGTATCGCGCTCACCGAACATTTTTTTGCGCGTGGTTCTTCACCGGTCCGTACCGGAGAAAAACATCTTAACTTCAATTTTTTTTTGGAGCGAAGGAAGACTTGGAGGACCTCCCCGCTTATGCGGGCGGCGTAGCCGAATAGCGACGTTACGTAGGACCAGTCGGCCTTCCTCCTTCGCTAAAGAAAGGAATTTTTTTTACTGTTTCGCCGGTACTCGTTCGTTGAATATCTGGGACCCGGAGGACCCTCCGAGGAGTTAGGGTTATTCAATTTTGTACACGCCATAGGGCTAGTCAGGCTTCGTTGTTTTCTTTTTCATTTATATCATTATTTTCATTGTTTGACATCTGAATAAACGATTAGTTGGAAGATTGTGTATCATTTCCCGTACTCCGGGCTGTTCTCACCAATTTTTCAGCTTCGGTCGGCGTTTCTCGTGGTTCGCATTGTAAACCGAGTCGGAGCCACGACTTGTTCGTTATACCCCTGAACATTCCGGATTTGTAACCGGTAACAGGGTTGCCCAGTTTCGAGAGCGTAATTTATAACGTAACAATATTGGGGGCTCGTCCGGGATTCATTTTGAATTTCGTTGGCTTCGGTCGTCGGTAGCGCGGCCCGAGAGCGCAGACTGAGGGTTGATCGCCCCGGAGAGCGGGAAAACATTTTCTTGTGACTTTGTCTAATTTCTTCTTTGATTCTGTTTCGTCGGGGGAAAATCACTGGAACCTGACTGGGCTGCAACAACAACCCGGAGCCTGAGTGTGGAGATTGCCGCTTAGTCCACGGGGGAGGAGTGTCATTGCCTTCGGAGTTCTCGGAGGGGAACCGAAGTTCGTCGTCAGCGAAGAAGTTCCGAATTGGAGGTTCTTCAGGGTGGAGAGCCGCAGCTGGCCATGGCTACGGTATTGGTTCTGTGATGGGGTTTTATTTTTAGAGGTGCGCGCTTGCCAGTGGATTTGCCCGGGAGCCCGACCTTGAGCCCCAGTCACGGAGATTGTACCAAGGGTCCTCTGAGCGCAGCTGCCGTCTTCGTCCACCTGGAGAGAGGACAAGTAGGGCGAGGTATCAAAGACGACCGAACCTAGGGGAAGACTTCGTACTCCAGTGGTACCGTTGCTCACCCACGTCGGCGGACCGGTAACAACATTGTGTCACACCAGGTGGATTGCACCAGAAAGGAGTAAGTCGGAAAAGAGAATGGTGGTGAAAATATTTTAACGTGTTCATAGTGGTCGTCGGATTTTAGCAATTTCGTGTTTGTGTTGTCAGAGATTCACGGTCACTGGTACTCCAAGTTTTCTTTTGTCGGGACCTGGAGTTTCCAATTTTTTTTTCTCTTTGTTGGATCGTGAATGTCGCCAGCGTCTTCGTCCATTTTCAATGTCGATTTTCGAGTCTTTGGGAGGTTGGTTGGGAGTGCGGCAGGTCACTTTCGCGATTTTTTTTTTTTCACCGGTTCGGCTCGGTGTCGAAGAGCGAACGGTCGCGTGGTCAACATTGGGGGTGACAAGTGAATCGTTGCGTTTTGCGTTTCCATTTTTCTGTCTGGTTGTTGCGTTTCGTGAATCCGAGGAGTTTCTAGTTCGCAAGGGACGAAAGTTGTATTTTCGGACGTCGTGTCGTCAAGGTTAAAGACCCGGAGGACGGTAGCGTGGTCGTCGGCGTGGTGCGCGGGCGGTCCGGGGCGAAAGAGGGAGAATCGTGGTGAGGTTCACTAGGGGCGAGTGTCCTCTGGAGGGCCGAAGTTGAACGGTCGAGGAACTCGGCGCCATAGCGCTGCGGCGGATTTGGAACCTCACGCACGGAAGACCAAGAGTGGTCGAACGCCTAGTTGCGGATTTAATTCCTTACTTTTGCACTAGATCTTCGCGCCGTCCACGCGACGAAGAAGACCTACCACCGTGATGTCGTTCCGTTCGGGAAATTGAATCGGTTTTTGACAAAGTCGCCAGTTTTTTGAATTTTGCAACTCGGGGGAACGAACGCACGATCATCAATGTGGGACGCGGGCGAAGAGCGCGCCGACGGTTTCCAGCGGCTATTTCGAACTTGACCCACCAATGTTGACAGTCTTCAGGGTTTTTCGTGTGTTGTTTTGAAATTCGTGCTCGGTTGTGGTAGCAACGGCTACACAGCCGCACATGGGTTATCAGCTTTGCAAATCTTTGGGAGGATGGAAGGGCGAGCGGAGGTCTCTCTCGGGGTAGCCAGACCATCAAGGCGCTCAGGAGTAAACCCCAAATTTCAGGGCAGTCCAGCAACCGAGTCAATTTGCACAAATGCCTATTGTTTCAAGCCGTTATATCGACGTGGCTGTCGGTTCCTTCAGATACGGTAAAACGGACCCCTTATCACTCCGAAACTAAATTTCAGCGGCTGCGGCTAAATAGCAGCAAGGGGTGTGGGAGAGTTTTGTTATTATATGTTTGGGTTGTCAAGTTTTAAATAATTTGCATACGATCCTTCTGATCGCGTCAGTCTGGCAGGACTACAAACTGCTAGGTCTGTTCCAGAGACCTGGGGCTTCACCCCGAACAGAATCATCTACTGGACATTCATCTTGTGAGGTAATTTAACTCCGTGGTCGAGTTTACTACGTTGGGGGTCCACCAGTTTTCTCTATCGGTTCACGGTTTGTAAAAATTTCGCCCAGCTCAATTTTTATATTTTAGGGGGGGTCGCGTGTTACGATTTAAATCGCCGCGCGATTGTAAATCTTCGCGATTTTTCTAGAATGTTCTAGAATCCATCGCGACGGAAACGTACTCGGACTTCCGCCGAAAAATCTGCGCACAGAGGGGGTGGAAGCTATAAATCGGGGGAACCAGAGACAGAACGAGGATTTTTCACGACCTTTTGCCGGGAGTGTTGTCAGTGCCTGGGGAGAGTCAAGGGGACAGTGATCGAGTGAATTTGCAGGGCCGACGAGACGACGTAGTGGAGTTCACGAGGGCCGTTGGAGACGATTCGTCTAAGTACCACCGCCCACATCGCCAAGCGGATCACGGACTTCACAACGGAAGGTTCCAGACCGAACGCTTTTGCGGATCAGGATCTCGTCGAGTTCTGTCAGTCCAGGTCGTCCCCGGACTCACCGGAAGGTGCCGGATCTACCCACCAGCAAG
This sequence comes from Tenebrio molitor, assembly GCF_963966145.1. Taxonomy (NCBI): domain Eukaryota; kingdom Metazoa; phylum Arthropoda; class Insecta; order Coleoptera; family Tenebrionidae; genus Tenebrio; species Tenebrio molitor. The sequence goes on along the minus strand of NC_091056.1, from coordinate 4,334,148 downwards.
TCCGGAGCAGTGGTGACACCCCAATTTTTACAGGCCGTAGCTTCTCAAAGTTTTCGGTTGTATTTTGTCACTCCGTCGAACTAATTGAGCGTTTGTATTTAACTATAGTCAAATTTCCATTGTCACTCATTATTTCGACGGGTGAAAAGTTCCATCAAATTCATTTATTTGTATATCGCGTTTAGGATTATAATTTGTTCCACTGTTAAAGTTGCAGTTTTATAATAAGGCGCGTCATTTCATTAATCGTACTAACTTAAGAAAAAAATTTCCTTATCAAGTCCGTCGGGTTTTTATATTCACGAACGATTATCAATCGGTGAGTGACCTCGCCAGGAATTGTGTATCGCGCTCACCGAACATTTTTTTTTTGCGTGGTTCTTCACCGGTCCGTACCGGAGAAAAACATCTTAACTTCAATTTTTTTTTGGAGCGAAGGAAGACTTGGAGGACCTCCCCGCTTATGCGGGCGGCGTAGCCGAATAGCGACGTTACGTAGGACCAGTCGGCCTTCCTCCTTCGCTAAAGAAGGAATTTTTTTTACTGTTTCGCCGGTACTCGTTCGTTGAATATCTGGGACCCGGAGGACCCTCCGAGGAGTTAGGGTTATTCAATTTTGTACACGCCATAGGGCTAGTCAGGCTTCGTTGTTTTCTTTTTCATTTATATCATTATTTTCATTGTTTGACATCTGAATAAACGATTAGTTGGAAGATTGTGTATCATTTCCCGTACTCCGGGCTGTTCTCACCAATTTTTCAGCTTCGGTCGGCGTTTCTCGTGGTTCGCATTGTAAACCGAGTCGGAGCCACGACTTGTTCGTTATACCCCTGAACATTCCGGATTTGTAACCGGTAACAGGGTTGCCCAGTTTCGAGAGCGTAATTTATAACGTAACAATATTGGGGGCTCGTCCGGGATTTGAACCCGGGACCTCTCGCATTCCAAGCGAAAATCATACCCCTAGATCTGGTTTGGAAACGATCCTATCCGACAACCGATGGCACCAAACATTTTAGCGCCAAATTGGCAAAACCATTCGTAGGTCCTTTTACAATCACGGAGCGCCTCGGTAAAAATGTCTACGCCCTCGTGGACGATCTCGGTGTCTACAAAGGCAAATGGCATGTAAAGGACCTCAAGCCAGATCACACACGCGAGAGCGAGGACGATCATGATTCCAGTTGCCCGGAGTTCACTGGACGGGAGTATGAAGACTCCGACGGCGGTTCCGACACGAGCTGGAATGAATAACGTTCAATCGTGTTTCGCAGTCACCAGGACAATCTTCAGGTTTTCTTTCTTTTTTTGAGTCTCACCGGACTTCACCGGGACCAACCGGAGCGAACGGCTAGCACGTGGCCTCGGTCCTACGTGTCGGGAGAAAGGACGGCATAAAGGGGGCTGCAAAGTTTTGTCGGGACCTGGAGTTCCCATTTTTTTTTCTTTTTTGGATCGTGAATGTCGCCAGCGTCCTCGTCCATTTTCGATGTCGATTTTTGGAGTTTTGGGAGGTTGGTTGGGAGTGCGGCAGGTCACTTTCGCGATTTTTTTTTTTTCTCACCGGTTCGGCTCGGTGTCGAAGAGCGAACGGTCGCGTGGTCAACATTGGGGGTGACAAGTGAATCGTTGCGTTTTGCGTTTCCATTTTTCTGTCTGGTTGTTGCGTTTCGTGAATCCGAGGAGTTTCTAGTTCGCAAGGGACGAAAGTTGTATTTTCGGACGTCGTGTCGTCAAGGTTAAAGACCCGGAGGACGGTAGCGTGGTCGTCGGCGTGGTGCGCGGGCGGTCCGGGGCGAAAGAGGGAGAATCGTGGTGAGGTTCACTAGGGGCGAGTGTCCTCTGGAGGGCCGAAGTTGAACGGTCGAGGAACTCGGCGCCATAGCGCTGCGGCGGATTTGGAACCTCACGCACGGAAGACCAAGAGTGGTCGAACGCCTAGTTGCGGATTTAATTCCTTACTTTTGCACTAGATCTTCGCGCCGTCCACGCGACGAAGAAGACCTACCACCGTGATGTCGTTCCGTTCGGGAAATTGAATCGGTTTTTGACAAAGTCGCCAGTTTTTTGAATTTTGCAACTCGGGGGAACGAACGCACGATCATCAATGTGGGACGCGGGCGAAGAGCGCGCCGACGGTTTCCAGCGGCTATTTCGAACTTGACCCACCAATGTTGACAGTCTTCAGGGTTTTTCGTGTGTTGTTTTGAAATTCGTGCTCGGTTGTGGTAGCAACGGCTACACAGCCGCACATGGGTTATCAGCTTTGCAAATCTTTGGGAGGATGGAAGGGCGAGCGGAGGTCTCTCTCGGGGTAGCCAGACCATCAAGGCGCTCAGGAGTAAACCCCAAATTTCAGGGCAGTCCAGCAACCGGGTCAATTTGCACAAATGCCTATTGTTTCAAGCCGCTATATCGACGTGGCTGTCGGTTCCTTCAGATACGGTAAAACGGACCCCTTATCACTCCGAAACTAAATTTCAGCGGCTGCGGCTAAATAGCAGCAAGGGGTGTGGGAGAGTTTTGTTATTTTATGTTTGGGTTTTCAAGTTTTAAATAATTTGCATACGATCCTTCTGATCGCGTCAGTCTGGCAGGACTACAAACTGCTAGGTCTGTTCCAGAGACCTGGGGCTTCACCCCGAACAGAATCATCTACTGGACATTCATCTTGTAAGGTAATTTAACTCCGTGGTCGAGTTTACTACGTTGGGGGTCCACCAGTTTTCTCTATCGGTTCACGGTTTGTAAAAATTTCGCCCAGCTCAATTTTTATATTTTAGGGGGGGTCGCGTGTTACGATTTAAATCGCCGCGCGATTGTAAATCTTCGCGATTTTTCTAGAATGTTCTAGAATCCATCGCGACGGAAACGTACTCGGACTTCCGCCGAAAAATCTGCGCACAGAGGGGGTGGAAGCTATAAATCGGGGGAACCAGAGACAGAGGGGGGGATTTTTCACGACCTTTTGCCGGGAGTGTTGTCAGTGCCTGGGGAGAGTCAAGGGGACAGTGATCGAGTGAATTTGCAGGGCCGACGAGACGACGTAGTGGAGTTCACGAGGGCCGTTGGAGACGATTCGTCTAAGTACCACCGCCCACATCGCCAAGCGGATCACGGACTTCACTACGGAAGGTTCCAGACCGAACGCTTTTGCGGATCAGGATCTCGTCGAGTTCTGTCAGTCCAGGTCGTCCCCGGACTCACCGGAAGGTGCCGGATCTACCCACCAGCAAGTCGGGAGCAGTGGTGACACCCCAATTTTTACAGGCCGTAGCTTCTCAAAGTTTTCGGTTGTATTTTGTCACTCCGTCGAACTAATTGAGCGTTTGTATTTAACTATAGTCAAATTTCCATTGTCACTCATTATTTCGACGGGTGAAAAGTTCCATCAAATTCATTAATTTGTATATCGCGTTTAGGATTATAATTTGTTCCACTGTTAAAGTTGCAGTTTTATAATAAGGCGCGTCATTTCATTAATCGTACTAACTTAAGAAAAAAATTTCCTTATCAAGTCCGTCGGGTTTTTATATTCACGAACGATTATCAATCGGTGAGTGACCTCGCCAGGAATTGTGTATCGCGCTCACCGAACATTTTTTTGCGCGTGGTTCTTCACCGGTCCGTACCGGAGAAAAACATCTTAACTTCAATTTTTTTTTGGAGCGAAGGAAGACTTGGAGGACCTCCCCGCTTATGCGGGCGGCGTAGCCGAATAGCGACGTTACGTAGGACCAGTCGGCCTTCCTCCTTCGCTAAAGAAAGGAATTTTTTTTACTGTTTCGCCGGTACTCGTTCGTTGAATATCTGGGACCCGGAGGACCCTCCGAGGAGTTAGGGTTATTCAATTTTGTACACGCCATAGGGCTAGTCAGGCTTCGTTGTTTTCTTTTTCATTTATATCATTATTTTCATTGTTTGACATCTGAATAAACGATTAGTTGGAAGATTGCGTATCATTTCCCGTACTCCGGGCTGTTCTCACCAATTTTTCAGCTTCGGTCGGCGTTTCTCGTGGTTCGCATTGTAAACCGAGTCGAAGCCACGACTTGTTCGTTATACCCCTGAACATTCCGGATTTGTAACCGGTAACAGGGTTGCCCAGTTTCTGGAGCGTAATTTATAACGTAACAGTACATATTCCTTTTCTTGAAGAGTTAGCGGAAGCGATTGTAAACGGGGTGCATTTCACACATTTTGGTTTCTTGCTTGGAGGTTGACCGTCTGTATCGTTATCAATCGTGATTGATGATCTTTTCATAGTTTTTCGTTGAATTACTTCATTCAAAACATCTACGCGTTGAGGATGTTTGCGTCGAATGTGAGTTAAGAAATTAGTGGTAGATTTAGTAGAACCACTAATTTCCCCCGATAAACCCACACATAATTGGCATTTTGTTTTAATTTTGTTACCATTGGTTTCAATGATCTTGAAAATATTAGTCTTAAAAATTGCTGGTAAACTCTTCTCGGTATTATTTTCCATTTTCTGCTCAGGTCAACACTAATAAAACTTTTAAACACACTTTGACTTTATTCCACTAAAAACACTCACAAATATCGCCATGGACCAATAGGCGATAACATGCTTACTTTTAAGTTACAGCCGGCATCAGATGCACCAGGCACCTCATTTCGTAGAAATATTTTCTGGACCCTCCTAATGACTATTTTTATTTAATAGTTCCTGGTATAGGGATTCGGATTAGAGACGGTACTGTTATCTATAACGGGTCAAACCTTTCCGAAGTATTATACAAATTTACCTGGACTAAGCTATGTTAAATACTGTAGTTAAATTGTAGGAGAAATGTAGTTATTTGTAATTAAGTTAACGCGTCGGAAAAAGTAGTTAGATGAATATTTAGATACATAAAATGTAGTTGAACTACATTTCCAACTACTTATAGTTAAATATTTAACAACACTGTATACAACAATATGAAAGATTTATATTTTTTTGCAAGATCTTGGCAACCACAGATTGACAGTTTAAGAACATCAAATGTTTTATTTCATTATTGCTAAACAACGTGAAGTATCTTTTTAAAATACCTTAACTCAGTGCCGCACTAACAATTTTAACCCAATTTTTAGTCATTTTTATCTAGAAAACTAGAGGATTTTTATTAGAATTTTTTTTTGCCGATGACTTCAACTCACCATCACCAATTACCAGTTTTTTTTTGTACTAGCAATTTTCAAACAGCCTGTATATACTGAAATCTTTGTTGGGTTTTTGGTAATGGATAAAAATGATCTATGTGAATAGTCGAAAATGGTACATCATCTTTAGGGATATTATGAAGCAAACTTTGTTTTTTACTTATTGGGGAAAAAGTTATACACTTAAGACAATTTGAGACATAATCATGCACTTTCTGCCTTAATTTGGGGAACCAATACCAAGCGTGTTATTAGTTCTATAACTTTATCAGGACCAACATGACCAAAATTGTCGTGATCCATTCACAAAATTTGTTGTTCCATTAATTGTGGTACATAAAAAAGCAAACGATCTTTGAATTTATAATACACCAACTCATCTCTTAATTCATACTTGTTGTGTTCTTGTTGTTCTAAAAACTCACGTAACTTGGATATTCCCGAATCTTGTAATTGCGTCAGGGACAAATTCTGCTCAAAAGTTGCTTCTAAGGTCATTACCGGTTGCCAACTTAGTGCATCTACGTGTTTCATTCTACTGCTAGCACGATGTTCTAATTTATAGTCATAGTTTTGTAGCCATAATGCCTATCTTGAAATTCGGGGTTTTAAATTTTCGGTCAAGAGTTAGCTTTAAACTATTGCATTCCTTGTAGGTACACATGAAAACGTTTTAGAGCGTAAATGATTGCCAAACATTCCAACTCAAAACTATGATATCGAGACTCTGCATCATTCGTTCTTTTACTAAAATATGAAATGGGATGGAATTTGTCATCCTTTTATTTTGTCTCTGGAAAATCACTGTTCCGAAGCCTAAGGAACTAGCATCACAATGAAGCGCTGTATCAGCCGTCAGTGAATAGATTGCTAATACGGGTTGAGAGGCAAGCATGTTCTTTAACAGTTCAAATGTTTCAAGTTCCTTCTCGCCAAAATCGAAATTTACACTCTTTTTAGTTAAATTGCATAACGGTTGAGCGATATACGAGAAATAATAAACCTTCTGAAATAGCTAACTAGACCTAGAAAACTTTGAACTTCTCTTGTATTCCGTGAAGTTGGAAAACGAAAAACAGAATCGATATGTTCCTGGCAAGGAGATATTCCTTCGGAAGTCCGAAATTGTTAAGTCGTCTTGTCTTCTACTGTTTTAGACGGAATTAAGATGTCATCCAGAAACACACAGATTTTTGACGCATCTATTAGTCGCGAAAAATTGTATTCAAATAACGCATAAAAATAGATGGACTATTACAAGATCCAAAAGGTAGTCTTTGATATTCGAATTGACCAAACGGAGTCAAAAAGGAAGTGTACTTCGTCGAGTCTGGAGAAAGCTTGATGTTATAAAAGGCATTTTTTTAAATCTAACTTGGTAAAATATTCCCCTCAACTTATTGATTTGATTGTCTATGAAGGGCAGCGGATATCGGTCTTTCACTACCTGCTTGTTTAATGTTAGAAAATCTATGCAAAGTCTTAGGCCACCAGTTTTCTTTTTTACTAGCACTATTGGAGAAGCGTAAGGAGAATTGCTTTCAGGGATTACACCCTCTCGTAATAAATTATCTAGTATTTCCCGTAACTGATTCTTTCCAAATACCGATAATCGACGCGCATTGAAATTAAAAGGAACATGATCAGGTTTCATTATTATCGTCGCCTCTAACTGAGTTCGAGGTACCGTCGGTTCCTCTTCTTGAAAATGTTGTAACAGAAAATTTAACTTACAGTCAGCCTGCTTATCTACCGCCGGATTTATGATTATATGATCAATGCCATCCCTTAGAACATGTGGATCAATTAAAAGTAATCTCCCACTTATGCTACACCTCTCATGTCTCCTTACAGTGCCAGACTAGAGTCAAGCTCAACAGAGTCTTCTATCCCCGCTAATTTTTCCAAGCCCGTTCCCTTGGCAGTGGTTTCGCTAGATAGTAGGTAGGGACAGGTTATGCTATTTGGGGGAAACCCCCGGCCTCTCTGCCCGGAGAGCGTAAGGCCGCACCGGTGTGCCTCTAGCGTGTCCACGTTGCCACTAAGAGTCCGTTCCCGTGGAAGGGCACCGGCTAGGCCGATGGGCTTCCCTCCCCCCTTAGTCCCACACATAAATTGCGAACCGCGACCCCCGTTGCCCACGGAGCGGTGGGATTGGGCAGTCTGCCGGAACGCTTTATGGGTAAACAGATTGTGGTCTGCCATTTACCCGTGCCACGCTTGGGGGCAGACTGCAGTCTCCCCCGTCCTCTTCCTGCCCGCAGGCAGGAAAGATCTTACACCGCGCATCGGTCCCCGAGACGGGGACCCTTACGGTGTCTCACGAACCTGGTCCCTTGAAGGGGACCCTCTCATCGTCCACTCTTAACCTTCTCATATCCATGCCTAAGTTATTCCGTCGCCTTCGGGGAGCTGTCTGCTCCCCTAGTCTCAGGGGCCCGAAGACCCGCACCCCGTCTACCTTCCGGGGACGGCTCATGTCGGCCCGAAGGTCCCACTCTCGGCCTCTGCCACAGGCCATCGTTATTTGCCACTCATTACCATCTAGATTTCCTAAACTTTGCCAGGTCGCTACTTCGGGGAGCTGTCTGCTCCCCTAGTTTAAAAGTGGGTGACCTAAGGCCACCCACCCCTGTCCACCTTACGGGGACATCATCCGATGAGCGGAACAGATAAACCTCCTTCTGAACCGCCCGATTTGCCCATAAAGTCTGCTACGATCAACCGTAGACCCGGTGGCTCCACGGGGAGGTCTGGGCGGGGTGTACACCATACGATCTCGGCAAACCACCTGCCGCGGTGTGATCTCGGGTGGTAGGTGTACACCTTCTGCCACGAGTAGGTAGGGACAGGTTTATGCTATTTGGGGGAAACCCCCGGCCTCTCTGCCCTGAGAGCGTAAGGCCGCACCGGTGTGCCTCCAGCGTATCCACGTTGCCACTAAGAGTCCGTTCCCGTGGGAGGGCATCGGCTAGGCCGATGGGCTTCCCCCCCCCCCTTAGTCCCACACATAAATTGCGAACCGCGACTCCCCGTTGCCCACCGAGCGTGGGATTGGGCAGTCTGCCGGAACGCTTTATGGGTAAACAGATTGTGGTCTGCCATTTACCTGTTCCACTCCTGGGGGCTAGACCGCAGTCTCCCCCGTTCTCTTCTTGCCCGAAGGCAAGAAAGATGTTACACCGCGCATCGGTCCCCTGTCCCGGGGGGACCCTTACAGTGTCTCACGCGCATCGGTCCCCCGAAGGGGACCCTCACGTCATCCGCTCGTGTACCATTAGCAAGTCCAGTCCAAATCGTTCGTCAACTTCGGGGAGCTGTCTGCTCCCCTAATCTCTGGGGCCCGAAGACCCGCACCCCGTCCACCTTCCGGGGACGGCTCACGCCGGCCCGAAGGCCCCGCTCTCGGCCCCTGCCACAGGCCATCGCTATAACCACTTCTTATTCCTTCTCATTGCCCTTCGCTTTGCTTGGTCACTACTTCGGGGAGCTGTCTGCTCCCCTAGTTCTTCGCCATGACGCCGTAGCTCACGGCATGAACGCCTGCACCACTATCTAGGAACTCCTGACCTGAGCCCCTGCAGGGGAACCACACTTTGCTTTGGTCCAAGAGAACTACACGGACGGGTCAAGGAAAAATCGTTAACCGGAGTTCCTCGTTGAGGACTTTACGGAATTTAGCTGGATCTCGTTCCTCACGCAGATCCACCCACGGGGAACCTCGCGGAGGTATCCGCCCGGCCGACTTGCCCAAGGTCTGACCGGCTCCGGCGCCACGTGCCAGCCGATAAACTCTTTTCTTTCCTCATTTAAATTCTCCTTCTCGACTATGCATCGTGACTAGCATTGCCGACTCTTTGATTTAGATAGTTAAAATTAATAAATTAAGACGAGGACGACATTGAGTTGTGACGAGGTGTAGAGTGCCCCGTCACAGAGCTCGTGTAAAACAGACAAGACATAGACGTTAAAATGGTGAGTCGACAAGCTATTTGGCCAGAAGTTTTACCTGTGAGGGTAGTTGACGCCCCCAACAGGCCGAGGGCGAGCCTTATAATCCATGAAAGCGTGATAAATTCTTATCGACGCTCTCAGAGCTATTAACGATATTGTTAACAGCGTTTTATGATCGGTAATTTCTAGCTTCCTGAGGGCTTCGATCGTCTCCTTGGGTAACGCTCTCCTCGTTCCCACCACAACCGGCAGGACTTCCCCAGACAACGCTCCCAGTTGTTCTTGGAGGTTTGGAAGCAGCGGTTCATACTTGTCCAGCTTTTCTTGCCGGCCCTGTGCAAGTAGATTCCCGTCTTCGTGGCGGACTGTTACATCGACCACGAAGACCCTTCCCTGGCTCTGTACCACCAGGTCAGGTTTGAGATTCCCACTCGCTGGAGTGCGGATGGTCGGCTCCAACGTTACTGCTGCTTCTTTGTCCTTTTTAGTTATCTCATCAGCGATGAGGTTATTGATTTCATCATGGCGATCGATTCTTTGGACCTTTGTACTCGTACAAATTCCGAGAATGTGCCCCAGTGTCTCAAGCTGAGCACCACATCTCCTACACATCAGATTCGCCTGTGGGACTGCCCTATTTAACGCCACCCTGTCACCGGCGACGTTGGCTCGCAGTCTGAGGGCCGAAATGAAATTGCCCGGCTTTAGGAGCTTTTTATTAGTAAGCCAGGCCTTGGCAATTTTATTGTCGGCGAAGGACTTAACCGACTTGCCCTGCGATACCAGGGACGCCCACTTTGCAAGCTCTGACCTCTTCATGGCCGACTTGTGGCGGTCGAGGTCTTTGGGGTCATTAGTTGGCCACGGATTTACTCGTGCGGATTTTGCGCTAGGCTATTTAGACGGCTTGCCATGCCTGCATTCATCCCAAAGAGCTTGCATCACTCGATCCGGGGAATGCTTGAATTTCAACCCCGATTTCAAGATGGAGGTGACAGCAATCGTCTCCAACTTGAGGATACCTAGTCCGCCGTCTTTCATGCCACAATATAAAAGCCCGTCTGCAGTGGATTGTGGCAAGTGGCAAATGCGTTTTATCACTCCTCTTAACTCTTGGTCTAGTTGCCTAATCAACTTGACTGGCGGAATTGCGACCACCAGTCGGTAGAGGTAGTGAGAGACTAGGTATCTGGAGATTAGTTCAACCTTGTGATGCGGTTTTAAAGAGAGACGGGAGGCCCTAAACAATGCCCCGCCAAACTCTTCCCTAGGCCCTCCAATTTCACATCTGCCCAAGGAGATATTTTCACACCCAGATAAGTGAACCCGGACTCCACGGCCGCAGCCGGGATCCTCTCTCCATTCTTCAGTGTCAACCCGGGGTCTGTTACGTACCAGGAGTCTTTAGTGAGTGCGATCTGAAAGGATGTACACTTGGGGGCTGAAATTTTCATTTCCAACCTTCCAAGGTACTCCTCCGTTACTCGTAACAGGGCGCTGGCCTGTGGTACATCAGTCGCTATTAAAAATATGTCATCTGCGAAAGCCAGACTTGAGACACTCGCAACTTCTCCAACCTTATACCCCGGGAGACTCTCCAGCTGCAGTAAAAGGGGTTCCAAAACTGCGTTGAATATGAAGGGGCTGAGGGGGTCGTCTTGCTTCACCCCTCGCTAGAGTTTCATGGGCACTTCCACTGTGCCCTGTTTGATGTTGGTGTACAGATCCTTGTAGGAATCCTCTACGAGTCGTACCACCGGCTCGGGAAGACCCTTCATTCGCAGTGCGGGACCAATAATTTGGTGCGGAACTGTGTCGAAGGCCTTAGACACATCCAGGCACACTGCGACCAGGCTTTGGTGTTGGCTCTTTGAGTGCCGCAGCAACTCACTTAGGATCTGTACGTTGTTGAAGCACCCTGCCTCCGACACGAACCCCTTTTGGCGAGGGTGGAACCGTATGTGCTCTCTGAGTTTCTGGTCGATTATGCCCCAGTATAATCGACTCAGCATTGAGCTTATTGTGATGGGACTGATGGTAACTCTCTGCCAGCGCCGGATCCTTACCGCGCTTGAGCAGGAGTTGCGTACGATTCATCCTCCATTGTGTTGGCTGCATCGTACAACACATTAATAGATTAAATATAAGGTGGAGGATCTCGTGTACAGTCCAACGGTTGAGGTGTCGCTTTTGAATGCCGTCTGGACCTGCAGCCGATTTAATCTTAGTTTTGGATATCCTCGTCTTAATTTCCCTCAGTGTTATGTATGTTAAGACGTCCTCAGTGTCTAGAGGGGGAGGAAATCCCAGTGAGGGTGCTGCACCTTCGGCTTGTGATTCCAAAGTGTTTGGTACAGCCTTTCGATGTCATCGTGATGGAGTTGTGTTTGGTCGTCCCCCAACCAACGTACATCTTCCCTCACATGTTGAGCCAATTGTCCTGGATTTCTTTTGAAGAGATCCTGGGTTCTCGCGTAGACGTACCGCCGAATAGCACGCCTTCCGCGACCCCTGTTCCTCTGGCGCTTGTCCTTAGTTGTATGATCTTCGGAAACTAGGTAACTAAGGACATGTTCGTAAATTTCGTCGCGACGTGCCTGGGGGAAAAAGCCGTTGGCAGTCTCGCGAAGGAGCGCCTTGCAGCTCCTGGATTACAGCTGCTGGTTCCTGAGAGACGACCTTCTCGGGCAAACTATGCTCTAGAGCGGCGGTTTTTATTCTCTCACTCCACCCGTTGTCAATGGAGTTGGAACCTGAGGAGCCAGTCTCACCCGCCGGGACCTCGGGACTACTGAACTCATCAGCATCCTCGGCGTCGAGATCCTCTTGAGAGTGTGAAGGTACCCCCTATTCCCTAGGCAACTTGGGCGTCGGTGGGACACTCTCTATGACCGGTTCGTCCTCCTCGCCCGCAGACGATTCGAACTCTTCCGCGTCTGACAAGGTCGGAATCCCCAAGCCCATGAGGTATTCCTCCCTTATCTGTTTGTATGAAGCCATATTCCGTTTATCCCTGAGCTGTTTGTTCGTTTTATTGGGGAAATATGACTCCATATCTTTGGCAACGCATCTGCGTTTCCGGACCTTGACTTCCAGCTCTAACATTAGTCGTACCTCTTCGTCTGTAAATACCTTAACGTGTGGGTTCCGGGTACGACTTTGGGCTGCCCTCAATGCCCTGTCAAGTTCCGCTGCCGCTATTTGTTCGTTTCTCAACGCAGGGTGTCTATGTCTGGTGTGTTGAGTCAGACCAGACTTACTTGTGCATACCAGCCCACACTGTTGACACTTGAAAACGTTACCTTGTGGGGCCGGTGCTCGCCCAGTGCACTAGGGCATATGGCAAAGAGCCGCATGTTTCGATCTATACTCTTTTAAGCAATTTGTGCACTTGTAAATGATTTGAGTAAATGGATGTCTGCCTGAAACATGCTTTATTTCATCAGCCAGGCTCAATGCTTGGTAGTTCCCCTTGCCGGAGTTGAGACATACTCCGCACGACCTTCGGTGAAAGGGCAACGTTCCATAAAAAGTTGCGAATCATTGTCACCTACTTGTAGGTGTATATCGGCATCTTCCGCTGCGTCGTCACTCGATGAATCCGGGGCGTTGCTTGGTCCTGCGCCCGCGTCTCTCGCGGGGTTGTTATAACGGCTGACCCCCTGCCGTGGCCGAAGCCTTCGAGGAGAAGCGGGGCCCTGCTTCCCCAAGTCCGAGGCATCATTAATTAAATTTGCTGCCGACAAACAAAGTGCTGGGAGGCAAAACCTAGCAACTTTCCCCTGCTGAAGCTTGGTCTATTGGCACCATCACCAATAGTTTCCAACTCTCACCACGCGGAGGTGTTCAGCATAGTTTCTCCGCTTTGGGCTTTTCAGGGCCTAGGCGTCAAAACCTTATGGGTGGGGTTTCCCATAAGAGAGTCATAGTTACTCCCGCCGTTTACCCGCACTTGCTTGAATTTCTTCACGTTGACATTCAGAGCACTGGGCAGAAATCACATTGAAGGGGAAACTATCCGCTCGCTTTTCGGTGGAGTTGCGGCGGTTTTGTGGGCATTTGAGTTCGGAACGTCGGCCATAGTGGAGGAGCTCGCGGCCAACTCCTTCCTCGCGTTCTCCAAATACATCTTGTATTGGGGTTTCTCCCGACGGTGGCGGATCTGGTGCTTAGTAAGCCCCGTAGCCGCCACCATGTCATTATAAAATATTCCAGTCGTATTCCTGGCCTCGACTTGGGCGATTTTCGCCAACAGTGAGCTTTCAGCTTCGGGGAGTCGGGCCTTCAGATCCTGCTTGTACAGGTCCGGGTGGGCCCTCCTCTCATGCTGCCTAACGCCGATGAAGGACGGAAAGCTGGCCTCGCAGAACTGACATTTAGAAATGTGTCGAGTGCCACAGTCCTTCTGATGCCTAGCCAGCCCAGGCTTGGCAACAAAACTCCTGCCACAGGGGCAGGTAAAGCCTCGACCTCACACGGGAGCCGAGGTGGAGGGCTGGTTGGAACCAGAATATGTCATCTTGGTCCCAGGACTATTAGTGTTTATACCCTTAGCCGCCGTTACTGCCGCCGGCGTATTAGGCTTAGACGGAGGGCCGGCTTCTGCACTAGGTGCGATGTTATGCCTGGCCGTATTCTGAGCTCTAAGCCCAGCATTTCGCCGAAGAGACATGATTCGCTAGACAAATATCTCTCAAAAAATATCCTACGGAAAACACTGAACTGCCTGTATTAGCTGACCGAAACAAGACCGATCACCCGATAAGAGAGTCATAGTTACTCCCGCCGTTTACCCGCGCTTGCTTGAATTTCTTCGCGTTGACATTCAGAGCACTGGGCAGAAATCACATTGCGTCAACACCCGCTGGGGCCATCGCAATGTTTTGTTTTAATTAGACAGTCGGATTCCCCCGGTCCGTGCCAGTTCTGAGCTGACCGTTGAATGGCGGCCGAAGAGGACATCCGGACACTCACAGCAAGACGGTTCCGCGGGAGGCCAAGGCACGGGACCGAGCTCGGATCATACGCTGGACGCCGAAACGCCGACGCTTCACCTCGCCCAGGCCCGGCACGTCAGCCGCGACCCGCTTCCCCGACATACATACCTCTATCTATCTTTTGGAAACGTAAAAAAGCTGAAGTTGCATGTATATTTCTTATTCTTGCAGTTTTTTGCAACACAGACAACACCAGCTTTCGTATTCATTGTTTTCATGATACCTGGGTGACCTCACAAACTTAAAAGTGTTTTTCTTAGAAGCACTAGCACAATTACAATAATGTTCAAAATTCCACTCACTCTTCTACTAACATTGGTTTTCAACAAGAAAGCGTTTTAAACGAACTAAGCAAGCCAGACTAAACAACGTAAACACCACGTGTCACCAACAAATAGCATTTTCTATTCTCACAACATGGCTGCGAAGCTGCGTAATGGAGGATGCTCATAACCGTCCCCACCACCGGAGTGAAACTTCTGGTCTTACTCTGTGCTAGTGTGATAAGCCCACTATTGAGTTTTAATGCTAAGCGGCGCTACGCCCTCTGACGGAGATTATTCGTATTCACGTCACGTGATGTGCAAGTGTGATTAACTCAGATGAATTTACGACAATTCAGTGGGTACGTACTGAAAAATTTTTTTTTTTCGGTAATTAATTAATTTACAAGTGAGTACTGACAGTATAATGAGTAGTAGAGCAAATTGTTGTGTCCCGCGTTGTAACTAACTATGCAATGAATTTTTTATCGATGAACCATAGGGATTTACATGGTGTAAACTTTAATGGCTTTTCTCTGCTAATTTCATAATTATTTTTCGCACACTTTTAGCTTGCGTAATTTTTTGCAGGTTCTGGTGGGTTTTTTTTTCCAAGAAACGTGCACACAATGGCCCTAAATAGGAATAATTTATGGGCAGACATTTTGGGACTTCATATCACTGGACTATTTTAATAATATTATTAATTTTATTATTCGACCATTTTCGAAACCGTTTAGAGGCTTTTTGGCAAACAGTTTGAACATTTAAAATAGCAAAATATTTTCCTGAGTCCCTTTTTTTAGCTTTCTAATTGAATTTTTTTTAATAATAATTAAACGTTGTTTGCTTTTCAGTTTTAGAGCTTCCAATGTCAGTGGACACAGCCTACAAAATTTAGTGAAATTGAAAAATGGGTTCAAATTATTAATGTAATGTAATAATATTTAAAGAAAACTATCAGAACTTGTAAAAAATTAAGTAAGCTAAGTGTGCGAAAAAATTTTGAAATTAGCAGTAGAAAAACGATTAACGCGAAATAAATTTTATACCATGTAAATCCCTATGGTTCATAATTAATATTAAAAAAAATCACTATAAAAATAATACGGAATTAACAATTGCCTAATGACCGTAAACTGATTGAATATGAAAATGAGTTTGGAATGCAGTCCGCGGCTGACAGGAAAAAAGTTTGGGAAATTAAATTAAAAATATGAAAGAGGATTACTAAAAACATGCCTGTTTGTTCTGAACGTTTCGTAGATGAAGATGTTATGGACGCAATATGCCCTCCCTATCCACTTGTTTGATAATTTCGAGGTTATGCCGCACAGCAATAAATGTTCTGCCCGTAAAACAGCTTCCCCCGCAACGTAGCATTTGTTACTTGGGGTAGCATTTAAGTAATTACAGACAATTGATGTACTAAAATGGATAATTTGTTATATACAATACAAAAGTAGGTAAGAGTAACGGGTGTTGATCACCATTGATCACACTTGCTGTCAAAACCAGCTGATTTTCGACAGAAGGTGGAGGGGATATCACATGACTTTTAATCTCAATACCGCTCTCGCGCGAGAGTTGGTCCTGCGCTCCTCCCCGCTTCGGGAAGGATCTCGCCACAACGTGAGAAACCTCCGGTCCGATAAAATGCGTCGTCCTACGTGAGCGACTAGCCTACGACGCACAGTGGGAAAAATTACCGTAAAGCTGGCCAAAAGTCGAAAGAATCAAAATAATTTATTGAAAATTGAGAAATAGGGATTTTGGAGGTCGCTGATTACGAATTTGTCATTAGTATTTCCAAAAATAAAATGCCGGACCCAAAATGGCGATTAGAAACAGTACAAAGAGTATCAATTTAAGTGAAATTTAGTATCTGGGGTTTTATGAGGTCACTGATTATGAATTTGTCATTAGCTTTTCGAAAAACAAAATGGTGGATACAAAATGGCGATTCGAAACGGTACAGTGTTTATCAATTTTAATGAAATTTAATAATGGAGGTGTTTTTTAGGTCACTGATTACAAATTAGGCATTAGTTTTTCCAAAACCAAAATTGCGGATCCTAAATGGTGACTCAAAACAGTACAAAGTTTATCAATTTCAATGCAAATCTGGTTCCAAAAGCAATTCAATCTCTTCAGAAGTTAATTCGTCTTTGCTTTTTCCTGGGAGCTTACGAATAGGTATTTGAAATGTAAAGATGTGAAGTTAGTAACAGTCGATTAATTAAGTCCGTCAATGTCGCAGTTCTACTGAATTTTCTTGTAAAATTTTGTCTGAAATCTTGAATACATTTGTTGCATGCTTCTTGGGCTTTTTCTGACATAACACCAATAGGAAGCAAAGCCGAAGCAATAATTTGTGGCCCATGAATACAAATTTTATGTACTGAAGTTGGCATGTATGTGGCATGTGGCACGCATAATTTTGTGGTTTCAAATGTGTAGGTTTGAAATTCAGTAATATTGAGTTCATGACCTGACGAAATTGCTTGTAAAATTACATAAAATTTGTTGATTAATTCTTCATCGACATCAGTTATGATGGATGAAGTCGATGCATTTGCAAAAAAGCGACGAGCATCGTTCCCATCATTGGAGCTTCCAAATCCTAGCTTCGGCTTATCAACAATTAGCCCTAATTGCGTCCTGAAACAATTTCCTTCGCTTTCGCGTCTCGCACCTGCCATTTTTTAATATCTGGTTTGTAAGATAAATGCAAGAGGTATCCAAAGCAACGAATCCACGCATGAAGGGAGGAGATGCCTAATTGCAAATGTCCTTCTATGACTTCGCGTTCTACCATGCTATCTAGATTATTGAATTCTTTTGAAGTTGCTTTACAAAGATAGCACCGCTGAGTAGAAGCAGTATTTGATAATGAATTACATACTTTTCCGTCAATCATTGTCAAAGACCTTCCGCTCTTGTTGTGTCTACAGTTTCTGGCTTAAATTTGATTTTTATAGGCCTACAAAATCGCGTAGAAGAAGGTCGTGGATTGTTCCAAACAAGAGTTTCTTTGTTAGTTGTATCCATGTGAAACATTTGCAATGGTGCTAATGATGTGAAAAAGATATTTTCATCAGTCATTGTACCATCATCAGAAAATGTTTGTTTGAAAGTGCTTTAACTAGATGTCCCGTCGCAGCCCCACTTACAAATAAAATGCAAATTTTTTAAATTATCATTATCAAATTTCAATAAAAGATCCGATTGTGTTATCAAAATTCTCTCTGCGTTGTGATTTAAAAGCTCTTGCAGTTCGACCGAAGCACATGTTTCGGTAATGATAATTGAATCCCTACGTGAATAACATGCCTCTTTTGCTTTCTGAATAACATAATAGGGAGGACAAACTTCGCTATGGGCGCTTTTCGATCCTGAGTATACCGGGTGATTCAGATTGGTATTCGCGCCCCTATATCTTTTTTATTTTAAGAAAAAAGTATAGCAAACCATACATATTTGTAAATCGCTTATGAAACTACAATAGATGGCGTTGTCAAATCTTCTCTACGATGACATACGTCAAAGTTAAGACAGTCAACTTTTTTTTTTATAAATAGTACATTATACATTTCTTAGTCTGTTCTTGTAAAGCTTTTTTTTCTATATTTGAATGTGTAAAAAAAGTTGACACTTGCAATATGAAAAAATCGAGAAAAAAAATAAAATATGATTTAATTTATTCGAAAGTGTTATTTCCTAAAAAGAGCTAGTTAGCCATGGAGACAATTGAATTTTGACATTAATCGCGTCAATTATTAACGTACCTACATTTAAATAAATAGCTATGTTATAAGTTATAACCTATATTTAAATAAATAACTATGATATAACATCTGACTTCGAAAGCTAACTTCTTCCTGACTATACCACTTTGAATGCATACACGATGAAAATATGTAGTTGAATTTTGATAGACATGATGAGTCTTGGGAATCGTATTCGAATTATTCGAATATTTGAATAGGTGACTATGTAAAATTCCAATAAGTGTAAATTCTAATATTCGAATAAAGTAAATTCAGGATGGATCTGGTATTTCACTGTCAAATAATTTTATTTTTTGGCTGTGTAATTCTTAAAATAGTGAGATGCAGGGAACCAACATAACGCGAATTTAGCATAATTCAGTATGGATTTGGTATTTCGTCCGAGTCTCAGTTTTCTTGCCGAGGCGCACCCGAGGCTTGAAAACAAACAAGGTCAAGTCATTTTATTTTTTGGCTACGTGGTTGTCTTGTAAATATTGACATGCAGGGAACCAACATAATGCGAATTTACATATGTTTGGTTTACTAGCTCTTTTTAGAAAATAACACTTTCGAATAAATTAAATCATATTTTATTATTTTTCTTGATTTTTTTCTGGTGTAAGTGTCAACCTTTTTTACACATTCAAATGTAGAGAAAAAAGCTTTACAAGAATAGGCTAAGAAATGTATAGTGTACTATTTAAAAAAAAAAGTTAACGGTCTTAACTTTGACATATGTCATCGTAGAGAAGATTTGACAACATCATCTATTGTAGTTTCACAAGCGATTTACAAATATATATGGTTTGCTATACTTTTTTCTTAAAACAAAAAAGATGTAGGGCCGCGAATACCAAACTGAATCACCCGGTATCACTTCATACTGCTGCCGGGTTAAATTGCTTTCCACAAAAATCGCGAGTGCTTCATGGGGTGTTAAGGGTCTCGCCTTAACCTGACCTACTGATGCTCGGTATGATGAAGCTCTTGAAGGACTACCCGCTGTAACGTCATTAACCACCTTTGCAGCATCTAGTTTTCCGTCTGCCCGAAGAATCATCTGAGTAGCATAAGCCAATTCCTGACTGCCGAATTCGTTACGCAATGTTTCAGTGTTTCTTTGCTTCGTCCTGTCACTTGCTGCAGCAAAACTTGTGGAATGCCGACCAATATCTCCATGATTCTCCAGTGCCAAGTTGTCGGTTAATAAAATTAATTCATCTAGCCATTTAGTGTTGTTTTTATAAAACCTGTCTTTCTTTCGTGAGCTCTCTTGGTATTTTATTCTTAATTTGGTCAGCAATTTTCTGATGCTTTTTCGCACCTCCTCAGGTAGGCTGTACGGGTGACCAAGGTTCTCAGACATGCTGTTTAACAATGTCCAATATAGTCTTGTTAGGTTCAGTTAAAGTTGATTTTATGAGCCTCAAAAATTGCAACCTCGTGAGATAAACACTTTTCTTGCTGCCGTCCATATCTCTAATAAAAACATTTTAACTATGAAAAAAACATGGTCAAATGTAGCTGTAAACTTTTTTGCTTTTTGGCGCTTTATCACAATTTCCGAAAAAAAATTGTGAAAATAAGGAAAAATCGTAGGTGGGCGCAGCTAATTTTGGCATATTTTTGTACAGGAAGGTTTAATAAACAATATAGAAACGATAAGAAAGTGGGTATTTTTTCGTATGCCACGTTTAATTCAAGATTTTTAATAAGACTAGAGGTCGCCCAGCGCTCGAAATTCGACCGTTTTCATTAAATTTGTAAGTTTGAACGTTACTGAGGTTTTTTTTATCAAAGAGTATACCTCTATAATAATCATCGCATATAATTTTTTTGAATTTCAGCTGTGAGCGTGTACAAATACCTCATTATGAACTAACTTTCGAGTTATTTGAAAAATACGAACGGTAGGAAAAATGAGGTATAGTTTGGCTATGCCATATTTAAAAAACCATAACGCGTTTTTTGACATTTCCTTCGGTTTTTTATTGCTGTACTGTCCATGTTTGTTAATTTGCCTATCGTTTTCAAATTACAGTGTGCCCACGAAAGTGGTGACAACTTTTACTTTAAACACATTTTTTTTATTGGTAGCTAATTTTGCTCATTGAAAACACGCCTGAGCTTGTATAAATCGAACTTTAGAAAACGCGCGTTTTCCATGGCAACATCGCGTGTTTTCCATGGAAACATCACCAACCCGAGAGGACCGGAGAAACGTGAAGTCTAAATGTTCTCATTTAACATAAAAAAAAATATATCATACAGTATTCGTGGAGAACTG
The DNA here is from genome assembly GCF_963966145.1 of Tenebrio molitor. NCBI lineage: Eukaryota > Metazoa > Arthropoda > Insecta > Coleoptera > Tenebrionidae > Tenebrio > Tenebrio molitor. The sequence continues at coordinate 4,313,705 of NC_091056.1, read as the reverse complement.
GTCTTTAAAACACTTGCTCTATTTCGAACACTCCAGCTGCGCCGTCGTGCCCGAAAAATCGCGCGTGTTTTAAAGACCTGTATATCCACTTATACTTTAATATACTATTTGAATATTTAGGAGTTCATTATTTTTGACTTCTGCTTAACGTAATTTACAGTGGTACAGACAATGTTTGGTAATGTTGCCATATATCAAAAGTATTTTCTCTTAATATCTGGTGGAACTAATCAGAAAACTTGCTAAGTACCACTTTCCTGGGCATACTGTATATAAAATTGAAATAAAAAATTAATACAAAAAAATGAAAATGAAATAAAGAACACGTGCTTCGTATTTTTTATACCTACCTATATTTTTTATTGAAACAAAAAAACCGGACGGTTAAAAAATAAAATGTTATCCATTGAACTTAAAATAATAATTTGAATATTAATTTAATGATTCAAAACTTCTGTGTAGACGATGTTTTTTTGTAAAAACTCTTTCATCGTTTGCTAAATACCCTTGACCGTTATATTCGGGTATCCCGAATCTAACATCGGGAATATAAAATCTCAGACCATTGAATGATCGAACTCTACTTGCTTCGACGTACAATTGAAAACTGGCTGCCTCAATAAAATTCCAGTTTCTTCGAATATTTGTTTTTGAGATGCAATTAACTTTCGATACTAACTTACGAGTATGTGGTGGCAAAGCATTAATAGGCAAAGAATTATGTGTTTCACTCCCTCTTGAAGTGGATTTCACTGCGGGGGGGTTTAAATCAATTACCAATCATCGACTCCGCATTTACTCCAAATTCACTTCACATTAACTCCGCTAATTTTTTACAGTGTATGACCGTAAACAATGAATGTTTTGATATTTGTAACATCCAGGTGTCCCCGAAAAAGAAGAGGAGTCCATAACTCCCTTATTTATCGGAGGATTTTAATTACATATTTGTACACCAAATGAAATGGTTCTGAATAGGCTACAAAAAGCCCTAATAAATTTACATATAGGCCAAAGGGCTCCAGGGTTTAACTTTTTTTAACACTTCTGATAGAGATTTTTATTCTGAACCTAACAATGTATCACAAGTGTAGACTTACATACCAAAAATACAAAAAAAAAGTCAAAAAATGTTACTATCGTCGATACTTAAGGATGAACTGGAGTAACATTGAAGAATGGCGAAAATTGCTTAAAATTGGTACAATAGTCGTTTCATTTATTCTAAAGTACTGTGCCAAATTTAAAAAAATTTGATCGAGGAATTTTAAAGTTATTACCTTTTAAAGTTTCGGGATATTTTACACGTGTTTTTATGAGCATAAAAATTGATAAAAAACATATTTCAAAAACGCCAATTTTTCTTAAATTTTTCACACATAAAGTATCGATATCGTAGAATTTTCTTATGAATTTACAAAAAAAGTTGGTCGAGGATTTTCCATGTAATCGCTAATTATATGTGGAAAAACACGGTTTTTGAGGTTATGTATCTCTTTTAATTTCAATAAAAGTGAACAAAATGCATATAATTGACGTCGGTATGCAACATTACACTCATATCGCACGTTTTACTACAGTTACGTTAAGAACTTTAAGAGAAAACAATGAAAATTGAAATTGTGCTTCTGTTTACTTTCACGTACAGTCACATGTAAGTAATTATCTAAATATCAAGAAAATTAACACAAAATTTACTTGCAGCTCATTACAATTCGTTGCTCAATATTGTCATCTTCATGTTATATTATGTAGTTTAGCAAATTTTTTCGGTAAGAAACCTTAATGTTTTGATTTCTCCGGATTATGGAGGTAAAAATTGCAAAGTGTCCGAAATGTGGGAGGCGCCGAATTATTAGAGTGTCCGATACAATGTGTGTCCGGATTATCGAAGTTGTACTGTATTTGTCATTTGTTTTTCCAACTGACTTAATTTGGTTATTTTATTACATTGTAACGCAATGAATTTTAATACTTCTCGCTTGGTGTTCGTCATTGTTTATAATTGTTTCAAAATGTAATATTATTATTTTTTTTTATTTTTTCTTATATGAGGTTATAAATGTCATACATTGTTGGTTTCAGAATAAAAATCTCTATCAGAATTACTAAAAAAAAGTATGTGTTCGTATTAAAAAAAAAAGACAGTTTAACCTTGAAGTTCTTGGAGATTGACGTGAATTTAGTAGGCCGTTTTGTAGTCTATTCACAACCATTTAATTTGATGTATAAATAATTAAAATCCTCCGATAAATAAGGGAGCTATGGACTCGTCGTCTTTTTGGCGACATATTATTAATACATTTTTATCTTTGTGCACTTCTCCATATAACCTTGAACTATGCCAAATCTCACACTCCTCCGTGCGCCCAGTTAGCTTAAAAGGGGTACAAAGCTTTTCCTTCACGTATTAATATATAGATTTACGAAAAATACAGCTACATTCACCATTACACTAATAATTACAGATTTACAATTAACAAATGTTTTGTAGTACATTTCATTCCAGGTAGCTTGGAGAAGATGATCCATTTTGTTGCACTTTATTAACGCAAATTCTGACAAAATACGAAGCGAAATAATCAACAGCTCGTTTGAGGTTCAGAAACACCTCCAAAAGTGTGACGAACAATTGGGCCTTATTAATCGGTTTTTGTATGCCGAGAGTCCCTAGATAAAGAACGAAAATAGATAGCTGACTCTCTCAGCCCCGAGAGGTATCGAGTTTCAGCGCCATCTATACCTGCCTACAAAAAGTTGAACTAAAAGTCGGTAAATGTGTTAGTAGGTCTCTGTATAATAATGAAACCATGATTAACCCGGGAAATTTGAATTATCTAGTCTGGTATATAGGGGGGTAGGTAGGGATGTAAATGATAGAAAGCACTTTTTGACAAGGTAACTTACAATTTTGATTTAGTTTTGAAAATTCAACGGTTATTATTAAACGAAACTACCAATGCAGTTCTAAGTAGTTTCGCTTGATAATAATCTAATAATTTTCAAAACTAGATCAAAATTGTAAGTTACTTTTTCTAAAAGTGCTTTCTATCACTAACTTTCCTTTGCTATTTATACATACCTACTATACATATTTATATTGTTGTAATGCAAAATTAAAAAAAAATACATGTCTGTTATTCAACAACAATAATAACTAGTTTATTTACGGCAAGCCATTTACATTTATTATTATATTATTAAGTTAGGATAACAATCAAACATAAAACACAAAAACAAACTCTAATAAATAAACAGTATACAGTGGAACCTCGATAAGTCGAACTAGCATCTGCCACAAAAAGAATTCGCCTTATCGCGACTTCGAGTTACCAAACAAACACCAAAAATTTGTAGAAACCAACTGTTTTATTAATAAAATTACAATTATTTTCGCTGGAAATTGTCTGTAATTAGACTTTGACGTTTGTTGCCGCATTGTTCAACAAAATCTTGTAAATGTCTATAAGTCCCATTTGGTGTATTTTCAACAGAATAATACATAAAAAGACGTAATGTTTCTAATGCATCTAAAGCCATTGATGTTGTTTGTTATTTGTGCAGGTTTCGCCAGAATTTTTCACTAACTTAATAATTTCGACTTTTTACTTTAGAATTGTTGATACTGTGCTGGCTGGAATATTGAATTTGGCGGCTACATCTTTTTCTCATATTCCACTCTCGACATCTTTTAGAAATTTATATTTATCATTAATTGTTAAAGTTTTTAAAATTCGTTTTGGAGGCATTTTGAGTAATAAAGTTAACTACGTAGGTACACAACCATCAACAGTAAATTTATGACTGAAACTGAATGGAAAGACTAAACACTGAATTCGCAAAATGCAATCATTGCTTTTCTTGGAAAATTCGACTTATCCAGATCTAATGCCGCAGAAATAATTTGAGATATTAAGGATTTCGAGTTATCAAAGTTCGAGTTATCGAATAAGTTTTACATGGATTTGGTATCCCCAAATGCTACTGCCATCAAAATTAGTTTGACTTATTGAAAATTCGTCTTATCGAGGTTCGACTTATCGAGGTTCAACTGTAATTATTATCTAGAAAATTCAAAACTTTAATCTGAGGACTTAAATTATTTCTGAAATGAGATATTCAATAATTTTACATTTACATTTATTATTAAGTTAGCATAACAATCAAACATAAAACATAAAAACAAACTCTAATAAATAAATAGTATAATAATTAAAATTCGGAACTTTAATACATATTAGGACCTAAATTGTTTCCTAAATGAGATATTCAATAATTATACAAATTAAGAGAGAAGAAGAAGCAGAAGAGGGAAAGGGAGGGCAAAGAGATAAAGGAAATAAAAACAGAGAAGGACGTGTGGAAATATATAAACCAAGAGCGTAAGAAAAAGGAAGCAGTGAGCGAAGAAATAACAATGCAAGAATGGGAAGAGCACTTCATGAAATTGCGGAAGAGAGAAAGGTCGTAGCAAAGGCAGAAACAGAAACGAAGAGGAAGTAGACGGCGCCAGAAGGAACAGAAATCACAGTAGAAGAGGTGGAGAGGGAAATAAGGAATCTGAAATAGAGAAAGGCACCGGGGAAGGACAGAGTGCAGAATGAAGCATGGGTGTATGGGACAGAGAGAACACTTGAGAGAATGGTCGAAATAATGAACGGGGCATGGAGAGGAGAGGGATTGTCGGTGGACTGTAGGGACTGTTCACAATGTATTCGTGGACGAAATGCTAAAGAAAGCACAAGCGGGGGGGGGGGGAGTGTGGTGGTTAGGGAGAAAGTTTGCAGCCTGGCGTTTACGGACGACTGATACCTTGTGACTGTGGCGAAGAGTGAGAGAGAAATGAAAGAAATCATGAGGAACCTGGGAAAGTATATGAGGAAGAAAAAGCTGGTAGTGAATGTGGAAAAGAGGAAAATGTTGGTGTTTCATATGAGAAAGAGGAAAGGTAAAAAGAGAGGCGTGGAATTGAGAAGAAAGCAAAACAGAACGAGTAAGTGAGTTCAATTACTTGGGCTACACGTTCAACGAGAGAGCCAGCCGCGCACATTAGAGAGACAGTGAGAAAAGCGAACAAGGTCCTACCTATAGTTTGTCCAGCAAGAGACAGCGAGTAAACAGGAAATCCTTTAAAGCCCGTAGGGCAAATACAGTTTAATTCTACAAATTAAATTACTTTTTGCGGCGTTTGAGATATTTATCTTACGCTAATTTTATCAGAAGGTCTTGATTTACATGCCTTAAATCCTTCCCCAATAATTTTTTGTTAATATTGTTCAAATAAGAATGGAATATAACATTAACGCACAATTCTATAAATGAGGTAACACTATCTTGATGCTGTGGACAAAAGAGCGGCGAAATCTTTTGAAAACAATTGGCGGCACAAATTGAACGTAATTTTTGTTTGATACCGTAACATAATATATATTTTGGAATAGTTTCCAACAAAAATTGTCTGATTTGTGTAAAAATTAAAGTAAAATCACTACATGCGTGAATTAAATTGCACCTTTCAAATTGTCGTTGGGAAATTAAAATGTTTTGTTCTAGAGGAACAGCCATGGAAATTCTTTGCTTACAAAAGTCACACAAACTTTTTTGTAACATTTTCTTTGCAACGAACCCAGCCACATATGATGAGACATAATTTGTCACACAGCTCGTTCTAATAAAAATAGGTATAACTAATGGGGGTACATCAGGTTGGACGTGAATTGTATTTCGCTGCTCCACAAATGACCGTAAATTGTCTAAAGCACCTGTTGACGTATCTGGTATGCAATTAGCACCTGCGGAATGTTGTGAAACAAAATTATTCACAATTAAAGATTTACAAGACGATATAAAAGAAGAACATTTAGGATTTGTATTACGAACTCCATGGCTTCTAATACAAGAAAAGAAGTTTTCAACAGGATCTTGGTTGAAACGTCTAGGTGCAAAATAACGATTTTTTTTTTAAATAATTGCGGTGTTAAATAAATTAACCCACGAAGTGAAAATATCCAATTTTTCAAACATGGTGGTTTGACGGGTACTCTTGAATTAGGTAAAGTGAAAAACGTGGATGAAATAACTGGCAAGCAAGATTTCCAGAAAAAAAAAACATGTTTTGACTTTTGTGTCACTACACTCCGCAGTTCTTTTCCTGGTGATAGATGCTTAAAACTACCATTAACACTATCAAAAAGCTTATCAAAGAATAATAACAAATCAGCTGTCTCAGTAGCTTTCGGATGTATATAAAAGGCAGATTCTGCAGAGAGTTCTGTACTAACTCTGGCAGCTACATGCATAGCCGTACCTACTGTGTGACTAAACACTTGCGTACAGTTCTTTACCTTCATTTTTTTAATTTTAGAAGGTATGACATGTTCATCGGTGAGTTTTGTGAACTGACTGTATACACCCTGCTTCTTGTCTACCTCGTAGAGACGCTCAATGTGAGACCATGATGCTACTTTTTCGACACCTTCCTGAACAAAATGAAGTTCTTTAGTTAATAGCATGTTCCTAATACACTTGATTAAGTGGGGAAAATCAAATAAATGTACCACTTCTACCCCATCAATTAGATAAGCCTATTGCCTATTCGTACTTGAAATCAGTTGATTTACAACCGCCTGATTAGTAGCACCTTGGTCAGATATTGTCGCCAAAACAATCAGACCACAACTGCGTAACTGACGAATGACCTCTTTTAAAATTTTTGACAGCTGGTCGGTGGACGTCGTTCCTTCACAAAAAGTAAAGCAAACAGTTTGCTTCCACTTTTTGTAGATTCCTTTGACCATACAAGTTAATGCACGATCGGCAAATGCAAGGTGACGATCTGAACCGCCGGAATCCACAAAATCCTCTACAGAATCTGTTCGTGAATTATATTGTAAGCCGGGAGACAACGAAATTTCATCGAATATCAAAACACAGTGCTTTTCTATAGTTTCCATGTCAAATACACGTTTTTTCAGATGATTAAAAATTGATTCGTTAATTCCAGTTTGGAAAGGAATTTTATTTAACATTTCTGTAAGAATTTTTCTTGATGGTAAACTAAAAATTTTTGATAGGAAACGGTATCCACGACCACTGTGTTTATATATAGATAGAGCCAAAATTTGGTCATTTACAGTAAACCTGCGACCCCTCGGTTTATATTTTTGTGTTCGTAATTGGGACAAAAACAAAATCAGCAGTAATTTCATTAACGTCTTTTAAATATCTCAATACTCCTTCCTTCTTTGCCAAGTAATTTAATTTTCTGTTTACCCTTGTTTGCCCTTACTTCTTAATTTCGCCGCAACTTGTTGGAGAGACTTCGTTCGCTTGTAAAAAAATTTTGCTTTTGGCGAAAGATGATTTTGTCTTGTAACTACTACTGATTGAAGAAGGCCTTTACTCTTCTTTGAAGTTCTCACAGCTGTAAAATAAAAAAACCTTAGTCTCTTTGACTAAAAAACAATAATATCGAGTGTGTCAAAACAACCCTTTCAGCCAAGATTCTTGCTGCTTCATAGGTCACGAATTTGCATCAAAGAAAGTTCTGGAGCCTTCTTTTTTAAGAAAAACTGTTACAACTCTTATTCCCTTGTAAGTTATACTACGAACTTATTTTTGTAAATTTACAAACCGATATTTACTTCATAAAAATCTTTTTTTTGTCACTTGCAAATGCTCTTGTACGTTAACAAAGGGTCATTAACACAAATGATAAGTTTTCTCGATGTTCGGTGTACTTTCAGTGCTGTCCGCGATGATTGATACACCCGATGGATTAAAATAAAATTAAATATCAATGTATAAAATATCTGCTCAAACAGTACAGATTTGTACATTTTGAGCACACAATGATTCAATTAATTTAAATAAAATTACGGCAAAATAATAACTAGACTTAGGCGAAAAATAGTGAGCGCGTCAAGAATACCTCCCACCATCACGATCCAGTGCAGCGCGCTCCTATTATAAAACGATCCACGGTTCACGCTAGCAGCGAAAAGATAGCGGTGCGACGCTGTAGCGGACTGGTGGGGAGCGCCAACTATTTTCCGCCTAACCCTAATAATAACTAATGAAAATAAAGAAATTTACATTAATCGTGTTGCATTCTTGGAGTGGGACTAGCACTGGCACTAGAGGTAGATGGAAGTGCTTGCACGCCCAAATTGTACAACCCTGCTTCCTCGAATGTGTTAATAACGGAACCTAAAATTTTTAATTTTTTTTTCAAAAATTGACAATTTAATGTTGACACATACCTTTCAATACAGTATCAAACAAAGAAGTTTTCAGACGTTTCGCTTGTAGAGAAGATAAAGAAGAATATGTCTTCGTAGAAGTCTTTACAGACATGGCTTCCGGAGAATGCGGTAGAGTCGAAAGTGAAGATGGAAACCCACCTGAAAAAAAATTTGAAACAATACCTTTTAGTTTATCCGGAGTAATGCATTTGCGTTCTTCCGGAGGACGACTGAAACAATTCTCTTCACTGGATCCTTCTGTAAATGCTGAAAAACAAATTCATTTTTATTATGCATACATTTTTGTCCCAAGTACTTACCGTGTAGGTTCAAAGTAGGAAGTGCATATCGCAATAAACGGTCGCTCGCATCAATGCAGTTCTCAGCAAAGTGATTTTTTCAAACGCGATAATTTCTGCTTAAATTTTTTGGATCCAATCCTAGCAGTTTAGGATTACCAATTCTTTCGATCCAAATAGCATGAATCCGTTTTTCGGACGGTATAGCATATCTGTAAATTAATATATAAAATGACATAAAGTTATTATATTATACTTATTTATATTATTGGGTTCAAGAAAATCTAAATTAGGCTTAGAGTGGTGGCCGCCCTTGTATAAAAATTAATGTTGCTGTCATTCCTATTGCATTCTCTGTACGCGAAAATGATCTAATGAAGATTGACTTTTCAGTAACAGTAAACAAGGCAAATTAAAATCACATTCTTAAGACTACGATTTTTTTCATGTTAAATTATCCATAATTATTTTAAATTTCAGAAAAATATGTTTGTAAACAACAGACATATTAGACCTAAAAGCCTTAGGAGGGACACCCTATATAATAAAAAAAAAGGTCTAATGCTATTGTTTTACACAGTTCTTTTCGAAAGAACTTGTGAAGAGTAGATTATTACATGGTTTTTTACCACTTTTAAACGAAATTTTGGGCCTGATTTGTCCTTCGATTCCCATTTAAACAAAATACAAACACGATTGATACATAATATGAACAGTGAAGCGGCTATTTCGGAATTTATAACAGTACCTAATGTTTGTTTGAAAATTTGCCTAAAAATCTAATTTACAAGTTGCTATTTTATTTATATTGTTACAATTCTTAATTTTTACATACAATTAATGTTCTAGGACACTAATTGTATTGCGTAAAAAGTTTCTGTCTTATATGATCCACATATAATTAAGAAAATATGAAATATTAAAAAAAAACAGCATTATGGCTTGCTACTTTTTTGGCGAGACAGCATTAAATGATATTTACTTACCTGCGGCTAGTTTTATCTTCACATGCAGGTACACAACAACGTTTCATTTTCAAATACAAAAATGTTCAACTACAATAAAATCAAAGAAAATAGATCAAACAGGCGAAACTATCACTTGCACGCACTAAGATTCTCGAACAATTTTTTGTTTTTTAAATCTGAATGATCAGAGCTCTAGGTCTAGATAATATGTAAACTTTAAAAAGTTTAGGGAAACGCGTAAGAATTACCAACTCTGGGTTGGTAACAAATATTTTTAGCTGCCTGCAGCGCCATCTATACTCTCCTCGAAATAAAACTTGTTTCAAGGTCACCTATACGAGTCCACACCCCCTGCGAGAGTCTTCTACGAATAATTTATGTGCGAATTTATGTTTTCTCCCACTGTGCGCCGGCGCCGCACAGGGGAAAAAATTACCGAAAAGCTGGCCAAAAGTCGAAAGAATCAGAATAATTTATTGAAAATTGGCAGATAGGGGTTTTCGAGATCGCTGATTACGAATTTGTTATTACTTATTAGTATTTCCAAAAACAAAATGGCGGATATTTTTTCCAGATGTGCGTTTTCCTGGGTTATATGCAAATAAATATGCATTTATTGTAAAATATGCTTTTATTGCTAAATATGCAATAATATGCATAATAAGAATGATGTTATTTTATTTAGAATCATCTGAAATGCCAAGAAAACTTTAAAGTAATCCGAAGCTGTTTAGCAAAAAAATATGCAAATGCATATAAATCCGGCCTTTATTTATTACAAATAAAAAATCTCCAAAAAACATACAATAAATGAACAACATTTGTAAATTATCTATTTCAACAAGTTTGTTTTCTTTTGAAATTGGTAATAAGCACTAGTACGATTTTTTGTTTTTTTTTTCAATATTTTACGTATTTAAAATTTAATAAAGTTACGGCAGCATCTATGAACAAAATGTGACAATTATGTATCAGACAGAAATCACCAAAACTATTTAGAAAAAATATTTCTTTACTCACGCATTTTTAATACCCGTCTGGATCTAAAAATGCATATAGACTGGTATGCAATTTTTCTAAAAGAGCAACCACTTGCTTACTTGCATATTTTAATCTATAACTTTCATTATTGTATTCTTTGAAGCTTGTGAACAAATGTTCTTCTTCAGTTTGATCCGAATACAAATTATTTTTACAAATCTGACACTCATCTGGTAATTTTTTTTTTTTTAAATAAATAGCCGGCAGCGTATGCACCGGTCTGAGTTAAACATTTTTGATCTACAACATTCTTAGTAATAAGTGAATAAAAAAACTCGTCTGTCAGCAAATTCTGCTGGTATATAGTTTGTTGGGCATGCAGCAGAAGTACTTGGAAGGGCAATGTCTGCAGATGAAGTACTTGGAACATAAATGTCTGTAAATGAAGTACTTGTGGCAGAAATGTCTGTAGACAAATGGGTAATAGAAGTTAACTCCGATCTATTCAAGAATTTTTTAAAATTATCTAGATTTTGGCAGTCATCTGCCTCGCAGTTGGTCGACGGTGCCCTCGGCATTGCCAAATTATTAATTACCACCGTCTTGAGAGCTGCAACAAATTGGTGGCAACTTGGGTTAAATGTTTTGACAACAATGTTGTCGAATCATCCCAAATAAGTTTTCAGTGGGGTCCTGATTGAAAGAACGTAATTATGTAATTAAAACCCACATTTTTCAATTCACTCCATAAGTAACGAATGGCTCTAATAGATATTTGCCAATTTTGCAGATAAGGATATTCTGCAGTGACATCTTTATTAGTTTTGTCTGCAAAAATTATTTTCCAATATTTCATCTCTGTCAAAAGCGATTCCCATAACACTTTTTGTTCAAATTGTTCAGAGGGCTGCAAGAATGTCCTCACGTTCTGGAGAGGATCAGTTCGAGGGTTAACCGGTCGGGATCTAGGGTAAGGAGTGTTTTCTACATCGGTCAGCGCCACACGGACATCGGGCTTAAGTCACCTGTCACTCGAATGCTGCGAAATTACCCGATTGTCGAGGCCCACATCGATATTTTTTGTTGCAGCATTTCGCAGATCGAAAAATTCTTCTCCATCTTCTCGTGAACCAGTGCGATCCTACTCAGATGAGTGCTCGGTAGTTGTAGCCTGGGTGTTGGGATGCTCTGTGTGTAATGGTTGTTGTGTTGTGATTGTGTTTTGTGTATCATTTTCTTTTGGCAGGGCTTCTAATTGGGCGTCAAGCCTGTTAGCCGTCAACAATAATAATAATAACTCTGAATGAGGAGAACCATCTTGCAGAACGCAGCGATATCCCTTCCCGTGATCGGGAAATAAACTGTAGCCATTTAGAAAATCTAATAGGCAATCAATTTTTTCGACAAATTCTGCTGTATGAACACTTTCAGCCGGTAATCTGTCAGGATGTGACATGGAGTACACATTAATTGCAGCTGCGACAGTATGGCTCAGTTGAGCGGCTGCAGTTTTGACTCTCATTTTCACAAAGGAATCTTTGAAATTATGTAATAATTTAAACTAGCTTTCGGAATCGATATTTTGCATTTTGCAACTTTATTTGCTGCAAATTGTATACTGCAACGCAACATGGTATTTCTCATGCATTTTAGTAAATGCGGTACGTCGAAGATCGTAACAATCGGCTCTCCATTTACATAAAAAACGTATGGGTCAGAGCCATTGGTTTCAGAGCACAATTCTTTTAAGGCTTTCTTTGGTGTTGAGCCTTGGTCGCATATCGTTGCCATAGGCTTAAGGCCTATCTTTTGTAATTGAGCAATTCCGTTGGTCAAAATTGTTTTCAAGCTCAAGCTAGGCATACAAGCAAATGTAAAATAGTATGCTAGAACCTGTTTCCAATTTCGTCGCAAACCACTAATCATTATAACAAATGCATGATTGGCCGATTTCGCAGTTCGGCCTAACTCCCCCTAAATCTTCATATCCCAAAATTATATCCTTTTCTCGCTCGTAATGATATCCACTGCAGATATTTCATCAAATATTAGTGTAGGGTATTTTTTTAAATCATTCATTTCGTGATTTTTGGCTTTCAATTCCATTAATAATGTTTGATTAATACCAGCATCGAAAGGAATGTTAGACTAAATTTGTTTTAAGGTTCTTATAGAAGGCAACAAAAAATAGCCTGACAAATATCTATATACACGGGGGACTTCTCTTGTACATTAATGCGAACGCCTAATCTTCGTCGGTCCAGCGTCGACCATAATTTGGTTTGTTTGCATTACGAAGTTGTGATTTAATGAAATCCTTTGTTACATCATTTAATTTTTTTCAATAATATCAAAAGTATTTGCTTCAAGCAACTTTTTAATTGATTTTACTTGATTTTGTTCTTTCTCTAAACTTTTCTTTAATTTACACATACGCAAACTTATATTCCTGTGAATCTTATACATTTCGCGTTTTCTAGCTGTACATTCGTTTTTTGTAACTCCGACTTTTCTTAAATTGCCTTTGTTTTCCCCTTTTTTTGGAGTGGAGCAGCTGTCAGGTGGCGAAAGTTCACTAATGCTACTAACTTCCATTGCAACATATCCATTTGAATCAATTTTTTTGGGAATAACACAATTAACTACGGAATAATCATGATCGTTATGATCATTACAGTTATGTAAAACAGACTCTGAAGGGGAAGGTTCAGTATTTGCAACAGCTTATAGTTAGTTACCTTTGATTAATTTCGAGTATGTAAAATGTAAATAATTTATTCATTACATTATTTTGACTGTTTAACCACAATGAAGACGATACTCTTAATACACAGTTCTTCCACAATTTTGCACACACTAGCTCTACATTTATTTACACTTTGAGGAACACCACCTTATTTATTGTTCATTTATCTCTGGCTACAAAATCGGCTTTTGTACTTAAATAACCTAGTGAATTAACGCACACAGCCTACAGCGTTTTCAATAAATGTCATTAATTTGATTCAATTTGTCAGATACTGTTAGATACTGCCTTCCTTACAAACACCAAGAATTAATTCCTGACTAGGTACGTATTTTTCTGAACAGCAGTGTCGAATGGGTGTGGATAGGGGTTAATTTCTCCCCATTATTTTGGACCTAATAAAAATGGGTTTTCTGGACTTGTTAGATCCTTCTGATGGCCCAGAATTTTTTTGGCATGTTATATCGGGACCTACCTATATATTTCCATGTCTTGTAGCAGCAATTTTTGGAAAACAAACACTTTTGCTTTTTTTCCCAATCAGATTTTGAATGCGTATAAACAGAATAGCATTTAAAATTATTAGTTGTTATAAATACTCACCAGTTATTCTAAAACGCCTCATCTCATGCCATTCTGATGATTTTTGTGAAACCGTAGCCGCTGCTTCTAAATTTGTTTCTGAAAGATGCTTCATCATTTTTAGACAACAGTCTTTCAAATTTGGGATCTCAATCTGCAAACTTTGAATACAAACAGACCTCTCTGCATGGCATAGGTAGTACAGTTTTTAGCGCATGATCACAATGCTAATCGCCTTTGATTATTTTCAATTCCTTCCACGACACTTGTTGAATTACCCCCACAAATTCTTAAACTAAAATTCAAATACCAATGATTAAAATCAAGTTATAGTGAATATTTATTTTGATGACGTTCGAGAGACAATATAATTATTGTTATTTATGGTTTAACATCTTGAATATCCTGGGTCGCTTTACTTTTGGCACACATTAAGTCAGCAAGAGGTTTAGCATGAAAACCATCTCCGGCTTCTTTCTTGTTCTTATCCCAATAACATTTAATATCAGTAGATGATATTTTTTCTAAATTTGCAATAGCACTCCTACAGCAAAAAAACAACACACCCAAAGAAAAGAACTCAAACATAAAATGTGTTAAATCTCACAATAAAAATTGTTGGTAGGCCATCATGATTTGCCACTCATAACAAAAAATGTATTCAACCAGGAGCAGTGCAATAAACACGCCGAAATATGTTTGCAAGTTCCTGATAAACCAGCTTTACAGCTGCAACTAAAATTGTCCTCTTCGACGTTGTATCTTTAACAGATAACTGTCCTTTTATTTCATGTGGAGCACTACTCAAGGCACTTGTTTATAGACACAATCCAAAAATTTTGTACCTTGTTTTCACCACTTTAGTAACACCACTTAAAATTAATAACTTCGCACACAACACTTCTTCACCTTCCACAAGACATCTGCTTTCTGCTGTTGCCTCTAAATTAGCTAAAATTTTGTGTAACCTTACAAAAGCCATCACAAAAACCGCAAATTCACATAAAACCAACAGCTTATTTTAGCAAACAATGCACAAACATAAGCCGGATCGAGCGGGAGTATGACTTGAAATTTGGCAACCGTCCGTTTCAGTAGCGCCCCCAACGGTAGCCAAAATCGCCAATAATTTATTGGACGATTTCTGTAAATAAAGAATATTGTTAGCTTTATCCACTGCTTTGTTTCAAGATAGTTACCGAAATGTGCAATTAAACTTTTGGAATAAATTCTTCTCTGATAAGGCCATAGTGACAAAGGTTCATTGTCTTTATTATTTACACCGTTTTTTTCACATTCTGAACTGTCACTTCACTCGTACGTTTTTTCTCACGCCACGCTCTTGTTCTGATAAATGCCGTGAGTGTGACAAAGACAGAAGTATACACTATTTTGTATGTTTGTATCGTGTCAAACAGATTAATTTACATAATTAGACTCCAAATTAAGTGAGATGGAAATATTGGCGCAACCGTTGTGCGAGACAGTGTTTACCCCCACCACTTTTCGTCACACAAAAAGGTTGCCGATCAGAATTTCAAACCCCTCCCATAAAAAGTTTCACTTCAAAAATCACAGCAAAAACTAACGACTACGATGCATACTACGAGAGCAAGACTCAGTGACTGACTGTTAGATTCTAGACTCATGACTGAAACTGCTCCAGTCTCCAGTACTCAAGTCGAAATAAAACAAATTTAAAACAGAAAACAAAATTATTGGTTTATTTTCTTAAAACAAAATAATATCGCGTTAACTGACGTGTAGGGGGTACACAGAGACGATTCAACTTACATACAATGTGTATTTTGCTGTTGCGTATTACATTTGTTCGACTACGAGCACGAGCTGCTTTTTCTGCGGCGGTTGAAGGACGAGAGAGAGAGAGATTTTTCTCATTCGACCTCCCCCCTTGATCGTTGCTGAGTGTGGGGGTAGGGGTAGCTCCAGATTTGAAATTAGATACTTGTTCGCCTAAGAGGCGGCGCTACAGTACCCCCCCTTCCAGTGAAAATGTCATTTGAACGAATACTTACAAATTTTTACAAAAGTAGGTTGACAAATGTTAGAAACGGATATTTACAGAGTTTTACAAGAGTAGGTTGACAAATGATAGAAACGGAGAAGGTAACATAAAAGCAGCGCTCACAATAAGTACACTTGCAACATGTCGCCGAATCGTGTTGGAAATTTCACACCTGATCGTGTTGTGCGATTCATCTGCGCGTAGTCTGGGGAATTGTTTGACCTTGTCCGATGTGCGTTGGTACCATGGTTGGTAGTACCGGGACTGGTCGATCCTTGGCAGCTCACGCTCTTGTCACCGACGTGGTTCTCGGTTGTTGTTTCCAGCTACACCGGCTTCAACCTGTCTATTGAGACGTTGCTGCGTTTGTTTTTGATCTGCAACGAAAAATATTTAGGGTTCCTTGCCAACACTTTGTATGGACCGTCGTAAAGAGGCTGTAATGGCTTCCTCACGGCGTCGACTCGGACGAATACGTATTTGGCTTGCTGCAGGTCTCTTGGGAGGTAAACTGGGTTCTTGCCGTGTGTCTGTGAAGCCGTATACGGGATCGCGTTCATCTGCGACCGCAGTTCCTCTGCAAAGTGGGGTGTTGGTGCTTGGTTGTCCATGGAAGCGGGCGTGCTGGTTCGGATCATGTCTCTTGGTAATTGCAATGCAGTGCCGTAGACCAGGTCGGCTGGTGAAGCTTCGAGGTCTTCTTTTATCGTTGTCCGGAGACCTCTCAGTACTAGGGGCAGCGCTTCCGACCAAGAGGCTTGACGGTACATCAATGCTGCTTTCAGGGACCTGTGAAACCGTTCCACTGTACCATTGCTTTGTGGCTGATAAGCAGTTGTTTGGATGTGGTGTGTGACTCAAGAGTTGGTCGCGTTGCGTTAGCATTGGTGGTGAGTCACGTGGTCGTCTGCACAATGGCTGACACTTCCGCATTAATAGCTGTTTATTCTTAGTTTTCGAAATTTTTCTCTTTGGAATGCCCGGTAAGGATGGTAATTAAGGGCATCAACGAATTTCTTAAGTTATTTTCTATCTTTACAGTAGTTTTTTCTCATAAAATCAATGTTTTTTAACTGCACAATTTCAATTTTTATGTGCCCGCGAAACACCTGTCCATAAGATGCCATGTTATTCAGTCCATTTTCGAAAGCCTTTTATTCAAAATTTAACTCGGTAAGGCCCTTAAAAAACTTCGGATTTATATTCCAAAAGTGTTCAACTTTTGATGTGTACATTAAACACATCTATAGCATTTTCATCTCCCTTACATTTATAAATATTTTCTGAATAAAATCTTTTTTCTTATTGTCTGAAGGTTGAAAATTAATACAGTAGACACTCGATACCGTGAACAAAATAAAACGGCCACTTTTCACGTTAGCGAATTGTTCACATTAACGAAAGGTAGTTTCTGTGCATTAATAGCTTTGATTTAATCAATAATAATTAGTGAAATATTAAACAGTTTATTTATAAATGCAAACTACATTATTATATTTTCTGAAAAAAGTCTAAAATTTTTTTTTGTTTCTTTTTTTGTTCAATTGTCTGCTTGACTGCTTGTTCCCGTAACTGTTTGAGGACCATAACATCTGCAATACTTATCCCGCTACATTC
The DNA here is from genome assembly GCF_963966145.1 of Tenebrio molitor. NCBI lineage: Eukaryota > Metazoa > Arthropoda > Insecta > Coleoptera > Tenebrionidae > Tenebrio > Tenebrio molitor. Next base: position 4,296,243 of record NC_091056.1, on the reverse strand, counting down.
TGCCCATTGAATTGTTGTATTCAAAGCATTTATTGCAGTCTCTGGTGAAATTTTTGTAGCTGAAATTGGTCGGTCTTCTTCAGTTTCAACAACCTCATTGTCTTCATCGTCACTTTGATTTGTACACTGATCGTCGATGCTATTCCATTCCAACACATCTACCTCCTTAAATGTATTTTCCGGTAACACTGTATTGAGCAGATCTGATACTTCAGATACTGAACCTACGTTGTCTAGGTACCGTGTCCTTAAAACTGACAGGGGCAAATCGTCTTCGTCTTCATTATTTTCGGAAACTTGTAAAATGTTTCTCCAGCATTTTGCAATCATTTTTGAATCAAGACGATTCCATGCGCCCATTAGATTTACAATCGCATCCTTAATGGTCAAACTTTTTAGTGATTCGGTGATGTTTGAGTCATTTGCTACAATGCTGGCAAGAAGGCTTTTCCTATAATACAGCTTTGTCAGTCTGATTACATTTTGATCCATGGACCGGATAAGTGGAGTAACATTTGGTGGTAGATACATTGTTACTATTTCCCCATCTTTACTCTTCAGATCTTCTTCTGGTGGATGTGATGGGGCATTATCTAACACAAGTAAGGCTTTTATTGGGAGACCTTTACTTTTTAAGAAACGTTTAACCTATAACCAGAATAGAAAAGGGCACACAATGCAAGACCGATTCATTAAAAAACTTACTTGCGGTACAAAAGACATATGAAACCAATTTTTAAAGATGGCTGCTGTCATCCACGCAGATTTTGAATGGTCATAATCCACAGGACAGGCAAAATTTTTAAATGCTCGTGGTGTTTTGGCTTTACCGATAACCAGTGGTTTAACTTTATGGTTTCCAGTAGCATTGGTGCAAGCAAAAAAAGTGATTCGTTGCTTCTCGGTTTTTCGACCAGGAGCTGTCTTTTCTGTTGACGAAACAAATGTTCTATCTGGCAGAAGTTTCCAATATAAACCGGTCTCATCAGCATTGTAGAGTTGATCCAATGTGAGATTTAGCTCTTGGATTTTGTTTTTTAATTCTAATTTAAAAGGATCTACAAGTTCCGGCTGCGAGGAAAGTTTTTCTCCAGAAACCTTTAAAAACCTAATACCAAAACGTCGTTTAAACCTTTGTAGCCATCCCTCACTGGCAGTAAATTCCTTCGAACTTTCCTTTATTTCAGAGTGTAATAATTTTGCTTTTTCCTTTATCATTTCACCAGACATTACAAGATTTTTATTTCGTTGAGTTGTAAACCAGTGGTATAGTCTTTTTTCCATCTTTGGTAACTCAGAGCTCTTTAACGTTCTTCTTTTCCCCGGTCCAACATAGGTATCGGTCACAGCATTTAAAATCACTTGCTTGTTCTTTTTTATTTTGCAGATTGTAGATTTTGCCACACCATATTTTTTAGATAAACTTGTTACAGTTAAACCATTATTTAGCTCTTCAATGACAAGAGCTTTTTCGCGAAGTGTCAAGCACATTGTTTTTTTTAGAGACATTGCAAATGGTACGCACTATGTTGTGTAACGGAGTTAACTAAAGCAAAACGAAATGAGCCACGTTCCTCGTTGGGCATATTGTGTCTGGAGTTGTAATTCTAAGAACGATAAAAGTCCAGAATCAGCTGGAATTGAATGTTCACGTTAGCGGACAGGTTCATGTTCACGTTATACAGTGGTTAATGCAATGAACAACGCTGTTCACGTTAGCCGGAGGTTTCCGTTACCCGATGTTCACAGTATAGAGTGTCTACTGTACATCCAGCGCGTGGACCCATCAACCTTCATTATTGCATCCAATGTAGAAACGGGCATTTTGTTTCTAAGTTTATCCTTTACAATATTCATAATTGAAAATGCTCTCTCTACTTGGGCATTTGAAAATGGTAAACATAGTATCTCCGTTTACCCTCTGGGGTCGTAATTTTTGATACTTCCACCCAGAAACTTTCAGTACTACAATTATTATTGGACCATTGAGAATGTGACATAAATTTCCATTCTGAAAGTGCAGAATCCACGAATAGGGAGAATGCACTACAAAAGTTAAAAATATTTTCTACCTAATTTTATTTCGTTAAAATGTCAGACGTTTCTTGTGTCATTTTCTACGCTGGAAAAATGTTGCAAACAATTGAATTTCCATAGGTTGCTCTAAATATAAATTTATTTGAAGGCCCGTTAATACATTGAACAAGTGTGTTTGGGTGCTGAGGCTTTTGGCCTTTTCAGCCGTGTGTCTTCTGATCGGGGTGTCGCAGATCTTATAGGGGTAGATTCCTCTTGCGCAGCCGGGAGAGTCAAAACGGTAGGGTGAGGGTAGCGCGATGGTGAGCGTAAGCAGCGATACTCTGTCGCCTAAAGTCGGAACTACTCGTACGCTTGTTACACACTTAGTTTTAATAATTACAATTTTATCTTGTTCAATATTAGATGATTCTCCATTGAAATTGTATCCACAACAAATGTAATTTACTTCCATTACATAATCTAAAAAATTGAAGCTTGTTATTTCATGTTTTAATATTTTGTTTAATCGCATTGGAGGAATGAGGATTGTCAAATATTCATGCAATAACAAATACAGGGTCATTATAAATGATTGTCCCATCGCAGTTGGCGTTGAAAACCCACACAAAATTGGAATGTGCCGCTAGCTTCGCAAGGTTAGACAAACTAGTAGACAAATTTACACTACCGCCAGCAGCGCTACCAATCGGCGATGCTAGTCTCACTCATGTTATAAAGCTTGCGGCACATTCAACTACCTCACCAACACCTACTGCGATGAGACAATCATTTATAATGACCCCGTAAAATCTTCCAACAATTGTAGTAGATCCGTATTTTCAGACAGAAAAAGTTTGTTAACAGCATTTAACTTTTCTAAACAAGAAGGTAGAAAAATTATATACAGGGTGACTGACGAAAAATCTTTGACACTGGATGTTACTTATTTTTTATCCGATTTGAATAGATGACACGTCAAATGAAATAATTCGAAAAACCCTTCATTACACTACCCGACATTTTTTATTTTTTTTTTATAACTGCAATGAAAACACCTGATCTGGGGTAATTAGGGTCTGCTGAATCTGTAAACGTTAACAGATTTATTCTAGCACGTCTAGATTCCGAGTTAAGAACAATAGGTGACAACCAATATGCATTAATGGCATTCTTATTGAAACAGTAAAAAAAACTTAAAAACTAATAATAATTCTCTTGAAAAGTGTTTTATAAATATGTACAAATTAACTTTAACACAGAAAAGGACAATTAAGTACCAGTACAATCCAGTAGGTACAAAATATTTTTTTTTCTTATGGGGGCTATCGTCTTCGTTTTGTAGAACCCAACAAAAATCATCCATCATAGCGGGATCCCATCTCCCCTGGTATCGTCTCTCCATGACACTGATGTCTTGGTGAAATCGTTCACCTTGCTCATCACTGACAGCTCCTAAATTCGCGGAAAAAAATTCCAGATGAGAGTGAAGAAAATGAACTTTAAGCGACATTCGACACCCCAGACCTTTGTAATTGACCAAAAGATCTTCCACCAACTCGGTGTAATTTGAACTTCTTTTATTCCCAAGAAAATGTGCACAAATTTGGGAGAAAGAAGTCAAGGCGGCAAGTTCCAAATTGTTCATTTTTTCCTGGAAATTTTGGTCTTTGAAGAGCTTTCTTATTTGCGGACCAACAAATATTCCTTCTCGAATTTTGGCGTCGCTCAACTTTGGAAATTTAATCTTGAGATACTTAAAACACTCGCCGTCTTTATCTAAGGGTTTCACGAACTGTGTAATTAAACCCAATTTTATGTGCAATGGCGGAAGAATAACAAATTTTGGGTCTACTAATGCCTCAAATTTTACGTTATACTCTCCAGGAACAAAGCTGTCTCGTCGCTGCCTGTGTTTAACGTTATAATGTGACTGAACAGCACGACTATCCCAGAGGCAGAGAAAACAACAGTACTTGGTAAAACCACCTTGTAATCCAAGTAGGATGGCAATAACCTTCAAATCTTCACAGATATGCCAAAGATACCGTTTATACTGAACTAAGTTTAAAATTGTCGACATAGATTCATATGTTTCTTTACTGGTTGTGGAATGGGCCAAGGGAATCGATGGTCTTTAATTACCATTATGTAACAAAACGGCCTTTAAACTTGTCTTAGATGAATCTATAAATAGACGCCATTCCCTGGGATTATGGTTGAAGCCCAGTTTTTGCATTAGAGCATCTATGTTATTACAAAAACAAAAATCATCTTTGATTTCGTAAAAGACACTCAGGATTTCATGTCGTTTTTTATATATATGGATATTCGAGTGTTTTTAATTTTTATGAAGAAGTTTCCACTCTTGTAAACGTGACCCTAACAATTGGACCTGTTCTTTGCATAGTTTCAGATCCCGAACCAAATCGTTTAGTTCAGGTTGTGTTATAAGATGAGGTTCCGTAGAAGACACAATCCAGCAGCGTTTTAAATCCAGCTGGATTTTTGCTGTACCAACATCATTCCAGCGCGGATCCAGCCATATATTGATATATTGATTTTTCAAGAAATGAAACGATTTTTTTTTAAATACTTAAGAAACTTTAATTATTTAGAATGGTCACCACAAATCAGTAAAACTTCTTACACAATTAGGTAATAAACTTAACCTTGGTATGGGTATATTACATCGCAAAAACACTCGCACTCGCCTTCGCCTCGTGTCTGATTAGTTTGAATGCTGTAAAATAATTAGGCCCGGTTGCATAAAGCTTAGTTAACATCGTGTCAGCCAACTACGCGTCAAGTCGAAAATCCGTCCATTTGATTGGCTGATTCAAATCCAATGTTAAATATCCCCCAATCAGATCGCTTGACAGTATGTTAACTTTAACAACGAATTGACATTGCTTTATACCACCGGGCCTTAGACTTGTTAGGCTCAACAAATGTTTTATTTTGCACTTTTGCAGATTTTAATCAAATGACAAATGTCAAACTTTTTGACATACAGAGCTGAAAATTTTGAAAGTGTAATTAATTCCGCAAAGGAAATTGCAGATATATTAGATGTAGACCCAGTTTTTCCAAAAATTCCAAAGAAAAAAAATTGATTATGAGGCGAATGATGATCATATAAATAACAAAGTCAAAATGCGGAGGCGAGACGCCGGTAATTATGTTGATAAGCACTGCACTATTACTTGATAGTAATATCCGTAATGGTGTATGTACTCCGGCAAAATTGCCGGGATAATTACCCAAGAAATAATTGAAAAAAAAAAAAATTAAAGTCTGCACAAACGCCGCTCATAAGCAGCCGGTATTTTCTTTCACATAATGTCTATGAAGGCTTTGTCAATGCAAACTTTTACATTACAGAAACGTTCAAGCATGCTGAGCAGACTGTTCCATCATAGCGCGGCGGTCAAGAATCAAACTCATTTCTTTGTTCTTCGCTTCCTTTACCTACTTTTGCAAAAACAAAATTAATCAAATCCTGCTGTATTTAAATTGTGTTCATTTAAATCTACGTTCACACGCTTAAAAAGTATAACGCGAAGGGTACTAAACTAGGAACGTTTTTTCCAATTACATTTTTTGGTTCAATTGCATTCATTAGTTTTAAACAATAATTTTTAAATGGAAACCTTAAATTAATCTGGTCAAGTAATTCTTGATAGAATCTTAAACATGACAACCGAAATTTAAGTAAGTCACCCGCAGGGATGTCTTTTCGGGTACAAAAAAATTAATGCTGCAAAAGAACCTCCTAGGTATATCGTTGGTTTGGAAGAAGACCGTCACAAATCAAAATACATTAATGTTGGGGAGAAGCTTTTGAAGAAATGACCAACATTATTAATTGAAATTGAGGGCAGTTATAAATAATTAATTTACTGAAACCGTAGCATGAACAAATTACGTTTATTATACAATTTAAAAAACAAATACATTAGAATCAAGTCAACTATAAATTGTTGTAAAAGTCAAAATAGTATCTAGGTACAATTTTTTTCTCAATCAAGGAGATAATTCCTTTCTTTTTGGCGTCTGTAATTCCTGGTCGTTGTTTATAGGCATTGTTTAGCTTAATTGATTGAAGATCTTTTTCTTGGCGATTTGCATTAACTATACTTATTGACAAAAAGTCTTCCTGTTGATAAGACGTTTTATAATGTAATATCTTGGGATTTTCTTTATTTACCATGAGAACTTTTATGTCAGTCATTTTGACTGTTTTATCTTCAGAATCTTTATAGATATTTTTGATGGCTATCTGGTTAGAAAGATCATTCAAATCGAAAAAATCTTCATGACACATTTCTTTAATTAGATAAGGTTTACCATTTTTTTAGCTTGTCTGATAATTGAAATGTACTGTTCGGGCACGAAAATAGGTCCAGATTTTTTAAACTTTTCAACGTTTCTTTCGATCATTGCATGGACGCTATCACCCTCATTTTGGGTATGCCCAGTAATGAGAAATTTATGAGTTATAGATAGAATGGACTCAAGTTTTGATAAAGCGTACATGTACAGACTTATTATAAATTTGTTTTTGTTCTGTCCCGTACAGTTATCTGTGTAGAAAATAACATCTACTTTCTTTGTCTTGTCTGAAGATATATAGATATTTTCTTGTATAGTTGTCAAATAGTTCCATACACATGAACCAATTTCATTTGCCCTTCGGTGGGCTTGTGCTTCGTGCCAAATGTAACAACTTGCTTCATTTGTTTGTAATTTATACATTGTTAGATTAAACACATTTAGTTTAGATACGTAGTAAAAGGACGATGCATTTCCTACTGGACATGGCAATACTGCTTGCAAATCAAATAAAGCAACCACGCTGTTTGAAGATTTATCTTTGTTTTTTTCTATTGGAGAAAGCTCTTTTTCTCGTAAGTGTCATATTTTTCCTGCAATTCTGTCTTCTCTTCTGGACTTCTTTCTGTAAATGCAAGACATAGCTCGCATTGATCTTTTTTAGGGCTAAAAAAGCCAATATTAAACTCTTTATTAAATACCGTGTAGTAATTCAAGTAGTTCGCATAGGACACGTTTTGCTCCTGACAATACTTCTTGTACTCTCTGTATAGATCAGCTATTAACTTTCCACCTTCAATATACTGCAGTATGATGGGTATGTTTTCCTCTTTTCTCTGGTTCAATTATTCCTTTAGTCAAGGTTTCTTGTTTCTCAATTACAGTGCGTATTATTCTACTATTTATTCCTAAGGTTGCCATAAAAAACTGCTTGCAGACACGAACTTTTCTTGTTTCACAATCTAAGTGAAATGCATTATTTAAACGACGTACACTTTCGGCTTTTTCATACCCATACTTTGGCTTTATAAACTCTATTGCACCTATTATGAAATCGCGCTGTCTTTGGAGATTTCCCATTTCCCAATACTGGACAAATATTTTTTGCCTATTTTCCTCAGTAAATTTAGAAAAACACTTTAGCCGACGTTTTACACCACATGGAGGTAACTTTTTTTTGCCTCTCGCTTTTTTTTAACCCGTTCTATAGTTCCGTCATTTTTTTTTTACTTGCATGGATTCATAACACATTCCTTTGTTTCTAAGCTCTTTTGCCTTATTTTTTTGCCACTCATCTTTTTTATTATTCTTTCGTTTTCGACTAAAAGTCTTCTCTATTTGAGAAGAATGTTGTACTGAACGACGACGTTTAGTTTTGTCAGTGTCATTCCGAATTTCATCGATAACTTCTTCAAAGTCAGAATGAATAGATGATGAAGATGAGTGTTTTGGTTCTGCAACAAAATCAGGATCTGCATCGGAATGCCCAGCGCCAAATGGTTCAACAAAGCTTTCATCACTAGAATCATCGTTTTCATTGAAGCAAAATATAGTTTTAGAAGATGAGGCACCTTTAGGAACAAAGCAATCTGAATTATTATCAATTTTCAATCATGCAGTTTCTATTACAAGTACTTACCAGTTATTATCTGCATAACTGGTACTAGGAAGATTTATATCATTATTTTCTATAGTTATATTATCGTTCATAAATTCTGAAACAGGGCACAGACATTATAGTTCATTTTTATTTATTATGATATTTAAACACACAACCTCCGTCTCGTTTATGTTTATTCATAGAATCTTCTATTAGGTTATATTTAATAGGGCTATTACTGATATCTGCCAGAACTTTAGAGGTGTGAACGACCGTACCGACATTTATGGCGGTTTCTGTAGAAGCAGACAATATTTCTTTTCCCGTATCACATTCTTTCTGCTCTCTAGCAAGTTTTAAAATAAGTTGTGAGCGATTCATTCCTTACAGAACCAAAAATTACGAATGACACAATTATTTCGAGGTTTTTACAATAATATATTCTAGGTTATGTCAAGTCTTATTATAAAAATGATACTATTTTTTTTTTAGACAAAAGGGTCATAACTAGAAATATTGCATGACCATTGAGACTTATGTAAAATAATTTTTATTGAAGACTGGCATATTCCGAAATAATACTCAAAAGCAATAAAATTATTGAATGCTTTAGTCTTACCTTATGGAGAAGACTATATTAAGTCAAAATATGACGGTATTGCACCAAACAATAAAAATCAAATAACGTCACTTCTGAAGATGTGTCACTTTTGTCGAAAAAAGTACACGTTACTCCAACAAATGATAGGTACGACAATACTGAGATGTGACTGTATTCCACCTAAATATGTTACAAAGTGCGGAAAACTCAATTTGTTACAAGAGCCATCTATCGATTACAGAACGAGTTTAACTTGTGACGCTCTTAGGGAATAAAAATATGAGTTATTTAGAGTTGTTACCATCCAATTTCTTAAAAACTAAAATTTTTTACTTATGACGGTCTTCTTCCAAGTCGACGATATATCTTCTACCAAACGAATATTATGAGGATTTTTATAATCAATATTAGAAAGTGGTAATGTTTTTTGTAAATATTCTTTTTTGGTAAACATTTCACGTATAGTTTTATAAACGCACTCAACTCTGGAATATAAGATGTGAATTTTTGGTGTCTTCAACTGCATTTCCTTATTAAGGTCGGTCATGTACGGTAAAATAAAATCTAAAAACTGAAGGTATAATTTACTAAAAACATCGTGCATTTTATTAAAAATAATTTCAGCTGCCTCATTTATAAAGAATAATTTTAACGCGTCCCATTGCTCAAGAATAGGTTTTACCACTGCTTGTAAAGACAGCCATCGAGTTTGGCAAGGATGTAATATTTTTTGCGGTTTAAATCACAGAATTGTTGAAATTCCTTTAATTCACTAGCCTTTTTTGCGCTATACTGAAAAAATTTAAACATTTCTCTCACCAAATTTTCTATGCTATCAGGAAGCTTCTTGCAAGCATATGAAGTACACAACACAAAGGAATGGAAAATACATTTGAACACAAGCAATTCTGGAACATCATTTTTAAGTAATGTACTAACAGATTGCCGCTCCCCCATCATGACGTTGGCTCCATCAGCCGCAAACATTGAATATTATTTATTGTAAAGAAACTTTTAATTAAAGTATAGATCATTTCAGATTTACCGTCACTTACTGGAATTAGAGTTAAAAACGCATCTCTTGTTACATAATTGTCTTTAAAACGAGCTATCAAAGCTAAAATAAATGTTTAGTTGTACTTTTGTCGGTAGACTTGTCAATCACTAGAGAAAACTTTTGTTGCCTTAACAAACTAAATAATTTCTCTTGATTAAATGCTCCCATTACATTTTTCACTAAATCAGTACATTTAGTTTTTGAGCAATGAATGCCTTGAGCAATTTTGTCTAGTGGGCAGATATTTTTAATCAACTTCACTAAATGGTTAGCAGTGTTGAAAGATAAGTTGTGTTCAACAATAAACCCTGCAATGTGAAGTTCCGCTTCTTTAATTTTGGTTTCTAGGTGATTTTTATCATTGAATTAGTCCAATATTGTTTGCTGTCGTTTAATAGATGAAGCATTTCTTGTGTGTTTTGTCGTAAGTTCATGGCGTTTTATTTCCGTTACTCCACCGTGATAGTCACCTCTGCAGCATTTGCAATACTACTTACTAAAAGGAGGATTTTTAGCGTTTCTTGTCAGTGTCATTTATTTATTAATGGATTAATTGCGTATATCTCTCTGATACCTGAACGTTAACGTTATATTTTTATATTCTGAAAATTTGTTATTGTGTACCTATAGTAAAATAATCAATTTAATCCTTATCCAATTTTGTCTTTACCAAATCCTACAGGTAACCTCGCCCTTAAGATTTTTTTTAATGGAATTTTAACGAGGGGGGTATTAAACATAGATTATCAATGACTCTCATTGCGTTGATTCTTTGGAAACGACATTACGATTTAAAATTTGTTATGTATAATGTGAGGCTGAGCCGTAGAAGGGTTGAGTACCATATTTTTCTCACCTGATCGATTAAAAGACGTGTTGTTGAGATGAATTTATTGGTCTGCGTGTTACGGCATTGGTCTCTATTAGCTATGTACAAAGTTTTTATAAACAGGGTGCAAGTAACCTGGAAAAACCCCTGGTGTGACGTGACTCGTGTGGATATATTCAATTTTTCACCCAAGGGACACCAGATGAAGATGGTGGTACCGACCGTTACATCGTAATTTTACCCTAAAAATACTTTACGATAAGATTCATTTTTGTCTTCTTCATAATTCTTGTCAAATCAGGTAGAAACTCCGAACGAATATTCAATCCCTCATCTGCATGGAGCGTTCTTAGTAAATAGTAGATTTAATAGTAAGTAACACTTGAGGAAATACAACTACACAATGGCGCTCTCTGTATTTGGTGAATATTATAGTTTTATTGGGCGGGCTTTCAGGATCAGATATACAGTACGTCCCCGGATTGAGTTTACCTACAAGAGGGAAAATTTTTTTTTTTTTGATTTTACGCAAAAACTTCAGAGGAATAATGTATCTGTCACAATAGTGTTAGTGGTAATGTTAATGTTATTGTTAGCCAGAATCTTCAGAACATTGGTGAAACGTTCAACCGTTCACAATAATGGTGATGGTGATGTTAATGTTAGAAACGATGTTAAGAGATCCAGAAAATAACATCTTCGTTAACATCTACCAATCACCATCGAGAATTTCACGCACGCGCAGGCGCAGTGACAGTTCACACCAGGTTGTCAGCTGTAAGAGTAACATTCCGTTAACATTATTGTGAACACTGGACTACTAACATCACCATTGCCTTCTCCACTAACATTATAACATTATGTACCACTAAAATTAACACTATTGTGACAGACCCATAACACTTTTTGCTTCATTTGAAACTCCCATTGTCTGTTATTAAAAAGATGATTCAATGCTCTGATTCTCTGATTGACATTATATAAAATAAATGCATTGTGTATTTTTTCTTCCGTTTATTATTTCCTTCATTCATATAAAAAAGCCGTAGTTGCTATGGTTTTTCTGGTTTTTATATCGGTTAAATTTGAAACGTCAAAATTTAGCCGGGTAAATATCAATGTGTCAAAATTTACTCGCTTCTGAATTTTTTGCAATCATTGTCAAAGATGTTGCAAATAATTCGTTATAAAATCTATTTGTTCATAATAATTCAGGAAATAATAATTCCGAATACCCCGCTTGCATGAAAATAACCTGATTAAATTTTGAAGTTTTTTGTCGCAACGTTTTGCTTAAATAAATATTTCTCGTAAATTTTCCACCCAAAATCCCTCGTGCTACGACATATTTCTAAGCAAAACCTTTTGACAAAACGTCAAATTTTAATCGGTTATTTTCATGCACTTGGGATATTACTGTTGAATATATTTTAAAATTTATTTTATCACAGTAATAATTCAAACAACTTGAGATTTTTTTTAAATGTCAAGTAGATATTTTGATGTAACATTGTTATTCGATTACATACATTCATTGACGTGTTTTTTTTAACTAAACGTAAGGACTAAGTATGGGCAATGTTCGGAGTTAAATATAATATACAGGGTGTTTTCGAAGTTGAGGCGTTCCTTTTAACATGTGATAGTATGCGTTGTTCTAAAGAGTTTTAACCAAAATCACCTTAGTAAAATGTGTACGGCAATGAAGATACAATAAGTTAATTTTTTTGAAATTTTTGAAACCGGTCCTGCTCAAATTTGCGCTGATTTTTTAGAAATTAGAATTGACACAAAAAAATCAAATGAGTATGGGCGTTAATCAAAAATACTGTCAGAGTTGTCATCTAATTAGTTGGAATGGCTTAATCATTACGAAAATAATGAGCTTACAGATATGTTGCTAATGTATGGGCAATGTTATCACGTTATCAGAATGGAGCTGCGGCGTCCAGAGAGTACGCAGAGCAATTTCCAGAAAGACATCATCCTGGGCCACGTCAGTTATTAAGCGGAGAAATAGACAGGACCGGACTCAAAATTTTAGAAAACAATAAAAATATACAGTCAATTATCTCCGTTAATACAAACATTTTACTAAGAAGATTTTGGCTAAAATTCTTAAGAATAATGTATACTACCTCGTGTTACAAGGAACGCCTCAACTTCGAAAACACCCTGTATATGCCGTTCATGATTGTTTTAAAAACGCAGGAGGCCACGATATTTTTATGTTAGATTGGCGTCAGGTCCTGCCATATGACGTTTCGTCATTAAATATTCGTCTTGTTGTCAATTCCCTAATTGATTCAGTGTAATTCAATTATAATCTAAAATAGATTTATTCTGATGCCAAATCACAATATTGCCAACTAAAATGTCAGCTTTTCATAGACAGTCCGAATTTGAAAGAATCGTGAACGGATAATATATATAAATTAAATGACCGGTATACACTCTAGTGGTCTAAAATAAAATTCAAGTTTCTAGAAATGTGGGTTGCATACTCTGTAAATATTGAATCTATCATGACAGCTGTGATGAGATTCAAATGGCGGCGAAACGTCCCCGTGGCGAAAGGCCTGGCGGCGAAATGTCCCATCCCCGCAGACTAAGCAGAGCCTCTGCTACAATGCGGCCTTTGACAACTGACAGTTCTGTGACTGACAGCAGTGACCGCGCCGCAAGAGGTACCAATCTAAACATAATAAATCCTAGTTTTTTTATAATTTCTAATAAATACCATTCAACATACTGATCGACTTATATTTCAAAAAATCCGTAGATTTTGTACGAAAATCCTAAAATCCGAGATGGAGACGAAAATTCGTAGGGTTGACAACACTAACTGTACTACTAAAAAACTAACTTGAGCAGTGATGGTAACCTTTCAAGCTGCCAATTCCTTCATCACATGAAGCACAATCCCTACATATTCTTTAAATTTTCCCGCCTTTTTCCCCTCAAAATTAAAACACTAACTCTTTATAAAATATTTTAATAATTTCAAAAACATTTATCGTGCCGGACACGGAAAATGGTCTGTCACTTTAGAAAATCTCTGTAAATTGTTCTTTATTGTCATCGTGACACACAAACAAAAATTAAATACATTTTGAAATACATTTTCACTGTCACAGGTTGCGTCAAGAGATTGGTACCACTGCCCCATTTTCCTTGTCCAGCATAGTACAAAACAAAATAATAATTCTGGATATAAAAACTTCACAGAAATAAAGTTCTAAAACAGAACAAGAACGTTTAAAATTAATGTTTATGGTCATAGAATACATTATACTTCATATCTCTCATCATGTCTGCATTGCACTCAAATATTTTACAATCCAATTCTTTACTCTGTAAATACGATCGAATTATACAAATGGAATTTAGAACTTCATGAGACAGTCGGTTCCGCCTTTTTGTTTTAACATCACTAACTGTCGAAAATATACGTTCACTGTCAGCATTACATGCGGTAATGTAAAAACATACTTAGCTAAAAGAGATAAATGTGGAAAAGCCAGTACAGTCTCGAAATTTTTTTGCTTGGAAATTTGCCACCAGTCTCCAATATCTTTTTCTTTTAGACGAGCTAATTCTACATCACTAAAATGAAAACTTATGGAATAAATTCAGTAATTTCAAAACTGATGATATTTGTCGAAAACACTGAAACAGGTCAATTTTTATTTATGATAATGCTTATTTTAAGTAGCTTCACTTGTTTATGACGTCATCTATTTTTGAGATATGACGTCACACTCATTTTTTTTAAATGACAACTCCCACTTTTTTCTTCTCTTTCTGATAGACCTTTATACTAGCTAAACGATGAATGAAAAAAAATTATTATTTTACATAACAATTTTTTTGAGAAAATGACAAATTTTACTTCAAAAAATTCAATTTAATTTTTAACATAAAAATTCTTTTGTATGGGTATTATTTAAAATAGAAGATTTATTTTAATATTCCAAACAATTTAGAAGATTTACGCCAGAGAATTTGCGCTGAAATGAAACAAATCAGCCGTGACATTACTGAGCGCAGTGTACAAAGTGTCGGTGAGTTGGCGTGGGACAATTTCAACATTTGCGTTACACTTTATTGTTAACCTTAGATCTTTGTTTGCTTTTTTAAGGTCAATTAAAATTTTTACATTAAAAATTGAATTAAATTTTTGATAGTAAAATTTGTCATTTTCTCAAAAAAATTGTTATGTAAGGTACCAATGTTTTTCATTCATCGTTTAGGTAATAGGAAGGTCTATCAGAAACAGAAGAAAAAAGTGAGGGTTGTCATTTAAAAAAATTGGTGATGACGTCGTAACTCAAAAATGGATGATGTCATGAACAAGTGAAGTAACTTAAAATAAGCATTATGAGAAATAAAAATTGACCTGTTTCAGTGATTTCGACAATTGTCATTAGTTTTGAAATTACTGAATTTATTCCATAAGTAGCTTCCACACTGTATATTAAACTTAGAACATAATCTATGTATCAAATTTGTTAAGATTGACAGACGTCATTATAGATTCAACGTTTGCAGAGTATGCAACCCACATTGCACGAAACCAAAATTTTATTTTACTTCACAGCACCCTTAAAATGAAGCCAACCTCACCGAAAATACCGCCAAAATGGCGCTAAAGCGCCACATCTGGCGACCCTGGCATTGCCAGCACGTCGAACTAACCTGACACTAAACGTTTGTTGCAAAAAGCACTAGATTAGCAAACTTGCCACTAGATGGGGTGGGGGATAGGAGAAGTCAAGGTTGGTAGAGCTCGTGCCAACTCTCATGATCGATGACGCCGAAACCAAAATGCGTACCGAAGCGTCTGTACTATTCGAACTAAAAACGTCGGTGAGCTAATTTATGTTGATATTTATTTGGGGAGAAGCCGACAAGTCCTTAGATAATGTCGGACATTCTAATCCAAATCCTTGAACAGTGTAAAATGCAAATTTGCCGCCACTCTGAAAATTTGAACTAAACGACCGACGTTTCTACGTTTCACTTATCAAAATTGGGCTCCGCCTTCGCGCAGCTTTTGTCAAGGTCATCGATCATGACAGTTGGCACAAGCTCTAGAACTGACTAATTTGTATAGTAGGTTGCCTCGTTGAAAATTGGGGGGCGGGGGGAAGAGTAACTCGTGACGTAAAATGAACCCAGAAATTTTGAGTTTTCGAATAAAACCCAAGGTTTATAAGCTCTGTGTGGTTTATTTGGTGGTTTTTTAGGTTTTATTCTAGTGAGGGAACACTTAATGCGTGGTCGACAGACTGTAGTAAAAGTTTAGTGTATTATGACGTCACGAATAACGAAGAGTACCTAATAAACTAAAATCATTAAAATTTACGTCTATTATAAAATTAGACATGTAAAAAAAATACAATATTTCTGTAAACAACAACCTCATAACAGCTAACAAAACAAAATATTTGGTTTCATTATTTGGACAATTTGGAATTACAACGAACAATCTTTTTCAAGAGTTTTTCACATGGTTTCCAAGTAAAACATTTTTTATCATGTGATAACTCTTTGGAAAGCATTAAATTATTGCACGTATTAGGGAGCAGTCTATTGCGAGTTTTTGTCTTTATTAAATTTAATTTGCTGAATATCCTTTCTGCTGCAGCATAACTGTGCGGCAGACTCATCGAGTAAAAAACAAAGTTACAAATTTCATTGAACATTCTATCATTATCACCCAGGTACATTTTTTCCTGGGGAGGACACTTTTCAGTCCACATTGGGCTTATTTCTAACAGAGGAGTGTTATCCACATTATTATTATTATTATTATTGTAAAGCTGACTCACAGGTGTATAAACTCAATTACGAGTCAACTGAAAAAGATCAGCTAGTAATACTACTGATTCTCATGGCGAGAAGACTATGGAAACTCGATTAGGTTGTATACGAACTTAGTGCTCTGATCTCTTGCCTGTTGGTACAAAAAACGTCTAACTTTCCCTCCACATCAGAGTAATTCTTAACCATCTGATATAGGCTAGAATATTGTAGCAGATTGGTTCTTGCAGTATCTAGATAGAAGGTACCATGCTTACGACAACTAAAAGAGGGAACTCTGATGGAAAACTGAGATAACAAGTAGGGGCAATCAACTGAGCAATTAAAAACGTCTGAGAGAAACTTAATGCTGGCTAATTTACGCCTAGAAGCTAGGGATGGAATCTGCACCTGCTCTAAAAGGGTCTCGTGTGGCACACCTCTCTGTGGATACTCACCAGAAGAAAAATACATGAAAGATTTGGCAAACCGTCTCTGGACTTTTTCAAGAGACCAAATATGAACTTTGTAACAGGGTGACCAAACAATACTGGCGTACTCAAGTGTAGATCTTACATACGTTTTATAGAGACAAAGGAGAGTTTGTGGATTATCAAATAATTTCCCATTTCGTATGACGAAGCCCAGAGATTTATACGCTTTAGACAGAACATATTCAACGTGACTCCGAAATGTAAGTTTGGAATCGAACACAACTCCCAGATCTTTAAACTCATTAACACGCTGTAATGCCGAATTTTCAATCGAGTAGTTGAACCTGATAATAGTGTCCCCCCTCGAGTAACTTACTACATTACACTTATTAATATTAAGAAGAAGGTTGTTAGTTCTTGCCCAGTTTTGAATCAGATCAATATTGCGCTGTAGTTTAAGACAGTCTTCGTCGGTTTCTATGACATTATAAATTTTTAGATCATCTGCGTATAGTTGAAAAGGCACATCCAGGAGGTCAGTAATGTCGTTGTTAAATATAACAAAGAACAAAGGACCAAGGACAGATCCCTGAGGAACTCCAGAAAGTTGCTGAAACAGCCCGGAACTAAAACCTCTGTACTGAACGAACAGGGCCCTGTCACTAAGATAAGACGCAATAAGTTGAATTAGATTGTCCGAAAAACCAAAACTATCCAGTTTAGTCAAGAGTAACTTGTGATCAACACGATCGAACGCTTTTGAGAAATCCATGTAGATGACATCAATCTGTTTACGAGCGTCCAAGTTTACTTGGAGAAAATGCGTTACCGAAAGGAAATTTGTAACCGTAGATCTTCGGGCCTGAAAACCGTGCTGAAAGAAGGATGTCATATGTGCAACATGACTGTAGATGCGATTAAAAAGTACAAGTTCAAATATTTTTGAAAAGTTGTTAATAATGGCAATAGGTCTGTAATTAGTTATCTCACATCTGTCACCATTTTTATAAACCGGAGTAATTCGTGATTCCTTCCACTTAACCGGAAACGCAGAACACTTAATTATGGAGTTGGAAATTACTTTTAACGGAGGTGCCAACAGATGTCTACAGTCACGAATCAGGAAAGAAGGTATCTGATCAGGACCGCAAGTTTCATTGTTCTTTAGCTTACTTATCGCTAATACTATTTCCCTTTCTGTTACCCGGTCAACATACAAAACATTTTGATTGACTGTTGGGTTGTGTGTACTAATACTAGAAATGCTGTTTCTATTAAACGACTGGGAAAAGTAATTTGCAAATTTGTTCACAATATCTAGGATCTTTGATTATTAATCCTCTATCATTCATAACAGCCGGAATTGAAGTTGTTTTTCTCATTGAATTCAGATATCCCCAGAAACATTTAGGATTTGTCTTGATTTTATCATTCATGTTTACTATAAAGTTCCTATATGCAGCTTTTATTTTAGTTTTCACTTCCGATCTAAGGCTCTTAAAACGAATGTAGTCTTCAATTGCCCTGGAATGTTTGTACTTCTTTAATGCTTTATGCTTTCTTTTTATCAGACCAATGATTTCCCTATTAAACCACAACGGATATGAACCAAGTGATTGACGTTTCTTGGGAACGAACTCGTCGAAAATCGAGAATAGTGCTTTATACAATAAGTCAACACCTTCATCTGGATTAGGAATACTGTCAATGACCGTCCAATCAACATGAGACAATGCCAGATACAATCCACGTTAATCAGCTTTTTTATAGTTGTAGCTGTCACAAGTTGAAGTGGGAAAATTTTCACAAAATTCAGCACAAACTTCGATGTGTAATGCAGGATGGTATTTATCCTCTCTAAGAAGGATATCATTAGCTTTGGTGACACAACATGAACCATTACTCAAAACTAAATCCAACAGTTTTCCCATGTTATTAGCTACATTATTGAATTGATTCAAAGTAAAAAAATTGCAAAAGCATGAAAAATGTGTGTAAACTGAAGATGACGATTTGCTCTGAGACCACAGAATGTAATCAGGCATATTGAAATCTCCCAAGAAAATCACGTCTGAATCGTAGAATTATGAAGGCTTCATATAATTTTTAAGAATTGTCTTATAAATAAGGTAATTGACTTGCTTCAGATAGAAATTCGACGTTGATTTTGTTGATCTGAGGTATAGTCCAATCAATAGAGAGTTTTACCTTGCAAAAGGTACAGAAAAGTTTATACTTGGCAGGTGTCTTCTATCAGGCATATTATTAATATTGTTGAGTTTGCGACCTTGGGGGGTTGCCGCTCGCCCCGCCATACTGGAGAATAGGGGTGCAAAATCACATTTTTGCGATTATTTCATTATCCGTGCGAGATATCTCTATCTAAGTTATTATAGAAAATGTAGAGCATGCAATTTTCTACATTTTTTGTTCTTTATGTTTTTTTGTCCGATCAATAGTTTCGTAGTTACAGCGTGTAGAAATTGAGAATTTCTTTTATTTTTGTACTTTTTATTCTTTTCCACACCACCACAGAGATAGAGCAATAGGGTGCGTTTTTTTTTTTGACGTGATGTCCCCAGTGGGCATAGTCCACGATGCAGTAGAAGTTTACTGTTTTACTCTTTTTGATCTCTTTGTAACGTAGACGGACCCGAATGATCTGGATCGAACGATATAGATGAGCTGAATTCATCAGAGTTTATGAATTCGGGAATTCCTCTTGAGAAGTTTCCTCTAATTCCTCAGGGTCAAAGAAGGTGCCGCACAACTGACAGGAATTTATGACGCAGTTACACTAAGTGCCTAATCACAAACCAAACCAGAAGTAAGATTTACAATACCCTATCGCTAAACTGCAGGTACTTACCCTGTCAGGGCCGAACTCGACTATTTTACGCCTAGCATTTTCAGCAAACATTCTGAAGAAATTTTCAAATAAATTACGTAATGAAGTTGAAATTATTCAATAGTCAGTTTTCTAAAATATCTATTTTTCATTTAAAGAAAAATCCTTTACTTGCTGCGAATCGTTTCTATCATAAACTGGAATTTCACCAGTACTGACCTGAAAAATGGTTTCGGGGTAGCCGACAGCCCTGCGTCAAAAAGATTTATTGGGGGGCCATCACATTACGAGCTGTCCTATTCAGCTCTACCATAAACGGTCTTGGATTCCAGCTTTCTTTAACTTGATATTTGATTGCAATTTTCACTATTACCTAATTATAATTCAAAGTCGGGAGTGGATCAATCAAAAAGGTGAGGAGTTCTGTAACTAGTAGAGCAAAAAAAAGCTTTCAATATTTGGACCAATTTGATATTAAATCGCTATAAAGTTAGCTCCATCACAAAAATTTAATTGAAAAAAATTGATCATGCTCAATCATAGAATATTAATTGTAGATTGTGCCTACCGAGTTTCAGAATTTTTGGACAATTATTAAACGTGTAATCGCAAAAATGGTAAGTGTTGGACCACCCTGTATATATTCGTATGAAGAAAAATACAATTAAAATTCGAAATTCACAAAATAATTATGGTAAATTATATGTTTTTAATTTGTTGTAGCCAATTTAGGGCGTCTTCGGTAAGTAGATGTAGTTTGGAGAAACCTTGCTGGAATTTAGTAAGGGGACATTCTTCCACAATGTGTTGGATGGTTTCTTTTTCTGCACCGCATTCACAAGAAGGGGTATCACGAATATGCCAGTGAAACAGCATATTATTGCATTTGCCATGGCCGGTTCTAAAACGATTTAATTTACACCAGATTTTCCTGGGTAGGTGAAATCCCGAATTTTCTTTTGAAGGATCCTCAATTAGATTTTTATTGAAAATATCTACTTCTTGCCAGGCTGCTTTCCAATAATCAGATTTGGAAAATGGTTGCATGAGAAATTCTTCTTTCCAAAGTGGTTTACGCGATTTTAATCTAAACGGTGGTAAATTTGCCATGTCTTGTACGGAGTGATCAAGAATGACTGAGTCTGTTGGTAACAATGAAATTTAGCAAATTTAAAATTTACCAACGAAGGTTAATTTTTGTAATAGTATAAACATAACCTGCATTACCAAGAATGTTTTTAATGTCATTTCAAGTTAAAAAATCCGGTCAGTGCGTGGTCAGTGCCAATTACTAGACAAAAATCACCAGTATTTTCAATTGTTTCATTGCCAACAGACTCAGTCATTGTTGATCACGCTGTATTATGGAGTACATGTTCGGTGAATTTTGAAATTTATCCCAAATTCGTTTTGTGACGCAATTTCTTCTAATATCATACGGAATAATGTGCGCTAAGACATGTAGCCATGGTGTTGATGGCACATTTAAGGTAGCTCCACATTTCTTCACTCAAATGTATACTGTTCACGCGTTGATTAACAACAGAGCGCTACCTATGATATACTTATGTATTATTAAACAATAAATAACAGGCAACGTATAAGAGAGTATTTGAGAAGTTGATGGAAATTGAGCCAACGCTTAGACCTGAAAGCATAGTAACCGATTTTGAAATATCCGCAATCATCGCCATAAATGAGGTTTTTCCAAATGCACAAGTTACAGGATGCATGTTCCGTCTGGCCCAAAATCTTTGCAAAAAAATTCAAAAAACGCATTTAGTGGAATGCTACAGAGGAAATGGGGACATAAGAAAAAAATGTAACATGTCATTACCATTAAGTTATGTTCCTGTAAAGGATGTACAATTTGCCTTCGAAATGATTACTGGAAATTTTCCGGACGAACTGAAACCGTTAATAGATTTATTGGGAAAATTACTATGTTGGTAAGTAGAAGAATTGTCAATGTACCATCAAGATTTGAAATTAACATTTTGAATATGTATGACAGAATGTGAAGTGACTTGCCTACAACAAATAATTCTGTGAAAGCATGGCACAACTCATTTCAGAAAAGTTTGGATTGTCATCACCCCTGTGTGTACCAGGGGTGCATTTAAAGAAAGAACAAAGTTTTACAGAGACCTTCATGACGCGGCACCGCGCTGGTATCAGAAAACCAAAAAAACCCAACTCCAAGTAGGGGAGACCGGGGCAGCGAGGACCACTTTAATTTTTGAATTATTTAAAAAATTGGTTATTGTATAAAAATACAAAATTAAATTAGAAACCCCTACCATATAAACTAACTATCTTAGTACAAAACGAAAAAAAATCACATTTGCGAGAAAAAACAATAAAAAATCACAACCACTGCTTTTGGTCCCCCATGCCCCGTATGTCGGGGCAAGGAGGTACACCATATAGAAATTTAAAAAAATGAGATAAACGAAAAGAAAATTATTTGCACAGTTCACAGATAAACTCATCATCATCGTCCTTTGCTCCCGCACATTGTTCATCCTTCCCCTTGTCTGCTGTCTTTGTAGGAGCTATTACAAACAATGCATAAACAATCGTTTTCCTCCTCGCTTTCGCTACTGCTCTCATATTCGTTTGTTTTTATTTTGCCCTTGTTTATGAGTGTTTTCTTTGCGATTTTTCCCTTTTTTGAAAGATCACTGTCTAGTACAATTCTTTTTTTGATTGATGCTACTTTAGATTTGTTTTTTATCTTTTCCTCTAAAGCAGTTTTACTGGGTGTGCTTGTAAGTACTGTGGATTTTTCTCTTCTTCTGTTTTCGCGTTTTTCCTTTTTTTTGTATCTGACACTGCAACAGGTGATACCATATGTAAAATATCAGTAAATGATGAACACGAAGTGGCAACTACATTCGATGAACAGGTCCCGGATTATTTAGCGAAACAATGGTTGATGCTCGTGGTGGTGTAATGGTTTCACGATTTGTAGGTGAGCTATTTACGTTTTTATTAATAGTTGAAGGCAAAAAATCATATTCTTGACAAGTGTCTAGGTTATATGGATATATGCCACTTCTTTCGAAACCTTTGACAGCTTTGTCTACTGTAGCCACTTTCTGGAACGCTTTATTGCTTAAACTTACTACGTCGTGAATTGTAATCACTTCTACTTTATGACTTGTCATATAAAAATCGCATGCTCGAGCATATTGAGTCTTAAACGGCCCAAAAAAGGTCAGATCAAGCGGTTGCATTCGGTGACTGCAGTGTGGTGGAAGAGTCAGCATCACAATGTGATTTTCTCGTGCTTTTAACACACCTTCAAGCTGCTTGTGGCTAATGTGTCCGTCTAAGATTAGTACCACTGGTTTTTCTTTACAGGGCTACGAGTGTTCTATAAAATGATTCAGATATTTTAAGAAGTGTTCGCTGTCCATCCAGCCAGATTCGTTTGCGAAACCAACAGAACCTGGAGGCGCATCTCTTAATAATGATGGCGCCAGTCTCTTTCGAGGAAACAAATAAAATGGAGGAATATACTTTCCGGTGACAGAAAATGCACAAGCCATTGTTATATTGGAAACTCTTTCTCCGCCCACTATTCTTCCTACTTGTTTCTGCCCTTTTTTTGCCAATATCTTCGTGGGTTTCGATACTGTGCTAATACCAGTCTCATCATAATTGTAAATGTTGTCCGCACTAAAATTATATTTTTCTGAAACTCTTTTTAAGAGGTCAAAAAAAGTTGACACTTGATCTCTATTGAAACCTACAGCCCTATTAAGACTAGTGGCTTCAGGTTTTCAAATTGAAAGTTCAGGATGTCTCTTCAAAAAACCGTGTAGCCAGTCTTCGCCAGCAATTTTTTTTGTTTTATTAAATGGGTGTTTAATTTTAAGTCTTTCCGCAAGTTCATTGGCCATACGTCTTACATCTAATGGAGTAAGACAATAAAAACATGACTGCATATCTAACAAATGGTTCACTAATAATTGTTCATTATCTCCACTAAATACAGACTTATAATTTCCTAGCAATGGCCCCGGAATATTTTCTGTATTGGCCCTAAGCCGTCTGATTAAACAGGTTTTTGGGATCTTAAACCTCCTGGAAGCTTCCCTGATGCCTGTTCCGTTGCGTATTGCCCGAATTGCAACATTGGCGTCTTCTTGAGTCCAGTCGGGCACATCACGCTTTCTTTTGTAATTTCTCATCTGGAAATGTTTTATTAAATTACCAACCTATTTATTAAAACTTCTGACTGAAGACTAAAAAATACGGGGCAATGAGGACCGTGGTCCTGTCTACCCCGATCTCAGTGGTCCTCATTGCCCCAAATGTAACTAAGCAGAAAGTTATTTATTAACTGATTTATATGCAAACGGATTGGAGAACTTTTAGGTTGGGTTTGCAACTATTTCAATATATGTCACTACTATGAACTTATTTTATCATAATTTGTCGATTGTCAAAGCGTTGGCCATTGATCATGCGCAGAGCGAACTTATGCAAGTTGTGTAGCTATTTCTCTTAGACTTATGCGTTTGTGTCTATTTATCTCTTTTCAATTTTTTGGAACATCAAATGTGTCTCACCAACTCGTTGCATTACGCATCCACGTAGTATATATGATCGAAGTTGCTAACTGCACTGAAATATTTGCCTGGGAAGTGGTACGACAAGGGAATAATGACCAGTGTCCGGACGAAATAGTACCGAACAAGTCGACCAGTACAACTTTGCGTAATCCCTCGCTCGCACATAAACACGATTCAGCTGGTTCCCTGTTATTGAAAGCGAACCAGCTGAATCGTGTTTATATGTGAGTGGGGTATTACGCAAAGTTGTACTGGTCGACTTGTCCGGTACTATTTCGTCCGGACACTGATAATGACGGTAGGCTAGAGAGTGACGATTTTGTTACCTGCCTCTTGGTAGTGATAACACGGGACAAGTAACACACAATTTGGAGTTTTATTTAAATTTTAATTTAAATATTTTTGTAAAGTATTAAAATACTAAATACTAAAAACAATTGTTAAATATTAAATTACAAAATTATTGTTCTAATAGGTAAGTTTCTTGACTGTCTAGGATCAACAATTTCGGGAAGCAAACATTTTACATAAAATGATTTCAATGCATTTTCCATTTTCTGCTTCCAAAAATGATCATCTTTGTTTATACCGGGTGTAGAATTGGTTTACGAGACATAGGATTTTACATGTAAAAATAAAGAGTTTCAATTATTGGCTCCCCTGACAATTTTATGGCAAAATAGTTAAAATGAAAGTTAGAGAGAATTAAAATTACTGTCTAATTTCAATCTTAGTTTTATTCTAACATCTTGTGGTACTGAAACAAAGGCAAGAAAAAGTTAACACAAAAATACTAAAAAGTACTACTAGGCATGAAATTTTATTTCTTTCTTTAAATGGTATTATGGAGGATCTTCTTTAAGAAACTTCCAAGCAACATTTGCTTCAGGTTTCCCACACCGACCAATTTCAGCCACAGAAACAATTCGGAAAATTGGAGAGAAGTTTGAACATTTAATAGAAGATACCTTTTCATTCGTCCTGTAGTTCTGTATGAGTTCATTTGAAGGGCAGATCAAAAGAAAATTAAATAATAGTGAAACCACCCGACAAATAATTTTAGAAGTCAAATTTCATTTCTAGTACTGCTTTTTAGTATTTTTGTCTTAACTCCTTTCTTGCTTTCTTTCAGTACCACAAGATGTTAGAAAAAAACAAAGAGTGGAATTAGACAGTACTTTTAATTCTCTCTGACTTTCATTTCAACCATTTTGCCATAAAATTATTAGGGGAGCCAATAATTGGATCTCCTTATTTTTACATGTAAAATCCTATGTCTCGTAAACCAATTCTACACCCGGTATATTCAATTTTTATCTGCCCGTGGCCAGTCCACACACCTAATATGCACGTTTTCTTGCCGGTGATATGAAGTTGCCCCTGAATTTGGTAGTACCAGTCATGATTTTTGTTTAAAACAATTTCGCCGCTGCTATTTTTTTTTCTAAGCTTTTATAATTTTTTGTTCAATAGCCTCGTTTGGTGTCATTTTTTTTATATAGGCTGTATACGGGCACTTTATCTCTACGATATGATCGTCTCCAACAATTCCATCGGGGGAAGCCCCTAAGTAATAAATTTCTTTGTCTACAAAAAGACCGCAACGATTGATGTTAATTTTTTCTCTTATTTCGAGTTCTTTCCGAGCGTCATCTTCATACATTTTGCCGTGCTTTATGGTTTTCACGTTGTCCAAAATTGTAGAATATAATAAATTTTTAACTGTTTTTGAAGTGTCCATTTTTTCGACGTTTGCAGATTTTTGCAAAATTAGAGGCCGTCAACAATTTTCATCGTTCTTCAAGTCACTTCCTATTTTCGGATTGAAAACGCGTTTCCTCTTCCAACTCTTTAGCTTCTTCTTCGGTTCTTTTTATTGAAGATAAAAATTCATCAACTGCTTCGTCATAATCTAGTTTTTCCATATCTGGTTTTTGACAGTCAATTCCGTAATTTTGATCTTGGAAGCTTTTTAAAATTTTCTTATGGATGTAGCCTTTACTTTTTTTTAATAAATTCGCTCGGTGTGTTTTAGCCAGTCTTCTGAGTTCCACTCGCCGAATAATTTTATTTATGGAAATTGGTTTTGCTACGCTCTCATATTTTATATGGACCAATTTTGTGTTATGGGACACCATCACTGCACCTCGCCGCATATGTATTTTTTAAAACGTAGTTGATTCTTTTTCTCCCGATGAATTTGGCAACTTTTATGAATTCAATAAAAAAAATAATCAATTTAAATTATTTATTTCCAATAGTTCAGAAGTCATACATTTTTTAAAGAAGCCCTGCAAAGATGACATAGGTCGAAAACGATAACAGATAAGTGTTGACAAAAGGGGGTTCTAAACTCAGAATTTAACGTGGAATCCATATTTGAAATCAAAGTGGGGCCTTTCCATTAAAAAAAAAACAAAGATGGCGTCGATTTCCGGTATTTCCGGAAGTGTCGCCATTTTGAAAATATTTTATTTGAACTTGGAAGAGTAGATTATAGCCATTATAGCCGGCTACCAATTTTCATATTAATACGATTTTGGGAAATCAGAAAGTTTCTAACGAACGGGCTACGTGAATCACCCTGGAAAGGGTGTTTTTTTAAATTTGGCGTCGAAGTAGGCGTTGGAGAGTCGATTGAGATCGCACCACTCATGTAAAAGCGTAAGATTTAAACAGCTGATCCGTGGTCCGTAACCTGTATAGTGCGTTCACAATCGACACTTCAACGCCTACTTCGACGCCAAATTTAAAAAAACACCCGTTATACATAACATGGGTTCAAAAATAGACGGTCAAGTGTGCTTTGCCTGCCATATAACTAATGCATTTATAACAATGGACAAAGCACACTTGACTGTTTGGTACAATAATCCTAAAAAAAAAATCAAATGTACAAACACTTACCTCCTCGTTTTTCCACTGTTTTTGAAATGATTTCATGATGCTTTCGTTTTCTTGAAGTTAGCCGTTTTTTTTTCAAGATTTCCTTTTGCCATTGCGAACAAAACACAAAACAAACTATCTTCTGAACACCACGAAAATAAGAATAATTATAAAGCACTTTCCCTCCTAGTACACTTACTTTATACCCATTTGGTATATCCCTACCCCCTAAAGAAATGGGATTTCATATTTAAAGTTTAATTTCTTGTATTTGTTTTGTGGCTTTTTTTATTATTATTTTTGGGCGTCCGTAAACTGGACACTAATAATTTCTTTAATCCCTACTGAGAAGCTACTAATACGGGTCTCCGATAACCCTTACCATGAATTTAACGCCCTGGCCTCGCTCTCTATTACCATTATCATGGAATCTAGGAAATACTTATTTTTCCTTATTTTATTTACAAGTTGATAAAGATTTTGGAATTTTTTAAATCTGTATTCTTTGTGGCGTATGAAAACCCCATAAGACGAGTAGGGTGACGACTCCTCTTAAATAAAATTTGCTGTTTTATTTGTGAATGATCAGTGATAGTTATAATGATAAAACAAAACAAAAATGTGCACAATATTGAGTGTGATTAGAAAAAATCTTAATTTCAGTGGTGTCTGTCACATAGGTTGTTGCTTGACCTACACCAGCAATGGAAAATTGAACTTTAAGGCGGCCTTACACCAAGGCAACAATTGGCAACATTTTTTAGTAGTGACCGGCAACATTACTAAAAAATGTTGCAGGCAACATGTTACTCGAGTCGATGAAGGTTTTTACTTCTTAATCCTTAAGAACAGGTCCGATTTTGATGATTTTTTTTCAATGGTTTTTTTAATATATTATTTATTATTATTATTGAGTAAGTCAACTAACAGACCACTGTCCAAATAAAAGTTGACTAAAACAAAACAAAAAAAAAACATGAACAGAATTCAGCAACAGTCGGCTACAGTTATAACTGCTGTCGGGAGATAACACTGAATAAAAACCATGTCTAATGTACCGAGTGACTATAAATGATTGAAGGAAAATAGTGGATTGGCAACATTGATGCAGTTGGTAGCTATGGTTGGTAGTGCAAGTCTTCTCGTGCATCATCTGTCAATCATTTCTATTTAGGTTAGGTTAAGTCACGAAGTACATTGACGTTGAAAAAAAGATTACAAAATAATCAACAAACTTTACTAGATATTACAAATATAGCTAAAGAAGATGTTCAAAGTGTTGACCTCCTTGCTGTAAGCAACGTTGAATTCTGTTTGATAAATTATCGGCCCAATAATTCGCCTTCGTGCAACCCTTAATGGGTGCAGTGGCACTTGAATTACATTATGTGGATTGTGAGCAGACCATGTTCTATGATTTTGTGAGTTTATGAACCCAGACAAATGGAACCATGCTTCAGCGGAAAAGAAAGTGATGTTTTGTTGGTCAACATTATCAAGCAAATTATTCTTATACCAATTACAAAACTGGATTCTTTAGAGATAATCAGGAGGGTGAAGTTGTTGGACCATTGTAAATTTGTATGGGCCTAAATCCATCGATTTTTTTCGGGGATCTTTCGAGAGGATTCATAACAAAGTCCTAAAAAGAGGGAAAATGTAGGAAATGTTAAGAGAACAGGTCATTTGTCAATGGGAACCTATTTCTTGGGATAAACGACGTATCGAAATGTGAGGATGTTCCTCGACAATTTCTTCAACATTTTGCACGACGTCAGGTGTGGCAACAGTGGGACGACCAGTAGATTTGCCCACATTATCAGTGCTTCCAAAGCGTTCAATTATTCGCCCACAATGTTGTGCAAAATTAGGATATTCGATTTGTTCTTCGGGGTAGGTTTCAACAAATTGTTCGTAAACTGACTGCTGTGAATACATCCACTGGCCATTTTCATTTTGCAATCCACTGTCAAAATAGGCCATTACAATAAATGTGCTCTATATATTGTAAAAACTATTTTTTTAAATAAAGTTTGAAACTGTCGATTTAGATTTTTTTGACGTTTGTTTCAATTTTAAAAATTGCGTGTGTCGTGCCAACGATGTTACCAACTAAAGATTTCAAATGTGTTACCAACATAACAAAATAATTTTCAATAATTTATAGTCACTCGGTATATCAAGCAAGCCGATGCAGTCGATTCAAATTATACTTAATAAACTGATAGATTTTACTTTTGTCAAAGTAGGTTGGCACACAACTTTGCACCAGAAAAAGTAGTACCTTTGAAACTCCTCGGGAATTTATTAACCAACAACAATTTTTATTTTTTTGTCTCTACTCTCTTAACTAAGGAATTAAATTAAACAAAGAATAATAAGTATACCCTGAAATTTTTAATGTTTTACAATATAATTGTCCGTTTACTCTAAGGTTATATTGGGGCCGTCGAATGATCCCATTGTGTAAAAGTTGATTTGTCTACAATAGAAAACATTTTGTGATTGTAAACAGCAGGTAGAGTGCCAACACTTTAAGGAGAACACACCAATAAAGTTGCGCGGCAGACGCAACTACGTTGGTCGAGTCCATTTTTCGATTTCTAGGGTGGGAAGGTAGAACCGCTTACCGGCCATGCGGCGTCAGAGGCGTACGTTCATTCGTGATCTGCTTTGCCAGTGTTCGTTTCGTTGTTTCCTGATTTCAGGGTTGTTTTCTATTGCATTAAAATCAGTTTTTTTCAATACTAAATAATTTTTATTTCGTTATTTCAGCGAGGTTAGTATTGATAAAAGCGGTATCACAATCATTCAAATAAAAACGTATGCCTCCATTTCTGAACGCAAGTGATACGCCACTGGACAAAACTTCACGGACAGATTTAGATGACTCAACGTGTTCTCCTTAAAGTGTGCGGACTCTAAACCCGGGTGGTTGTTTCGTTCAGAGTGGGACTGAGGCAAATTTGTGGAAATATGAATTCCAATTTATAAATTTTCGTTTTTAGAGATTATGTTGAAAAATAAGCTATGAAGGTCTAGTCACAAGGAGGTGTTCTAATCCTATTAAGGAGACCAGTGAATTAACCAGGGTACCATATACTTCGGTTCAGAAAATAATAAAACTAAACGTTCTCCCTTAAACCGGACCTTGTACATCCACCCAACAGCTTTTAAAATTTGATTTATTGCAGGGGCGCGTGGCTTCTGAAACCCACACAAAGGGACAGCTTATTTGGAGGTAACTACTTTTACGGCCCCAATATAACCTTAGAGTAAACGGACAATTATACCTACACTTGCCACTATACAATCCTGAAATTTAAAAAAATATAATGAACATTGTTGTAATTCTTCACAGCCGTTAAAGTCAAAATCACTATCACTGGAATCTGTATTTACGTTCACGTTTATGATAATTTCTTGGACTGTTCTGATTAAAAACTTTTCTCTCTCTCTCAATACTCTGCAATACACTTGTGTGTATGCCGAAAATAATTACCCCATTGTTCAGGTGTTACAGTTTCCAACCTATGTGTCCATTGCTTTGATGGGATCCATATTAGTCCAGTCAAATAGGGATTCAACCTCGGAATGAAAGATAATAAGCTGAAAATTTGTATAAACCTTTGTTTTGACATTTTATAAGTTGGCTCAAAAGTCTCATAGAATCTCGTGTACGCGCGTCAAGATATTGAAGGTCAAAGGTCGCAAAAATCGGTTTTTTGTAAATATCTCGTTTCCTTCGCTCTAAATGACATTTAGAGTTATTAGAAAAGTTCTAGAGCATGAAATTCTATACAAATTTGGTCTTAAGCAATATTTTATACATTTAACCGTTCTTGAGATAGAGCGCAAAGAGTGGGGAGCGTTTACCCGTATGTGTGATAACGCTAGGCTTCATTACATATTAGATACTACGATTTGTAAAGCTAATTATTTACTAAAAATATTATAATTATGAAGAAACCTTAGTTTTACTAATTAATATATCATATTTCTAGATATTAATGGTATTATTCTTAAATCTGCTTAGTAATATTGACTTCATTTATATTAATAATAAGATATTACAAAGAAATAGTTTAACTACATTTTAATTATATGTATTCTTTATTTACCAACAGATTAGCGTAAATCTATGACGATTCAAGTTTAAATGTGAGGGGAATTTTTTCAGTTATTTTTATGATTAATAGCAAGCATGCAGCTTAATATTCCTCTTGTTCGTCACCGTCCTCCTCTTCTGGTCGCTCAACTTGAATTTCCAATTTGTTGCGCGTGAATCAAAGGCGAATAATTATTCTATGATTTATTGAGACACACACTAGATGTTTGCCGAGCTCTCGCATACATGAATGACTTACACTTTACACTTGATCTACTGTCAAGCTCTGAATTATAAGTGTACAAAAATGACTTACGCTTGCTCTGATGTCAAGCTCTGAATTGCAAGTGAAACTTATTCTAAAACTACCACTATTATAACTACGAGCGCGGGGGGTAGGGTGGCAGATGGCCGACGCCTCAAGCCAAGTTCAGGTAAACTGAACATGGTCCCGCCGTTGAAATGCTCTGATTTCAAAACAATGTGATTAATTGACTTAAATTAAATTGATATGTACAAAAATGATTAAAACTATAAATATAAACAAATCCTTAATTAATTAACCTACAATACATATACATTAATCTTTGAATCATTGAATCACAAATGACAACAACACTAGACCGGTAAAGGGCTCAGTTTGTGCACTGATCGTTTCACCACACCACTTTTTGTTCGGACCGACACAGTTCGCACTTTTTCATCGCGTCCAGGATGCACTGCTTCGATGCGACCGAGACTCCAGCACAGGGGGGGTATGTTGTCCTCGTGAACGATGACGATGTCACCTACAGCTGCAGGGCGTGTATGTATGTATTCACGAGACCACCTTTTCCAAAAATGTTGGCGTACTTGTTGGATTTTCTGCCATTGGTCCAGTCGATGGATGTTGATCTCGGTCACGTCAGATTCGGCCGGGGCGGTGAGTGCAGTTCCAATTAGGAAGTGGCCGGGTGTGAGTGGGGATAAATCATCGGGATTTGAGGATAGGGGAGTTATAGGCCGCGAGTTGAGGCATGCCTCAATTAATGTGAGACATGTGTACATCTCTTCATATGTAAACAATGACTGACCTATAATTCTCTTGAAATGAAATTTCATGGACTTAATACCTGCTTCCCAAATACCGCCTACATGCGGAGAACGAGGAGGTATAAAATGCCAGTCAACATTGTTCTCAGCACAATTTGAAATACAATTTTTGAAAAGTTCTGATTTTACGACTTCCTGATGAATGAATCTTAATTCGCGATCGCTTCCTTTGAAGGTGGTTGCGTTATCAGAGTACATTCTTGACGGTTTACCTCTGCGGGACATGAACCTTTTAAATGCTCCGATAAATGATGATGACGTACAGTCGGTAACCAACTCTAAATGAATTGCCTTGGTAGCCAAACATATGAATAAGCAAACATATGCCTTTATAGACCTCTTTCCACGACCTTTTCCTTCTCTTATAGAAATAGGTCCGGCGTAGTCGACACCGCAATCGCGAAACGGTCTGATAAGATTTACTCTGGCATCAGGTAAATTTCCCATAATTTCCTCATATGTGATTGGGCATGCGCGTCTACAAAGTACACAATTATGTAGTATTCTTCGGATGGTATTGCGACCGCCTAAGAGCCAATAAGATTCTCTAATTGCCGCTAAGGTGGCTTGAGGTCCCGCGTGTAATTGACGCAGGTGTTCTCGTTCTACAATTAAATTTGTTATGTGATGCCTTTTTGGTATGACAATTGGAAATTTTTTGTTGTAAAAAATGTTTGCATTTATCAATCTGCCGCCTACTCGGATAATTGAGTCTGCATCCAAAAATGGGTTTAATTTTATTAGTGGACTAGATTTGGGCAGTGGTTTATTTTTTACGAGACAGTTGTATTCGTCGGGGAATGCTTCTTGTTGTGCTAATTTTACAATAACATTATGACTAAATCTTATTTCCTTAACAGACAACGGTCCGGTTATTTTTTCACCTTTAATTTTGTTGTAAAATCGAAAGCAGAGGGCAATGACGTTAATTAATTTTTTGAAAGATGAATATTTTAATAATAATTCGGATGATTCGTTATTAATTACTGCCTTTGTGCATACAATTCGACGTCGTTCTTCTGTTTCGGAAGGATTAATGATATTTTTGATATTGTCCGAATGATCGGTTTCGTTTTGCCACAAAAATGTTGGTCCATTTAACCATAATTTATTGTCAATCAATTGTTTAGGAGTACAACCACGAGAAATAATGTCAGCTGTGAACGCGACATGTTCTCTAAAAGGTAAAAGAATGGAATACAAATCTGACTGAATTTTGGGACCAATTAACAACAGGTCGTTTAGACTTTTTTGATTGGAGGTTTTCGCCGACGCATCAAATACCACACGCAATTGGGTGGTCGTACTGTCTTCCTTTGTTACCCCATGATGCGGTAAATAATAACAAGGGTTGTCGAGTTCGTTTGCCGGTACCTGCTCAGCATGTTCCTGTCGGAAGTAATCTTCAATCACTTTCGCATAGACCGTTTTAAAACCTTTGTCCCTTCTAAATTTGCATTGTAGCGATTTGAAACGCTTTATGGCACCCGCTCTAGAAGTACCTAAATGACGTTTTTCCTGTTTAAATGGCAAAGGGACCACTTATTTACCCGTCTTCGACCGTTTATAATGGTCAGCAAATATTTTCTCACAGAGAGCGTCGTCTTGGTTTATGATTGTTTCGTTTTTAAAAGAGTCCAGTCTACGAAATTTGTGGACCATCTGTTCAGGGATGGGTTGTACGAAGTGGCATGAACCTCGAATTGCAATATCCTGTCTATTGTTGTAACAGGAATTTACAACAACCCAACCAAGTTTCGTTTCTTGCAGAAGAAAGTTTTGTGCCAAAGATTCGCGATTAGGCTTCAAGAGTTGGATGAAAACTTGAGCACCAATTAATAAATCTATTGCTCCTTTCACATGAAATGTAGGATCTGCTAATTGGATGTGTTGTGGTAATTTTAAATTCGCGGTTGAAAATGAATTACATGGCAAAAATTCGGAAATTTGAGGAATGACTACGCACGACAAATTCGAATTATAATCTTCATAATTCGACTGAATTTTGATATCTGTTACGTTTGACGCATTTGTTAGGGACTGATTGATGCCAGCGACTGACAGAACTACGGGTTGTAATTTTAGTTTTAACAACTTTGCTACTCGTTCTGACACAAAATTTAATTGAGAGCCGCTGTCTAACAGAGCCCTAAATACGTGTTTTTTACCAAAATGATCATAAACTTGGACTTGTGCCGTGGGAAGTATTACGTTACTAAAATACACTTGATGTGAATTTATCTTCAACACAGTTGGTGGTTGTTGATTATTATTTGTCTGTGAAAGAGTTTCATGCAATAAAGTGTTGTGCGATTCCTTGCAAATTTTACATCGATATTCCGATTTACAAGTGGATGCTACATGATTATTGCGAAAACAATTGTTACATAAGGTTTTTGAATGAACGAGATTGATCCTGTCTTTTACCGTTAAATTGATAAATTGTGCGCAATGAAATAAGTTGTGATTCTGCGAACAACACGGACAAGTGAGGATTTTGTTGTTGTCGGAATTTGATTTTTTGACTTTGTTAGTCGACACATTCGCGACTACTTTAGGGTTCACCTTTTTTGAATTATTGTCATGACTAACGGATTTGTTAGACATTAGATGTAATGTTTCTAATGTTTCGCATCGCTTTTATAAAAATTCCTTTAGTTGATCCCATGTGGGTAGATTAGCCGTTAATTTAGACTGCCATTCTCTTTTAGACACGAAATCTAATTTTTCCGAAATTATTGCAACTGAAGTAACGTCGCGGAACTTTTGTGGGGTGATATCATGTACATTGAGAGCTTCTAAATGACTTGATACAGTATCTAATAACTTTCGCAATTCCTGATACGATGGTTTGTTTAAATTGTTGTGATTTAAAATGCCAAAAATATGCTCTTGAACAATTAATCTTTGATTGCTGTACCGATTTTGTAGAAGACTCCAGGCAATGTAATAATTTTCAGCCGTCACCTTTAGCGATTCAATTGTTTTAATTGCGTTACCCTTTAAGCACGATTTTAAATAGTGAAATTTGTGAATTTCTGAAAGTTGCGTGTTTTGATCGACTAGAGCTGAAAAAGTGTCGTAAAAAGAGGTCCAGTCAGAATATGAACCATCAAAGGACGGTAATATTAATTCTGGTAATTTAACTGGAATTGATTTTTGATTTACTTCATTTGAATTTGAAATCGGATTTGAAATTGTTGTTTGTTGACTTTGTGGTTTATGTTGGGCTTCCAAAGTGCGTAATTTTGACAAAACACTGTGGTAGTCCTTATCAAAAGTCGTACCTTGATCTGCAGTAGAAGTTTGATTAAGAGAGTTTTCTATATCTTCAATCTGCATTTGAATTTCAAAAAACTCATCATAAATAGATCTTAATTTTGTTAACCGTTCTTGAATTTCCATTAAACATGATAAATCTGGCAAAGCATTTTGAGCCAATGTTAATTTGCGTTTTATAGCTCCTCGCTTTATGTTTAACGATGAAAGTGTTTCGGCAGTCATTGTTTACTTATGAATTGTAACGTCGATACCGAAAATTGATTGAAATTGGGAATGGAAAAATGGATTTGAACTGCACTTACTGGTGTGAAGTCTGGTGTCCACGCTGCTGGGGTTGACCTGGTCGTGAAGCTGCTCGTTGATGGTGTTCACGCTGCCTAAGGACGTCCTCGTCGTGGGTTTTTTCTTTTTTGATGTTATGGTGTGGAAACACTTTGTTTTATGATGATAATGCGAGAAATCCGGCTCGAAGGACCAAAATGTTGCGCGTGAATCAAAGGCGAATAATTATTCTATGATTTATTCAGACACACGCTAGATGTTTGCCGAGCTCTCGCATACATGAATGACTTACACTTTACACTTGATCTACTGTCAAGCTCTGAATTATAAGTGTACAAAAATGACTTACGCTTGCTCTGATGTCAAGCTCTGAATTGCAAGTGAAACTTATTCTAAAACTACCACTATTATAACTACGAGCGCGGGGGGTAGGGTGGCAGATGGCTGACGCCGCAAGCCAAGTTCAGGTAAACTGAACACAATTCATTCTGGTTGTTTGTTATATTCTGGCATATTCACTTTCTTCTTTAAGACCATCTAGATATGATGAAGCAATGAGGCATGCTTGTCCATTACACTGACCACAAACTGAAGAGCATTGCAAGCCTAATTTTCTACATCCGCAACTCGAACCACAGCCTTTCTTGCAATTGCAAGATATCCTATAGAGCAGTTCTTCTGGTGCTGGTAGTAATAATGTTGTTGTCGGTTCCAAGATGTCATTTTGCAATATCCACCCATATTCCTGATGACGTGATTGAGATGCTGCATTTGTAGGTGGAAGAGATGATAACTGCATCGGTTTGTTGAGTCTTGTTGATTTGATGAATTGCGTATATCGAAAATTGTCAATATTGTGTTCTGATTTTGGAGCATTATACATTGCTAAAAAGACACGTACCCCATTTTTAAAAATGTTTCTAGAGGACAGTTTTCTTGCTGAAATACTTGAGCTGATTGATCCAAATTTTTCAAACATTTTAATAATTGATAGTAATATACCTAGGTATTCAAGAGTTTACACATTTCAAGGAAAAAATACTTAATTTCTTTGCTACTTAAAATATAACTATGATAGATAAAAATATAATTAAAATGTACCTATTTAAACTATTTCATATTAATATCAATTAAGTACTTACCTAAATATTATTAAAAGGATGTCTGATTTTTATGAATAATACATAGGTATCTATTAATATAATACCTATATTAATTAGTAAATAATTAAGGTTTCTTCATATTATAAAGAGAAGCTTATATTAATAACATAATTACATAAACATTTTTGTTTTATAATACAAAAATTTCCGATAATATTGCGGAATCTGGAAAAGTGCCCCGAATGCTTGCAGCGTTTCCACGTTGAATGGCAAGGGAAATCCTCTCGAAAAGGAATTTCTTTGATTTTGAATCGCCTGATTCCGCGATAAGTCGGTTTCCGATGACATTAATGAAATCGATGGCTTCTTTGCACCAAGGGCCTAAGGTTTCAAATGCTAAACCTTTAAACACGTAGTTTGACGAAATGATTGAACTATATTTGCTATGTTTGCGTTTGCAAGCCATTTCAGCGGCAGAACCTGAGACTTCAGATGATTTCAATACGTAACTGTCTGCAAGTGTATCTACAACAGTGACGTCCCAAACCAAAGGTTGACCTTTAATCCACGGTACTAAAGTCATCCCATCTGGGCGTTTTCCGTCATCCCGAGACAGTCCGTTTGGTTCTAAAGTTGAATTCACATGAATAGAAGTTAAAGACCGGTTGATAATGGAATTAATTTCAGTGTGTCTTGAAAATCTACCACTGCTTTTGAAACAGCTTAGACCATGGGTGCCAATTTCGTCAACTTTCGCATTGCATTTGCAAATATGAGGTGTACAAAGATTACAACCCAATCTTAAACCAATACAAACTTGGAAGGAAGTGTTATCTAAAAGAGTACCAATATTAGGAGAAGGTATTGCATGTAACCAAGATCCTGATTCTCTGCATTGCAAAGCTTTAAAACGAGCCAAGTCTCGAGGTGAATTAAAGATTAAGTCATTGGCAATTATTCGTTTGATATTAATATTATCCCAATTCTTCTGAAATTCTGTAATTGTTGGTATTTCGTTCTCATTTGCTACACCCCAGACTGCTAAAGCTTCATCATAATGGTGAATATTAAGCTCATTATCCTTTGAGTTTAGTAATAAAGAAACAAGCTTTTTAACCCCATTAATTGAAGATAGGAAAGCAGGGAGGCAAATATCGGAAATGCGACGAATTCCCAGACCACCAAATCTAATCGGTAAAGTGGACTGACGCCATTGTAAATCAGTTAAACGTAAATTAAGTATTCTCTCTAAACAAGACTTTAAAGAAGAATCAATTGAATTAACATAATTAGAAAATTTCCAAAATGGAGTTGTTCTTAATAAAAAATTAAATTTTGGTATGAAAAGACAGTTTTTGATTAAAGTATAAGCCACGTGTCTGTTAAGGAGTTCAGCTTTGTTTAAAAGATTTTCAACTGTAATTATAGTTTTTTCGACGGTGTTTTTGAAACCTTGGTCAAAGATTGGAGAGCCTAAAAGAGATAAACTTTCTCGGTCACAGATTTTAATGCCTGGTGCTAAATTTTGAAATTCCTTTATGACTTTTAAATCTGTGTCTCCAGAACAGCAAAAGATCTCGCATTTGTTAAAGTTTAATTCAAGGCCAATTTCCTGAGATAAATTTATAACTTTTTTAAAGTCGGATAAAACTACTTCTGGGTAATCAGCTAAGGTTCCATCATCTAAATACCATATATTCATTTGAGAATCCAAAGATAAAATAATTGGTTGAATCGCAAGACTAAAAATCATGGGACCGCAGGGATCTCCTTGCTGGGCTCCAACAGAAGAAGAAATTAAATGATTACCGAAAAATAAAGTTGAAGGATTTCTATAGCATTGATAAAGATAAGGGTACAGAAGTGGGGTATGACATTGGACTTCTTTCAGAATACAATCCCGTTCGACTGAGTTAAAGGCATTTTTGAAATCTAATTTAAGAAGAACTTTGCCACGGTTTTGATCGTTATTAACAAAGGTTCGTGTGGTATGAATTGCTGCTTCACATTCTAGTTTAGTTGCGACTCCAAGTTGATGTGGAGATAAATACGAATTTACAATATTTCGACTTTGAAAACAGGCTAGCTTTGAGGTCAATCTTCGCAAACAGTTTCCGATAGCGATCGGTCTAAGTCCTCCATCTTTCTTGTTAAGGGCACATAAAGACGCACCATACAATAAATGGCAGATTTCTGAAGGAAGTTGCCCAGATAATAAAAAATTGCACAGTTTGGTTAAAGCTCTTAGTGCCTTCTGACCTGCTTCACCCGCTGACAAAGATATGATATCTTTCAAGTATTGTGGTCTCATATTATAATATTTTTAGTAAGTAATTAACTTTATAAATCGTACTATGTATTGGAGTCCATAGTTACCTAGCGTTATCATCATACGGCTTAACGCTCCCCACTCTTAGCGCTCTATCTCAAGAACGGTTAAATGTATCAAATATTCCTTAAGACCAAATTTGTAGAGAATTCTATGCTCTACAACTTTTGTAATAACTGGAAATGTCATTTGGAGCAAGGGAAACAAGATATTTACAAAAAACCGATTTTTGCGACCTTTGACCTTCAATATCTTGACTCGCGTACGCGAGATTCTATGAGACTTTTGAGCCAACTTATAAAATGTCGAAACAAAGATTTATACAAGTTTGTAGCTTATTATCTTTCATTCCGAGGTTCACCCCTTTTTTGCCTTTTTTGACTGGACTATATTGGGTTTAATGATTTCTTTGTCAAATGATCGTTGGCTCCATACCATCTCAATCGCATAATAATATGCAATGGTATAGAGACAAGCGTAGAACTGTCCTGCTTGTTCAAGTATTTCATCTACAGCGTACTTTTTTCCTTGTAATTATTTCTGCAGATATTAAGCAGAGTATCCATTTAATCGGCAGCATTATATGTGATGTTGTTTTCTTGTAACTAATTTTGTAAATCACACTTCTTCCACACAGTTGTTGGCCGTTTTTCCTTCTGCCTGCTATGGTAACTGGCGTTATCCAACAAAATTAATGAGGGTTCGTGTATATCACGTCAACCTGAGTATTGTTATCGAGAGCATTGGCAGTGTAGTCCGTAATGCATACTAGATTTGTAATCACAGAACGCGAAGAGACAAAACGATGCTGATTTTCCGAAAAATGACACTTAACATTTGAATAGATAAACCTATACAAGATAGATTCAAACAACTTAGAGAAATTAGACAGAATTGTGACGGGGCGGTAATTATATTGATCAGACTTCTATCTCCAGACTTAAATATTGGACAAACTCGTCCAACCTGCCACATGATTGAGTATTCACCCGACCTTAGAATAAAGTTGAACAAAACACGAAGGGGAGGGAGAAGTAAGAACTTACAGTCTTTAATCAAAAAAGCAGGACTTCCACCATCACCTGAACATAGGCCCGACTTAAGTCATCCAATGGATTCCAAAATATCAGCATTTGAAACGTTATACAAATGGAATGTAGCATTTCCAGGAACATCTATCAAGTTCGCAGGAGCATCTACAGTATCATAGGAATTCTTAAAATGAGTCGCAAAACTATTCACAATTTCCGAAAATCAGCTTAAAGAATGACCACCATTGCTCATACGGGAAGGAATCCTACTCCAACCCTTTCTGTTGTTAACAAATGACCAGAAATTCTTAAGGTCACGGACTAAATTTTCTCGGAGCTTAGAAATACAATCACGGAGAGCCACATCAATTTTACGCTTCACGTCACGTCTTGGGTTCTTAAATTCTATAAAATAGGATGGAAGACCAGTGCGCTTATATTTTTTTGGAAAAAATACTCTTCTTCCTGATTTTAGCAATGATCGCTGAATTAAACCATACAGGATAGTGCCGCGTCGTACACTTCTTGAGTGGTACATGAAGATCAAAAATTTCATATAGTTTCGAATAGAAATGTTCACACATAACATTAAGATCATCTGATAGATCAACTGATACGAAACAATCAACACCCATAAGTTCGATACACAAACCTACAAAATCAGCCTTCCTAAAATTGTAAGCGGCAACATCCGGAATCTGACGTGCAGTAAACGAGTTCGCAACCTCAATAGTACAGGAACAAAACAGGACAGGATGATGTCTGCTTTCAATCAACATCGGCAAGAAATCATGATGTACTTCACAGTTGAAATCAGCAACCAAGACAGTAGTAGTGGTAGTAGTCTACCTAAACTACCATTATCAACAACATTATGTTGAGAAAGATTCAATGTACTCAAAAAGTTTGTAACAGCTGAGCATTTGGAATCAGACACACCACGACCGACACTTCCAAACCCAGGAGCATTGAAGTCACCAACAAGTAGGACTTTCGAAGAAAAAGAACTAATCATCAACTCAAAACACTTCAACGCAGTTAGAGAATCCGAAGTTGTCAAAAATGGAGGAAAGTATAAAACAAACAGATGAATATTGGTCAAAAAGTTCAACACTACTTTACAGCAAACCACATCAAGGGAAGGCACACTCTTACGAATTGCCGAAACATCAACCATTTCAACAGTAAGAGTTACGAGCTAACAGCAAGAGACCACCACCCCTAGACAGACCCAGAGTAGCAAAATTTCTATCACATCTAAATACAGTAAACAAATAATGATCAACAAGTTCAAAGGAATAGACACAGTCAGATAACCACGTCTCAGAAATGGCTATCAAATCAAAGTCGCATGTAGAAGCTGAATTAAAAAATAATTAATCCTACTATTCATACCACCAACGTTTTGTTGGTGAGCTAGACACTTATCGTAACCGTAGGCAGCGTGATTGTAGTCAATAACTTCATCCTCAGCTCTTTCCTTTAGTTTTAGACAATTTACGCAACACAGCTCTGAGGCATTACACTCTTTGGCAGCACGTTCCTTCGCACAGCGAGGACAGCTTAGAGCGCTTTTACACTTATGTGACGAATGATTGAAACCGTCGCAATTGAAACATCTAGATACTTCTTCTACAGCATCATAAATCGTGCAGCTGTCCAGACCGATTAAGCA
The DNA here is from genome assembly GCF_963966145.1 of Tenebrio molitor. NCBI lineage: Eukaryota > Metazoa > Arthropoda > Insecta > Coleoptera > Tenebrionidae > Tenebrio > Tenebrio molitor. Next base: position 4,254,347 of record NC_091056.1, on the reverse strand, counting down.
ATACCTTACACTCGGGGCCTTTTTATAAGTTGAAATATCCACCTTGATCAGTGCACAAAAGATACTTTGAGCTAATTTTAGAAGCTTCAATTCAGATTTTTTTCTCGAAGACATATTCATTTTGCTGAGACAAATAAGTGAGTAAAGTTGCCTTATTTAACTCTCCTGAGATGCCTGAGACTCGAATGCGTGGGCGCACTGGTCTCTTTTACCTCATATTAGTCTGAGAGTTTCTCCCTGACAATTTACTTTTTAGCCTCCTGTGATGGAAACTTTGTAAACACGCACTGTTCGCGTCACATGAAACTTTGTTTTTACAGCGACTGTGGGACGGTGAATTTTTTCCACATAGTTACTATGCGGCGAAGTAAATAATCCTTATTTTTAACCTTTAAGAAACGTAGAATTTTAGCTTAATGAAGATGAGTTTCAGGAGAACAATATGTATACATTTTGAATTCAATTACGCAGAGATCGGATTTAAATAGGCGTTAAGTAGGGAGCGCAGAATCAACTTCCATGCAAATACGCTAACCAAGTACAAATCGCTCAGAGTTGTTCAATGGCCAGTATTAATAAAAGGTAGCAAATGCTTTTGCTAGCTATTTTATAAGCAATTGCTTTAAGTGATATTAATAAAAATGTAGTAAATGCTAGTGAGACCTGGCTAGCAAATGCTTTTGCTCGTTTTAGAAAGCATTTGCTTGACGATATTAGGATTTGCTTCTTTTACTATTAATAAAGTTTAGCATTTACATGAAATAGTAAGCAATTGCTAGGATAAATGACATTCTCCTTCAAGTCGTACTAGTAGTTATAAATCGGCTGTTAAAGCACCATAAAAGTATGTTCCAAGTGCCAAGAAACCGTAAATTTTACAAAGAAAGGAAAGACAATACCATTACAAGAGAAGATGATATAAAATTGTTTCATTTCCGAAATGAAAGTGTTCAGTGGATTGCTGATTTTCTTGGGAATGACGATGAAGAAACACGTGGTGGTGCTTTATCTTCGGTGATGAAAATAAAAATATTGTTGCGATATGTGGCTGATCCAGGTATAAAAAATAAAATTATTCATAGAGTAATAAATAGTGTTAAACTATCTACAGGGCAAGCCACATAAGGGTTATTTCTGAATTTATTTTGTACGCAACCAAAAAAACTAATGAGTAATGACGCTGACCACTTGATACCGTTTATAATGTGATTTAATTTAGTAATCAACGTCGGTATAATTTGGTTAAAAATGTCAAAATGACAGTTGATGAATTTAATTTTTGATTTCATTAATCAGAATAGGATAACGTCATTTTGACATATTTAGCCAAATTACATACCTACGTTGATTACTAAATTAAATCACATTATAAACGGTACCAAGTGGTCAGCGTCATTAGTATTTTTGGTTGCCTAGAAAATAAATTCAAAAATAAGCCTTATGTGACTTGCTCTGTATAGGATTTCAGATTGGGGTAGCTGAACTCATGGAAGTAAGTCAACCAATTGTATCGAATGTTGTAAAATTTGTCACGGGAAAAATTATAGACAAGGCACCACTTTGGATACATTTTCCTGGCGCCCTGCGTTGAACGGCAAGCAATTACTTGTCAAGTCACTAGCATATGCTTTCGTCAAGAGGTTTTCTTTATTAATACCAAAACAAGCAATTGCTAGAAGCAAAAGCTTTTACTTTAAAACAAATGCTAATGCTAAGTAGCAAATGCTTGGAAGCATTTGCTTATTTTTATTAATATCACCCAATATTATAAATACAATCTGCGCACGGAATAATGCTAGTTAATCCGACCTGCGATGGTTTTTATTACTGAACAGGCCGACTGTATCGTTTTTGTTGCGCTTTTATTCAGCGTGAGACGGAAGCGATTGTCCAGTGCCGGCACAAATGGTTTGCGAATTTATTTGAATAAAATTTATAAAATGGAATTAACTGTCCCAACACCTCGCGGCAACTGACCACGCAATTTTTTTTTTTTTTTTTTATTTAAAAGAAAAGTCATCGCATCAGCTACTATGGCCATTAGTGATGTACAAAATGTGTATTACATTCATCATATTTTGCTCAGACAATTTATTTCCTTCAGGTAGTTTCTGAGTGTGGGCCAGTCGTTGAAGACCTTTGTGTATGTTTCATTTGTATCTAGCTTGTATCTACCCCGTTGTTCGACAAGGGCTGGACAGTCGCGCAACAGGTGTGGTACGGTGGCGGCCTCCCGTTGACAAAAGCTGCAAGTTGGTCGGGTTTTCTTGTCCAGCAACCACGAGTGGGTAAGCGAGGTATGCCCTAATCGGAGTCTTGAGATCATCACCTGCGACTTGCGGTCATTTGGCAGAAGTATTTTTTTCCTGACGATCGGCTGAATTGTATGGAGATGGTTGTCTACTTGGTTCCACGATGTTTGCCACTTTTCCCATATTTTCGATTTAATGTATCCTGTCAAGTCTGCCATCAAGTTGTAGACAGCTAATGGGGAGTCTACGTTAGCTGCGGCCATCTTGGCTAGTGTGTCTGCTTCATCGTTGCCATGTATTCCAATATGTGACGGCGAGTAGATAAACCGCAACTCCTTCCCTTGCAAATGAATGCGTTGACGAATCTCGGATATTTCCCGCACTAGAGGATTGTCCGAGTAGAGGTGCTGGAGAGCCTGTAGCGCACTGCAAGAGTCAGTACACACCACAAATTCAGACTTCTCGCTTTCGGTTATCATACGGAGCGCTTTTAGTAGGGCAACGAGTTCTGCACAAAATATGCTGCTGTAGGAGGCCAGATGTAGCTGCGCTGTGTGGCTGTGTGAGAAAACCGCTGCCCCTACATCATTTCTGATCTTTGATCCATCTGTGTAGAGAAAGGTTGAAGTGGGATATCTGCTCTGGAGTTGGTAAAACACGTTGACAAGAAGACTGGGTGGCGTATCTGCTTGCTTGTATTTGGCCAGGTCAAGGAAGATGCTCGGTCGAACTATGGTCCATGGGGGGGGGGGTGGATGTATGCTCAGTACTGTAGAAGGAAGGCAACGACATTGAGTAAGTTTCTAGGAGACGGCGATCTGGTTAGACTCCGAGTATAAGGTGGTGGTGTGCGGAGTAAATAACAGCCGATAATTTGAGTGAGAGTCAGCTCTTTCGGATACTCTCGCGGCATAAATAAGAGTTAGTTGTTCAAGTCTTAGAGTTAAAGGTGGCTCTTGACAGAGGACATGCATGCTAGCCGTGGGGGTGGTGCGATAGGCGCCTAAGGCAATTCGTAAGGCTGCGTTTTGTATCACCTCGAGTTGCCTGAACGTTGTTTTGGCACATGCTCCGAAAGCTATTAATCCATACTCGATCCTCGATCGAATTAGGCTCCGGTAAATGGAGAGTAGAGTCTTAGTATCTGCCCCCCAGTTTTGACTTGCCAAGCTGCGCAGAAGTCCTAGAGCTTTGGTACAGGCTGCATGTATCGAGGTGATATGAGCCTTCCAATTCAACTGTGAATCGAAGATTATTCCTAGAAATCGGATAGATGGGACAGCTGCTAAAGGCTGGCTATACAGTGTCAGCTTGGAGGTTAGGTTTACTCTTCTCTTGCTAAAGAGTATGCATTTCGTCTTATCATTTGAGAATCTGTACCCTGTTTGATATGACCAGGATTCCAATCTGTCAATTCCATTTTGTACCTCCCGCTCTAGTAGATCGATGTGCTTTCCTGTCGTGTATATTATGAGGTCATCAGCATATATCACGTGGCAAAGTGGATAAGATATATGCTGCCCTATATCATTCAGGGCTATCAGAATTAGGGATGGACTAAGTACTGATCCCTGCGGGCAGCCGTTCTGTAATTCTCTCTGCTTTGATAGAACACCATTTGCTTGGACACGAAAACCTCTATCTGTAAGAAAGTTCCTGATGAAGTAGAACATGTGACCTTGAATTCCCCATTTGTTTAGCGATTTGAGTATACTATGTCGCCACGTCATATCGAAGGCCTTTTCCAAGTAGAAAAATACACAAAGGACTTTATGGTTCTGTGCAAATGCTTTACGGATTGTGGATTCCAAGTTTACTATATTGTCTAATGTGGAGCGATGTTTTCGGAAGCCATTCTGTGCTTTTGAGAGGAGGTTATTAGATTCTAGGCGCCAAAGAAGCCTCCGTTTTACCATTCTTTCGAGTACCTTGCACATATTACATGTAAGAGAAATTGGTCGAAATGAGCTTGGCATGCTGTCTGTTTTGTTGGGTTTCTTGAACGGTAACACTATCGCTTGGGTCCATCCTTGAGGAAAGCGATGTGTTGTCCAGATCAGGTTGTAAATTTGCAATAGCCTCTCCTTCCCTTTACTTGACAGGTTTTGTATAAACCTGAGTGGTATGTCGTCAGGGCCAGGACTTGTTCTACGGGAAGTTAAAAGGGCATCGTCTAACTCAGTCATGGTAAATAATTTGTCATCCGGATGGTCTGACATTAGTTCGATAGTTGGAAGGCGTTCTGTTTCTGATTCAGCCTTAATGCTGAGAAATCGATCATCATAATTTGAGCTGCTTGATGAATTCTGAAATTGTGTGGCTAAGAGCTCCGCAGCCTCCTCATTTGTGCTTGCTACATCTCCGTTTTCATTAGTCACCCTGATTAATGCATTGCGGGACACTCCCCTAATTTTCCCTACTTTGCTCCAGACGTCCCGGATGGGGGTGGACGATGTGATAGTTGAGACATAAGCTTGCCAGGATTCTTTTTTGCTTTGTTTTAACGTAAAGCGTTTTTTCGCCCGAGCTTTCTTGAAGTTGATTATGTTTTCAATTGTAGGGTTTCTCTTCATTTTGTGGAAAGTTCTTTTGCACTGTGCTACTGTTTCTGCGCACTTTGCGTTCCACCAAGGTACGGTACGAAGTCTTTGCGGGCTGAAATAGCCTACTTTTCTGACGTGTTTGTGGGCGGCTTCCAGTATCACATTGTTGAAACGATTCAGTATGTTGTCTATATCTTCTTCCTCATTTAGTAGCGGTATCTGTTTATCGACTTCTTCGGCAAATTTTTGGAAGTCTGCATATTGCATATTCCATCTCGGTTGTCGTTGAGAGTCTGGGGCATGACGTAATCCATGGAGGTGTAGCTTGATGGGATAGTGGTCACTGCTGTGCAAATATGGCTCTATCTCCCAAGCAGTTTTAGGCGCCAATGTGGGACTACAGAGAGTAAGGTCTATAGCCGAAAAAGTTCCATTTGCAGCGTTGAATCTTGTGTTGGCTCCGGAATTGAGAAGAACTAGGTTGTGATCTTCCATTAAGCTTTCTAACATCTCTCCACGAGTGTCAGTGCGGTTCGATCCCCAGATCACATTGTGGGCGTTAAAGTCTCCTAGAAGAACAAATGGTCTGGGTAGTTGTTCGATTAACTTACTAAGTTCTAGTACGGTGATAGTCGCATTAGGTGGTAAGTAAACATTGCACACCGTAAGCTTTTGTGTTGGTAAATACAGCGAGACTGCAATCGCTTCAAGAGTTGTTTCAAGGGATATCTTTGTACAGAGAATGTCGTCTTTAACATAAATCGCCACTCCACCCGAAGCTCTTTCCCTGATAGCTCTGTTTTTGTAGAAAGCTTGGTAAGTTCTTATGACATGCACCTTCTGATTTGTGAAGTGTGTTTCTTGTAGGCACACAACTAACGGACTAAGGTTTGAAATAAGAAGTTGAAGGTTTACTAGATGTGAAAAGTAGCCGTTGAGGTTCCACTGTAGTATTGTTGAGAGGGCTTGTTGCGGAGTGAAAAGGATAGAGAAGTAGAAGAAGTTAGTTCAAACTAGAGAGGGAACTGTCCGTGCAGCTTTCCTCCGTGTCTGAGACTTCTGTTAGTGGTTGCTTCCTGTGGATGCATTGTTTAGCTATTCTATTTCTGTATTTTGTGCACCTCTGTTTCATACCCTGATCCTTGAAATGGGAGTGCAGTTTTGCCAGTAAGTCGAGGAAGTGGTCGATATCGTCGGTAAATTCTTCTACAAGGGCCAGCGGGTCTTTGCATCCTGATGCATTCCTGAAAAAGTGAACTATTTTACTTGCTTCAGTCTTTATTGGTTCTGTCAGGTTATTCATGAAAGTGTGTATTGTCTGAAGCTTGTCGTCACTAGATTTCATTTGTTCTGCGTCTTTTTTTAGTCTCTTTTTCTGCTGCTGAGGTCTCTTAAACACTGTGGTCTCCCCCAGGTCATTTTCTGTACTGTCGTGTGGCACGCTAGCTGAAGAGGACTTCGCCGCCCTTTTCTGTCCTATCATCTTTTCTATTCCTTTGCGAGTGTCTTCGTCTTCGCAGTCCATGTTGTTTTGTACGGTGTCTTGTTGGTTTTCTTTGTTGGTGTCTGGGTTTATTTCTGGTACATTGTCCTGCTGTGTTGGGGGTGCAGTACATTGCGAGGCGATGTGGCCCTGAACCTTACAAAGATAACAAATTAAGTCATTTGAGAAAAATATCCTATAATTTGTATCCTCAAATTTGATGACTAGGGAAGATGGTAGAGTAATTGTATCGTTGGGCTGCACAAATATCTGCCGCTTGAAGCTTAGGATGTGGGTGAACTCTTCATCCCGAATTCCTGCTCGAAGATGTGTCATAGGTGAGAGGGTCGTGTAACCGATGCGTTTGATTTCATTTATGAGTACTTCGTTCGGTATCGATGGGCACACATTTGACAAAATAATGCGCTGCGAGGGAGTGATAAGACGCCTGATGTTTACCTCATATTCGTTAATTTGGACTGATTTGTATTGTGCAATTAAGCTGTCTACCAGTTCTACGCTGTCTAGGTATATGCAGATTCGGTTATTCGATATTCGGGATGCAAAAATGATGTGTTTTGCTCCTACGATGTTTGCGATTGGTCTTACATAGTCTACCAGTTTCAAGTCGGCGGTTACTGCTAAGATAATGGCTTGTTCTTTTTTCGGAAATTTGGTGTTGCTCATTGTTGGGGGTTGCTCAGTTTGGGGGTTGTCCATGTTATGGGTTGAATTCATTTTTTGGCGTTATTCGAATCGGCATCGTTGGTTGCCTACAGCGGGCACGATTTGCATGCACCGCACGACGCACCGTTATCAGTGGCCGGCGAAAATCGCCAGTAAAAAGGGGCCAAATAATTAGCTATGTTTTGCTTTACCTTGTAATAATGTGATGTCGGTTCTAAGCAAACGATGTAGGATGGCTTATGTCTTGACTTGACCCACTTTATAAGCGGCTGTGGTTTTTGAAGATACAGGTTTTCCGTTGATTTGTTGCGGAACACGTGTCAGCACGTTTTCAGAAAAAAACACTCTGACCACGCAATTGCTGCCATCTCGCCAATGCATAGTAATTTGACTTTTTCTATAATTCATTTGTTATTTAAAGGAAGAATTTAAAATTATTAGGTTGTGTTACAGAGAATGGACTTATTTATTGGCATTAATAATTAAAAGTTTCTCTAAATTTTCTTCCGTTAATCTATTTCGTTTAGGTGTTAACAGGTCTTTAAATATTGAGAACGATCTTTCTACATCGCAATTTGTTAAGGGACAATGATCAAAATACTTTACTAAATTTTCGTATTTACTTTTTAATTGTTGATTTTCAAATATTCCTAACGAAATTTGTTTAACAATATGTAAATCCGGATTTTTTGCGAAAACTAGATTTATTTTTTGTTGAAGCCGGGAACCAAACTCTCCTGGAGTGGATTTCAAACTTTTAAGTGTCCCGTCGAGTTTTGATATACATACGTTCTTTTAGGGAGATATTTTGATTTTCAAAATATGAGATTATTTTTGGTAAGCCACTAAAATGGTTTTGAATAAATTTTAAATGGTAAATTAAGAAAGTTCTACTAAGAAGTTCCTTGCATTCGATTATGGCACGAAATTCGTCCGCAAGAGACAAGATAATATTTTTTAAAGGTTCTAGATGTGCGCAATAAAAGTCACACGCTTCTATCCAAGTACCCCATCGCGTAATTACTGGACTTGGGGGTAGTGGTAAATGTGGCATTTTCTCCTTATAAAGACTGATCCGATGTGGAGCCTTCAAAAAAATCTTTTTTTCCCTACCGGTTAGAAATGTAGGCTGTCGATACCTCATTTGAGGTGAGAAAATTCAACTTTCTCGCTAAGGTAAGAAAGTTAATCATGAAATGTTTATGGTAAAACTGTACCAAAATACAAATGTCAAAAGTGTCAGAAGTGAAATAAGTTATTTGATAAATGAAAGCCAATTCAATAAAGCAAGTTGGTAGATCAATCAGATAATCTGGAAATAAACAGAGATAAGCTAGGTAGGAAGGTAGGTACTACAACTTCTAGTTTTTTATATGTTTTAGGTTAAAATGCTACCTAACCTCAACTTTTTTTGCAGGATCAGTAGGATTTTCCATAACATCATTGCAATTAAAGTTTGAAAAGGCAGGTTTGCTAGAAGATGGGACATTAAGCGAGCAATAATTCACTGGAACGTGGGTAAAGGGGTATAAGTCCAAAAATGTGCAAATTTAGATAAGTCTACCCAACATTTTATTTAGAACTCCTACACGATTGTACAAAAATATTACTCTAGAAAATAAACAGATAAGCTAGGTACGTACTACAACTTCTAAAAATTAATCTAAGTACTTAATTTTTTATATTTTTTCAGATTAAAAGGCTACCTAACCTCAACTTTTTTTGATTAATTTCTTCCAATTTCTAATCTAAACGGAAGCAAGCTATTAAGTAATTGAACAATAACAGTAACTATCATTTTAATTATGGTGGAAATTAAAATTAAAACTACAATTTTCATTATTTCGAATAGTAATTCCTGATTTCGTGCTATTAATTGGTATGTTATATTCCGAGTTTAATGCATTGTTCTGATTAAATATATTTGCAGGATCAGTAGGACTTTCCATAACATCATTGCAATCAATGTTTGAAAAGGCAGGTTTGCTGGAAGATGGGACAACTGAAGGTGAAGTCATTGAAGATGAACCCGGTTGTGCTTTTGAAATTTGAACCAGCCGTGCTATTTTTTTTTACTTTCTACGCAGCCTTCAGCAATGTTGCTAGATTTCCACCCACCATGACGTTTTAAATCCAAAACTCCCCCACCTTGCAAAACCAGTGCAGGGGCAGATGTCCTAGGAAAGCAGTGACCAGTATAAAGCTGCGGATCTTCAAAATTCAAAAACATCGCAATTTTTTTAGGCATACTACCGAAAGTGTTATGCCCAATTGGTGTTTGGTTATCTTTCCATTACGAAAATTGAGAAATAGACGTGATGATTCAGCAGGTCTCATAGAAACATATTTTTTAATTTTTTCTATCCAATTTTACTCAATTACAACGAATTTTCTTGAGACTCCAGTTTTTGTGGAAGGTATATTTACCACAATAATATCATTTTTAATGTCTAAATCATTAATGGACATTTTAGCGAGTTCGTCGCTTTTGCACGCGCCAGCTACACCCAAAATTAAAGCAACCTAAACGAATATTTTTATTATTGTGACATACACCATACATGTACTTACCTTTATGACAATAAACTCTTCGTCTCTGGCATCTTCGAGGAATGAATTGACTTGGGTCATATTTAAGACGATTTTTTGGGGATATAGCCCACATTTTTTCGCTTTACAAACGATATTAATTTTGGAAACTTTGAGATATCCACGTTGTCTCGAAGATTTACAGTCGTTTTTACCATTGAATAAAGTGACCAAAGTGTCGATGACTTATAATTTTCAGATTTTTCTTGGAAGTTAACTAAGACTACATTTGCAGTGATTTTAGTCACATTTCTTGTTTTACACCATTCCTTGAAGTCATTATAACTGTTATTATATCTGGTTTGCGATTTTTCCGGTAATAAATTTCCTACGGTGGCAAGCGCCGCAGCCCGAATGTCAGGTGGTGTGCAAGAGATATTAGAGAGTTTTCGCGTTACGTTTTTCAGATAACCGTGTACGCTAACGCCGGTGTTACTAGGCAATAGCGTAACCGATTCATTATTACAATAAACGATTACGGTAATTGCTCGCGAATAGCGAACCGGTTATTTTAACGGAACGTAACGCGAAAACTCTCTATTATCTGTATCAGACATTGTAAAGCCGAGATTCTATACTGAAATTAAAGTTTAAGATATGTATATAAATAAATGTTAAATAGATTACTTTACCCTGTTTATATCAAATTTTCGAACAAACGTCAAATCTTCAAATGCGATGAATATAACCGTTTTGTTGTGCCGGTAGGGAAAAAATAGTATTCAAACCTTGTTCAGAAAGTGCCCTTGCAGACCTTAGGCACTTAAAACCTCGCCTACGGCTCGGTTTATAATCTTTGCCTGCGGTCTGCAAGAAAGCACTTTCTTACCTTGGTTTGAAATATGTATACTATTTAACTAAACTTATTAATTTATCGACATCCGGATATTCGTCTCTTATATATTCACATATACGGTGGAGTGCATGTGCTATACATGTGATATGTAACATATTTGGATACTGAGCTTTTAATTATTTTCCTGTTTTAATCATGTACGCTGCAGCATCACTAATAAATAAAATGGTATTTTGACAATTTCGATCCGACTTCAAAACCGAGTTGAGACTTTCATGAATAAATTTTGACATTTCTGCGTTAATTCTAGTACTCATTTTTGTTGCTATTAAATAGGGCGTATACGGTAGTGTCGGATGTAAAGTACCGTTGATGATGTTTGTTACACATCTTCCTAAAATATTAGTCGTTTCGTCAGCTGAAACCTACAAATAATTATTCGAAACACGATTTTCGATGCTCTTCATAACTTTATTATAGCAGTTCGGTACATAATTTTTACGTAAAGTTGATTCATCCGGTACAAACCTGTTGGTATATTTCTGAAGAAATCTCTTTAGAACGGGATTTTGTAATTTTGACAACGGTATATTGGCAGCCACAAAAGCCTCACACAAATCATTGCAAAAATTGTCCGTACTTTCGGGGTTTAATGACGTTAAATGCATTGTTGTCTGAACATGTTGAGAAAGATGATTTTTTCTTGTGCAGTGAATAATTTTACTGCAAATGTTACAATATACTTCAGAAGACTCAGAGGTGTCTTGGGGCGGTGGGGCGTAGTCGGGGGTCTCTTCTGGGATCTCGGCATCACCCTTGCCGTGTTCCACGGAACAGTCTTGTTCTTGATCCCTGATTTCTTAGTTGTCAGCAGGGTTGGTGATTGTTGGGCCTTCGAAACCCTGGACATCTCAGAGTGAATCACTGTCTTGGTGGTAATGGAGACAGCATTCAGGTGTAGAGGTTCGGCTATGTTTGGCAAGGGCGGCTGTCGTCCCCGGAGTTCATTATGGGCCGACCCGCTGACCTGCTGTCCGCCGGATGATGGTGTCTCCTCGGCGATGATGCGCATGAGTTTGAGTTTTACCGTCTCCCTTTTGGCTGTTCTAGCGGCCCTAGGGGTCGGAGGGTGCTCTTGTTCTGTGGTGCTTTCTTCCTTGTGCTTTTGAAGATTTCAGAAGCTGGCCTGGAGAAGCGTTTCACCGTCTCACTCCTTACCTCGCCCTTGGCGCGGTTCAGGAGGCCCTAATATTCGGGCTTCCTTCTTCTATGTCTGATTTGGTGTTGTATTAATTCGGTGGCACTCTCAATTTCCTTGAGAAAGCCGCCACCGGGTACAGCTCGTTCCTCAATCCTCGCTATTGCTGTATAGTTCTCCGTCTCCGATCTTTTCATGCGGGACTGTAATTCCTTGATGTAGAGCTCTGAATGCCTCCGCCGTTCGTGCTGGCGGACTGACTTTAAATCCTGAGGGACATTTTGCAAACCATGCAACGGTCCCTTCGGCTGGGTATGCGTATGCAGGCTTTTTTGTGGACGGCCAACTTGGCCGCAGTGTCAAACACTTTATCGCATGTTTCGCACTCGTAGTTCGAGGGGGGGGTTATTTTGCATGGGGGAGGGTAGGGGGAGTTTTCTCCTTACCCTTAAGTAAAATCATACCTTGTAACATCTCGACTAACACACCACCTTGGTCATCGCGCTTGGGGCCGAGACGCACCAGTCGGCATGCAATAAGGGACGAGTCAATAGTGGAGTAACAATAGACAAAAATACGGCGTTACTTCGGAACCGGTAGCAAGAGGTCCGATTGTCTTTTTTTTTATGTCATGAATACAATATACTAAAACCTTTATAGGTTAAAAATTGACGCTGATAACGGGACACTCGAAAACAAAAAGAAATCAAAAAATTTGATTTGCATTTATTTTGGTGGTTAAAAAGGTGAAATAAATTATTCTGCCAACACTTTTTGAAATTATATATCTGACTTTGTTATGAGAACTCTTCAAATGATCATTGTGACGGGTATTGGTAAAAATATACGAGAAATGCTGAAAGTAAAAATTTACAAATTTATTAAGAGTAGATATACTGTGAGATCATTTCAATTTATAATAATTAGAGCAGGCTATGACTTTAAAATTATATTGGCAACACCACTGACACTTGATTTGAATTGTCAAAGTGACGCTTCAAAATTCAATAGAAATGATGAAACGGCGAGTTAACAGTTGTATACAAGCCGGATGTTCGATACTCGCAATTGGATATTTTTTATTGAATTTTGAAGCGTCGCTTTGACAAACCAAATCAAGATGTCAGCGATGTTGCCAATATAATTTTCAAGTCATAAATTTAAATGATCTCAAGGTATAATAAAAATTAAATGTTTTCCCGGTTTCATCCTCTTCTATCTCATTTTCATCTGAAATAGTTGGTGGGCAATTGCTACAGGTTTCCCCATTACCGGTGATGTCTTCATGATTTCAATTATACCAAATTTTTCCTTAATGTTTGAAAGGACTCTCAGTGAAAAATTATGTAACGGTTATTGAATTAAAACGAAATATTTACCTGTTTCATTAAAAAAATTGAAATTTTTACAAAATGTTCTACAGCGAGACACAATCATTCCTGAATTTTTTGAGAATTTTAAATCGATTTGAAGTGGGTGTTTTCGCTCGGGCGGTAAAACTTGACTCACCCGGTACAGTTCCCACAAGCTCGCGTGCAGAAAAGTCCTACATCCAGAACTTCCTCCGCAGCCAGATTTACATCTGCAGAATATTATTGTTAAACAAAATAATATTGTTATTAAACAAAAACTGCCAAGATAACGTGACATTGGTTGTTTTTGATATTATTCACTTGACATTGGCTGTTTTTGCTAAAACGCTGTGTCTTTGTACCGCTGTATTATCCTGACTTTGGCAGTTTTTGCCACACAAATTTACAGGCAGATGCAAATGTCATTCCTGCAGCAAGTAGTGCCAATAACTAAAATTTGAAAAAAAATGACATTGGTTGTTTTTGATGAAAACCCCTCAATTCATTCCAAACAAGTTTCAATATAACAAGATACTCTTCCCAAAGTCATTCTACAATGGGTAGAATAAATAAATAGAAAATAGTAATCATACATTGTCCTGTAGTATTTTTCTTGCGAAAATAACGATTTCTAACTGGAAAATTTCAGTTATTATAAATGATCAATAATTTAATTAAATAAACAATGAGCGGCAATTTTTAACCTATAAAGGTTTTAACATATTTTATTTATAACACAAAAAAAATCGTTCAAATCCGAGCTCTTGCTACCGGTTCCGAAAAAAAATAATATACCTCTGTAAAAAGGACTTATCGCCCCAAGATATTTATTAGGATACCTTGGAAGTGTTGGGTGACTCTATGTACTTCTTCGTATCAAGTTGTTAAGAACTGGTCTCGAGATTTCAATCGGGAAGAGAGTCTTGTGAACACGCACCAGGTGCTGGTGCGCCGAAAACAGCCTTACGAAAGAAAATATTATTTAGTCTATGATGTGGTTCTTAGTGATCGAAGAGTTACTGCCAGATTTATACTAGAAAAATGTGGCCTTTCCATAGGTACTGTAGAAAAAAATTTGCACGATGAATTGAGACTCAAAAAAATCTCGGCAGGTTGGGCACCAGAAACGTTAACAGCGCGTCGACATGTCCTCGCTGAGACCAATTTGGAGTTAATTAATAGAGACCCAGATGAATTTTTGACGAATGTTTTCACCGCAAAAGAAACTTGGGTCCATCACTATGATCCAGAGTGAAAACGCCAAAGTATGGAGTGGAGGCACAAAGGCTCACTGCCCCCTTGAACATTTCGCGTCACCACCTCAGCCAGCAAGATCATGGAAACAGTTTTTTGAAATTTTGAAGGAGTATTTTTTGTTGATTATTTACCACGTGGACACACCACAGCTGGTGAATATTATGAAAATCAATACCAGAGGTTCGCAAGGCATACAAGAAAAAAAACGAGGAAAATTGAGATACGGCGTTCTGTTTCATCAAGACAACGTTCCCGCCCACAAAAGCTGTGTTTCGATAGCTGTTATTCACAACACAGGTTTTGAAAATTTCCAACAGCCATCCTATTCTTCTGATTTAGCCCCTAGTGACTATTTCCTATTCTCAAAATTAAAAGAACGTCTTCGAGGAATCCATTTTTCTGATGCTAAGAGGTGATGATTTCGGTAAATGAGCTACAAGACAAAGATTTTTTTCCAACGGCATTAAAGCATCTTGAGCATCCATATACTAATTGTATAAACCCTTCAGGGGACTATGTTGAAAAATACAATAATTTCAAATTTCTCAGTTGTATGCTTCTATGTTAAGGACAATAATTGATGAACTGCCCTCGTACATATACTCTTTGATTAAAAAAAAACCTCAGTAACGTTCAAACTTAAAAATTTAAAGAAAGCGGTCGAATTTCGACCGCTGGGCGACCTCTAGTTTAAATAATTCTGGCATACAGGTGACCAAATCATTAGTATAAATGAAACTCAACATTTCATACAGGGTTTGAACTCCACCTAAAATTTCATGGTCTGAATAAATTACTGATAGTTCATTTTTCACCCGAAGACTATCGAAAAACGGATACTGCTTTACCAAATCATCTATCAAAAAATGAGGGAAACATTTTGAATATGTATTAAATTTTTCCGCGTTAAGAAGATCGTAGAATTGTAATGAACCTAGGTCCGCAAATCTAATTTCAATTTGTCCTATGCAAGTTTAGTATTTCTATGAAAAGTTGCCTATAATGTTGCTCGTCGTCATATGTAACTTTTCTTCTTTTCAATGCACGTTTAGCTTCATCAATTAAATTCCCATATATACTGTTAAAATACTTTTCATCCCTTCGAAATTCTCTTAGTCTCTCTATTAATGAAATTAAACGTTTCCTTGCATAAGCAATGTCAGTACTTTTACTTTGTACAATGGAAAATACCACGTCCGTTTGTTCAAAAATTAATTTAAATGTCTAATAAAAAAATAAATTGGGGGTCTAGAAGATAACCTTTCAATCCCACCGCTTCTCTTATTGTTTGTCATTCTTAAACTCTTCGTGATCAATTATGTAATCAAATACATCTATTAATTTGTTTTTATTTGCATGAGTGGTAAAGACAGCCCGAGAAGTGAAATTCCAGCTTGTTGGTAACCGATTACCACAAATCAAATCAAGAATCTTAGTTCTTTTAATAGAATTAAGATTTACTCAAAACTAGATTTAAAACATGGGCATAGCAGTGTATAAAGAGAGCCTGAGGAGCGACTGACTTAATTTTGCTTTATAAACCATTTAGCTGACCTGCCATAACCGCAGCACCATCATAAGTTTGTGCAACCAGTTTGTTTTTTAAATCAAATTTTTGAAAAAATTCTGTTAAAAAGTTAAATAACTCCTCAGCGGTTCGACCTTGACTTACATCGTAGAAACCGAGAAATCTTTCTACAATTCGACCGTTGATGACATATCGAAAAATAACCGATAACTGTGAGCAACAGTTTACGAGTATATCTGTGGTCTCATCGATTTGCCACGAGAAAAATGGGGCATTTGAAATTTCTTTCTCTATTTCTTTATTAACAATTGCAGTGATTGACTCTAAAATTTCTTTTTGTATGGTTTTTGACGTTCCAGAAAATACCGACTTGTTATCTAGAAATGTTTTTAAATTGGGATCATATTTACTTAAAAAAAGACATCAATTCTTTGAAGTTGCCTTTATTTAACGATGATTCACTTTCATCATGTCCTCTAAAAGCTAGGTTTTGAAAAGTTAAAAAAATGGTACAATCGATTCATCTTTTAATTATATCGCCATTATGTTTAACTTCAAAGTTAGGTGACTCAATGTGAATTTTTCTTGCATCGTCTATTGCTGTTGCTACATTTAATTTGCCTAATAACTGAAACTTACACTTGGATGAAATGTGTTCTTTAGACTTTCCATGCCTCCCAATAGAACGGGATAAATGTTTTAA
The DNA here is from genome assembly GCF_963966145.1 of Tenebrio molitor. Lineage (NCBI taxonomy): Eukaryota > Metazoa > Arthropoda > Insecta > Coleoptera > Tenebrionidae > Tenebrio > Tenebrio molitor. Next base: position 4,237,959 of record NC_091056.1, on the reverse strand, counting down.
ATCCCTATATCCTAATTTGCACCATACTGAATTTTCCGATCGCCGTATACACGGCCAGCAATACAATTTATTACGTACATTAGGTACTTCCTGTGAGCCACTCACAAGTATCATACCACGAAACATTGAAACACCATTTTGATCGGCCTGCAACGGTTTGCAAATTTGGAAGATTGGGACGTGGTCTCCCCAATTCTTTGATAAATAATTTGTCTTGATAATTCAATAAATTAAAACCGTACTTGAGCAAGTATTCTATACGATCTTGACAATTTTGAATTTCATTTCTATCCATTTACTCATTAACAACGACTCTGTTAAATTTAAATGTTTGAAACCGTTAATACCACTGACCTATACCACTGACATCACCAACAGTTTTTTAATTGTCTTGAAGTTTGGAGTGTTTGTTTGCTGTTTGGTTTGAAATCTGACGCAGACGCATTAGATTGCTGGAGGTATACCGCCCTTGGCCGTCTATTTTACGCTTGCAGCGGCAAACTTCAAGGTCAATCTCGCGTGAACTGGAATGGATAAATCCAAGCTGCCGGAGCTAAAGGCGCAGTGCACCTCTGGCCACGTTTTTACGCAATGTAGAATCGATGTAGAACGATACAATTGGACACATTTATACGTACCAACGTCAAAAATTAAACGTTGTAGTTTACTAATTTCGTGAAATATGGGTATGAAAACGAATAAAAAAAATAATTTAAAATAATAAATTTTTCGTATCCCACCTCCACCCGGCGGCACGGCAATTTTGCCGGAGTACATACACTATTACGGATAATACTATCAAGTAATAGTGCAGTGCTTATCAACATAATTACCGGCGTCTCGCCTCCGCATTTTGACTTTTTTGTGTTTTATGTTCTGTGTCAATGTTAAGGAATTTCCTCACGATGTGACATGAGTATAATAATATACCTTTTTGAATTTCAACCACCAATGTGTTCTCTAAGCCCAAAATTTTTAAATTTTTAAAAAGAAATTGGGGTACTATTCCTGTTGCTGAAATTATAAATGGTAAAATCGAATTTTTTTCTAAACACCAAAGATTTCTCATAGCAACGGAGAGTTCTAAATATTTATTAATTTTTGTATTATATGTCTGTGTTATATTGTGTGAATTTGGAACAGCTATATCTAAAAGATATGCTTGCTTTTGTTGTTTATTTAAAATAATAATGTCTGGTCTGTTATGCTGAATGTGAATGTCAGTTAAAACTGTCCGATCAAAATATAATTTGTAATTGTCATTTTCTAAACAACTTTCTGGTTAATAAATGTAATGTGGTTGTGTATCCTTTAATAAATTGAATTTAACTGCTAAATTCATGTGTATAATTTTTGCGAATATATCATGACGTTTTTTATATTCGCTTTGAGCCAAAACGGTGCAAGAAGAAATGATATGTTCAATGGTTTCCCCTTCAGTTCCGCAAATCCTACATTTATCAATGATCGATTGTAAACCGCATATGTGTTTTTTATAATTTCTTGTATTTATAACACGATCTTGTATTGCAAATATAAAACCCTCAGTCTCAGGATGAATATTTGATTTTTTAAGCCATTTTTTGCAGGGTTTTTTTTAGGGAGGCACTGCCTCCCCTGACGAGCCGCCACTGATTGAGGCAACACCCTGCAAAATTCTTTGAATATATGAGAATGAGAATAGAAACCTTCGATTACATATCGTTACTAATATCTGATAGGATTCAAAAAAGATGGAGTAATTGTCATTGTGGACCAATTTTAACCGAGAAGCGGTTGATGATTACAATAAGGTAAGTAAAAAGACATGTTTTAAAACTCTTGATTATAGAATATATTAAGATAGCCATAGACATAAGAAATATAATGGTAACGCTAATATATCAATAATTATATTAAGTATAACATAATTACATAAACATTTTTGTTTTATAATACAAAAATTTCCGATAATATTGCGGAATCTGGAAAAGTGCCCCGAATGCTTGCAGCGTTTCCACGTTGAATGGCAAGGGAAATCCTCTCGAAAAGGAATTTCTTTGATTTTTAATCGCCTGATTCCGCGATAAGTCGGTTTCCGATGACATTAATGAAATCGATGGCTTCTTTGCACCAAGGGCCTAAGGTTTCAAATGCTAAACCTTTAAACACGTAGTTTGACGAAATGATTGAACTATATTTGCTATGTTTGCGTTTGCAAGCCATTTCAGCGGCAAAACCTGAGACTTCAGATGATTTCAATACGTAACTGTCTGCAAGTGTATCTACAACAGTAACGTCCCAAACCAAAGGTTGACCTTTAATCCACGGTACTAAAGTCATCCCATCTGGGCGTTTTCCGTCATCCCGAGACAGTCCGTTTGGTTCTAAAGTTGAATTCACATGAATTGAAGTTAAAGACCGATTGATAATGGAATTAATTTCAGTGTGTCTTGAAAATCTACCACTGCTTTTGAAACAACTTAGACCGTGGGTGCCAATTTCGTCAACTTTCGTATTGCATTTGCAAATATGAGGTGTACAAAGATTACAACCCAATCTTAAACCAATACAAACTTGGAAGGAAGTGTTATCTAAAAGAGTACCAATATTAGGAGAAGGTATTGCATGTAACCAAGATCCTGATTCTCTGCATTGCAAAGCTTTAAAACGAGCCAAGTCTCGAGGTGAATTAAAGATTAAGTCATTGGCAATTATTCGTTTGATATTAATATTATCCCAATTCTTCTGAAATTGTGGAATTGTTGGTATTTCGTTCTCATTTGCTACACCCCAGGCTGCTAAAGCTTCATCATAATGGTGAATATTAAGCTCATTATCCTTTGAGTTTATTAATAAAGAAACAAGCTTTTTAACCCCATTAATTGAAGATAGGAAAGCAGGGAGGCAAATATCGGAAATGGGACTAATTCCCAGACCACCAAATCTAATCGGTAAAGTGAACTGACGCCATTGTAAATCAGTTAAACGTAAATTAAGTATTCTCTCTAAACAAGACTTTAAAGAAGAATCAATTGAATTAACATAATTAGAAAATTTCCAAAATGGAGTTGTTCTTAATAAAAAATTAAATTTTGGTATGAAAAGACAGTTTTTGATTAAAGTATAAGCCACGTGTCTGTTAAGGAGTTCAGCTTTGTTTAAAAGATTTTCAACTGTAATTATAGTTTTTTCGACGGTGTTTTTGAAACCTTGGTCAAAGATTGGAGAGCCTAAAAGAGATAAACTTTCTCGGTCACAGATTTTAATGCCTGGTGCTAAATTTTGAAATTCCTTTATGACTTTTAAATCTGTGTCTCCAGAACAGCAAAAGATCTCGCATTTGTTAAAGTTTAATTCAAGGCCAATTTCCTGAGATAAATTTATAACTTTCTTAAAGTCGGATAAAACTACTTCTGGGTAATCAGCTAAGGTTCCATCATCTAAATACCATATATTCATTTGAGAATCCAAAGATAAAATAATTGGTTGAAGGGCAAGACTAAAAATCATGGGACCGCAGGGATCTCCTTGCTGAGCTCCAACAGAAGAAGAAATTAAATGATTACCGAAAAATAAAGTTGAAGGATTTCTATAGCATTGATAAAGATAAGGGTACAGAAGTGGGGTATGACATTGGACTTCTTTCAGAATACAAACGCTAATTATAAAATAGTTGCTTTACAAATATCCAGTATTTCAGATTCTCAGGGCCGGTTTCACCAACGGCAGTTAAAGTTAATTGTAAGTTAAAATGCTTCGTTATTTAATCATCTATTGGTATTATAGTTCTCCCAGAGCTGCAGCGATTTTATGGCAGGACAATAGTAATTATTATGCCTGTTGAGATGCCGATAAGCGACATAAACAGACCCCTGTCAATCATCATTTTCGTTCTATACCTGTCAGTTTACAGGGTAGTACTTGGACGAATTTACGATTAGGGGTTGTACTTGCGGTTTAAACCTATTGTCGGTGTTGTTAACGTTTATACAATGGTACCCTGCCATAAAATCGCTGCAGCTCTGGGAGAACTATACAATGTTTTCGTATATTTTAACCTACAGTTAACTTTAACTGGCGTTGGTGAAACCGGCCCTCAGTGAATTGAGTGTCATAAATTGATCATTTATTTAAAGGAATGGAAAGTTCTGAATAAATTAGGATCCGATTCTGATAGATTAAAATTTCTTTCTGCCTCATTATAAAAACTTGTTGCTGTAAATTGGAAATTGTTAGATGTAAAGGGATGCGGGTTTTTACTTGATTCTAAGAAATCTTGAGTTAATTTCATTACCTTCATTCGATATTCCATTTTATCGTAAGCCGAAAATCTCCTTATATGTGATAGTAAGCTTTTGAAAAAATTCAAATCTTCATCTTCTTTATTTTTGTCCTTTTTTTGCTGCAAGTATTGCAGTTTTTTCTTTTCTGCTTCCAGTAAAGCATGGCCTATATCTTGCTTTGATGAGCGCTTTTGGGGATGTTGTTTAGTAGAACTTGAGGCTCGGATGAAGACGGCGTAACGTTATCTTTTACAGCACCTGAAGACAGTGGTGTGTCTGGGTGCTTAAGTGTCTCAGGTGAAGATTGTATTATTTCGTTTCCTATTGTCTGTTGGCTTACGTCATCGGCATCAGTTTCATCTTGTGACATTTGAGATAACGCATTAGAAATGTCTTCATTTTCTTTGGGAAAATTTCCGGTCGATTTCCTTGGAGTGAATTGATCTTGTAAAAATTGAAGACTTTTAAAATACTTCCATTCACCTCTGTAATTATCTACATGGACATCTCCAGATTTTGATTTAGGAATGGACGCCAAGGTAGTTCTAAATTTGTCACGCAAACTCTTCCATTTATTTCGTACTAGTTCCTAAATTAAAAAAGAAACACATTAAATAATACACTATTACACATAACAAATAAACAAATTGACTTAAACAGCCTGTTCTATATTGTAGGTATTTATCAACTGGTCAATCTTTTAGAAGTTTGCCTTTTTCATTCAGGATGGGAGTTGCAACAGTTTCAAATATTGTCAGACAAATTATTACAGCGATATGGGAAGTACTTTAACCAGTACACATGAAAATTCTCAGCGAACATGATTTCAGAAAAGTGGCAGAAGATTATTATAAAATTTGGAACTTTCCTAACTGCATTGGGTGCATAGACGGAAAACATGTTAGAATATACTGTCCTGCGCACTCTGGTACAATGTTTTATAATTAAAAATCGTATTTTTCAATTGTTTTGCAAGGATTAGTTGATGCCTATTATAAATTTTTAAACATTGATGTCGGTGGTTACGGCAAACAGAGTGATGGTGGAACTTTAGATCTTCAGCCTTGTTTTTGCACTTGTCAGATGGACGACTTAACATTCCTAATGAATCTAATTTACCATTCTCAGATATCACAGTACCTCATGTTATCCTAGGTGATGAAGCTTATCCCCTTCTACCTAATCTGTTGAAGCCTTACGGAAGGCAATCGTTAGATGCAGATAAAGAATATTTTAATGCTAGATTATCAAGAGCACGAAGAACCGTTGAATGTGCGTTTGGTATACTGTATTCCAAATGGAGAATTTTACGAACAGCAATACAAACATCTACAGATGTGGTTGACGATATTGTTAAGTGTGTCTGTCTGTTACATAATATTATTATTGACAAAGAAGGCATTGAACATCACCTAACAGAAATAAGCACAACAATAGCAAGCAATATCACCCCAAGTAATAAGTATAGGAAGACCAAGCAAAGCTGCTGAAAATATTCGCAATCTATTTAAAACTTATCTTTGTCACAATCCAATTTAAATAATTGTCAATCCCCCCTTGTGGGACGAAAAAAAATAGAAATCATCATAATAGATTTTGAATCCTATCAGATATGAGTAATGAATTAAGATATATAATCGAAAGTTTCTATTTTCATTCTCATATATTCAAAGAATTTTGCAGGGTGTTGGCTTAATTCTTCATAAATGTCGTCGGACGGGCGATGGACTTGGGGATTACTCCACGATTAAAAATGATTAAGATTGAACGATTATATTAGTGTGTTACATATTCAAGTTGTACACGATTAGTGGGTTTACGCGGTGACTCTCTTCTAGCAGTTCTGGGAATAGATAATTTGAAAAGAATCTAGATACAGATAAAGATAATCAAGGATGAATCTATCTAGAAACAAATGGTAGCTGAACTTTTTTTTTTCTCAAAAATTTCCGTATGTAAGATAACAAAATGTTTATACTGTTGTTTAGACAATTAAAAGGGCTATCATAATCAAGAAAAAAAATAGGGGGATTCCATTTAAAAGAAATATCGATGACGTCATCACTCGAAAAAAAATGACAGCTTGGAATTTTATTTGGTACTAAAACATGTATTTTTATAAAGTAAAATTGACCTGTCCAAAGATTTTTTTGAAAAAAAAATTTGTTTAATTTTTAAGGAATTTATTCCATACTTTTGCCGCTCACTGTAGATAACGGATAATAGATAAAGATGTTTATCTAGATATTATATCGGGATAAAATTATACAACGTGTCTCAGAAATAAGTATATAAAATTTAACTGGTAATAGAACTCGTTAATAGCAACAAAATATTTAAATAAATTTTTTTCGTAAACCTTGACGTTATCGAGTTAAAATTATTGAATGATTTGGCACAAATTTCGTTACCCGCCTATGAGGATTACTTGCTTCGCCAATGCCGATAAGCGAAGAACAAAAAACAATTGTAAGAAAACTTTCACTTGTTTGTTGCGAGCTTACGCACAGCGGCTAACTGCTGCGCCCGTTCGTGTGACAATAATAATTAGAACTGAGGAGAAAAAAAAAGGAATAAAACGGTAGACCTTAAACGAAAACAATTTTAATAATAAATATTTCAAATTGACCCTAATGAATGACAAAAGATAGTGACAAAATGTCTCCTAAACTTACTGTATTAATCCGTAAAAATTCTCATCAAGTGATCAGAGTAATTACTAATCATTATAAGAAATGTTCAAACTGACCGCCGTTATTGTCAATGCAAAACTGAAGACGCCGACGAAATGATCCTTTTACTCTTTCCAGCATTCCTCTGTTATTGCGAATCGTTGTGGCTGCATTTTCGACCTGTTCTCGTAAAACATCAATTGTATCAATTGGAACCGAATAAACCAAGTCCTTCATATATTCCCACAAGAAGTCGCACGGATTTAGGTCTGGCGATCTGGCCGGCCGGAGGACCGTCAGTTCGACCACGGATACCTGGATAATCCTCCCATCCTCCCCTGGCAAGTTTAATCCCACCCTTCAGTTCGACCACGAAAGGGGTGGGTCCTAATTACGGTAATTAGGACCAGTTAAATAAATCGTCCGTCCATATAAATACCCCTCTAAGATTTTGTATGTTTAGTTGTTAATTTTGTCAGTTTGTGGTGACAACAGTTTGCGCTTCATTGGTGGTGTTTTAAGTTTTCAAAATGGAACCTCAAAGTATATTAAGTGAAAATGTGTTCAAATGTGGAAAAATACGTTGGCGATGTGTTCAAAGAACGTCTAGTTCTAAAATTTATACGGGGAATGATGAAATAACAATAATGGAATCAAATCTTCAACACAACCATGAAGCTGACATTACATTAAACAGACAAATCGTCAGCAATCACCTCAAAAGAAAGGCCGTGGATGATTTATATGACAGACCAACAAAGCTTCTTCATAAAGAATTAAGTGTAAGTGTTAAATATTATTTTTCTACTTGACATTCATTAACGCTAGTGCGATACGCTTTTGGGTCTCATACTAGACAAAAATCATGCTGTATTAATTACATTACAAACGGTGCAATTTATTTTTGTAACATTGACAGTTCTCATATTTTGATGTGTACTTATTGGATAATAACTACGTTGTAACCAAATGCCGAAAAGTACCCTACATTTTGAAAAAATACTATACGATACTTGTTATCGACTTTGAGCAAGCAATTCATAGTGCATGTTCATTAGTGTGGCCTGAAACCGAAATCACAGATTTATGAGCTCAACGATACTTTGTCACTCCAGCTGACGGTCTTTCCCCCATTATGCATGTAGCTGACGGTCTTTCCCCCATTATGCATGTAGCTGACGATTATTATCATACTTCTATATGTCTCAGAAGTCATGTAAAAAAATTTCATTTGGTCTGAAATAATTTTGTTTTGTTAATTTTTTTACAAGTTCGCACGAGCAGCTGACGTGCAAACCCCCCTCCACAACTCAGCTGACTATTATTTTTCGACACTACCTGTCATCAATAATTGATATTACAAAATTCAGTTTGCCTAAAATAACTAAAAAAACCATTTTTTAAAACAAGTTTTACGGCAACCCCCAGCAACCCCCACCGCTATTTGGGCAGCTGACGGTCGTTTTGGGTATTATCCACGTAAAATATGTTATGACTCTTAAAATCAGCCGGCATGAAATGATTTGATCAAAAAGACCCCTGCCTCTCGGACGATATGATAAGGTCTAATATTTTTGGGAGTGGAGTGTAAATATCCGGGTTTCTTGCCTCCGTGTTCTTTAAAGTACAGACAAGGTAAACACGCTTTGATATACTTGCGGACAAAACGGTTCATTTTAGGAAATCAATAGTTTTGTTTAATTCGTGCAACTGTTTTATCAAAGGCGAAATGACCAATATCGTCATGATTTGCCTTGGCAATTTGCCACCGACAACGTTTTGGTACTACCCATCTACGGCTAAAAGGAGTGAACTTGAAAAGTTTATTACCACGGACATCGTATTGGTTAAACAAGTCTTTATTATGGTCCCGATCTCCACTCAGAACGATTTTTTTATGTGTTTTGATCTTGGGCTTCTCGTAAATAGTCGGCTTCGCGTATTACTAATATTTGATCTGCGTCGGGATTTTCTGGAAAATTCCGACTTCGCGCATCCACGTGTTTCATTTGTGACCCTGCCTTGTGCTGAATAGGGAATGAAACATCTTGTAAGGATAAGACCCATCGAACGATTCGCGGAATTATAGTTTGTTTGGTTAATGCATTTTTAACGGCATTACAATTGGTAATGACGGTAAAGTGAAAGCCGGTCAAATAAATTCTGAATTTCTCCAAGGTTTTAACGATTGCCAAAAGCTCTAACTCAAAGGAATGATAATTTTTCTCTGGGGATGTGATTTGTTTGCTGAAAAAGGCGATTGGTTTTTCTCTATTGTCAGAAAGTTGCACAAGGGTCCCAGCATATCCGTCCCGGCTCGCATCGGTATACACAATGAGAGGTAATTTAGGTTTAAATATTGATAAAATGGGTTTGAAACAGATTTTCTGTTTTAAGGCAATCACTAAGGTCGTGTAGCCGGTCGGCCAGCACCACACTGCATCCTTTTGCAGCAGGGTTGTTGTGGGAGACGTAAGGCGAGCGAAATCCTGGATGAACTTTCGAAAATCGCCAATAAGGCCTAAAAATTGTCACAATTGACGGGGATTTTTTGGACAAGGAAAGTTAAGCACCACCTCTATTTTACATTGAGGAGTTACCTAGTTATATGATATTTCATAAGCTAAATAAGTGATGCGGGTTTGTAAAAAGAAAAATTTAGATAAATTTAAGGTAATACCGTTGTTAACGCCCGTACATGTTCGGACGTTTCCGGCAGCGATCGGAGCACAGCTCCACGCCCACGCAGTATTTTTTTGTGCGTTATTATAAGACGATACTCTGTAACTCTGTACCTGAACTCGGTATTGCATCGTCCAACCGAAAATACATGTAGTCACTAATTAGTTAGTTAATAAACAACAAAAACCCATCAAAGTGTATTCTTTTGGGATCCTGGTCCTTCGACATACATATTATGTTTTTTCGCCGAACAACCGTACTTCTTAATGATTTTAAGGACTTTAATTAAATGATCGAAGCCTTCTGAAATGGTTTTGGATGGTATTAAAATATCATCCAAATAGGGAACAACCTGATATATCCTTAGGGGTTGAAAAATTTCGTTCATGAATTTTTGAAATACGTAACCGAAAGGAACCCGGACATACTCGTAGTGTCCCTCCGGTGTTACGAAGGCTGTGTAAGAGATTGAGCTTTCTGCCATACGTATTTGGTGATACCCGGAAGCCAAATCAAGGTTGGTAAAATATTTAAATTCGCTTAAATTGTCAATGATTTCTTAGATGATTGGCATCGTGTAGCTATGCTTCACGGTGATTTTGTTAAGGGTTGGAAAATCCACAACCAATCGTTTTTCGCCCTCTTTTTTGTTAACCAGTAAGGCTGGGGGGGAATAAGGTGAAGTGGTTTCGCGTATGACGCGGGCATTCAAAAGTTCCCGGAATTTTCCGTAAAATTTCTTTATCTGGTTCGGCACAAGGATAGGCTCGATGAATGATCGGTTTCTTGTGGAGCAGTTTAATTGATAGTGATACGGAGTGGGCTTTCCCCAATGTTTTTAAAGATTTAAAAACGCAACATTGGTATTCTGTGAGGATGGAGATAAGAGTAGTGACATTGCCATCTAGAACACCGGGCCTTAAGCCAGACAGCGTGTGACGTCACGAGGAAGGCCAAACGTCAAAATTTGTTTACATTTTTAGAAAGTATTAAATACGGTGTTTTAAATCATTCTATGGAAAATTGAAAATTGTGAGATAAGCAAAAGCTTGGTGGCAAGTGTATACAGTGTGGAAACTGCTTATGGAATAAATTCAGTAATGTCGAAACAAATGATATTTGTAGAAAACGCTGAAACAGGTCAATTTTTCAATTTTTATTTCTCATAGTGCTTATTTTAAGTTGCTTCACTTGTTCATGACGTCATCCATTTTTGAGTTATGACGTCATCACCAATTTTTTTTAAATGGAAGCCCCTACTTTATTCTTCTGTTTCTGATAGACCTTGCTACTACCTAAACGATGAATGAGAAAAATTGGTACCTTACATAACAATTTTTTTGAGAAAATGACAAATTTTACTTCAAAAATTTGATTTAAATTTTGATGTAAAAATTTTAACTGACCTCAAACAAAAACAAACAAACATCTAAGGTTAACAATAAAATGTAACGGAAATGTTGAATTTGTCCCACGCCAACTATTTGGCACTCACCGACACTGTGCACTGCGCTCAATAATGTTAGGGCTGATTTGTTCTATTTCAGCGCAAATTCTCTGCCGTAAATCTTCTAAATTGTTTGGTCTATTCAAATAAATCTTCTGTTTTAAATAAACCCATATAAAAGAATTTTTAAATTAAAAATTAAATTAAATTTTTGAAGTAAAATTTGTCATTTTCTCAAAAAAATTGGTATGTAAGGTACCAATTTTTTTCAATCATCGTTTAGCTAGTATGAAGGTCTATCAGAAAGAGAAGAAAAAAGTAGGGGTTGTCATTTAAAAAAAATAGTGTGACGTCATAGCTCAAAAATGGATAATGTCATGAACAAGTGAAGCTATATAACGTTGGGTAAAGTTGTAAACTCAAAACACCATAAATTACGAAAGCGGCAAATTTTCATTGTATCGGTACCGTAAAGTAGGAATCCCTCTGTTCATATAAAACTGGTAGCACGTCGTACTTTCTCCATCTTATCGATGAGCAAAAGAAAGAGACGTTAAAATATCCACAAGTAAAAAAAAATTTAAACACATTTTGTGATCAGTGACCAAAAAAATGTAAAGAGATTATTGATTTTAAATAATGTATTTGACAAATAAGATTACTTAATAAAGAAATAAGAGTAATTAGTAAAGTATCCATTACATATATCTTTTAAAGTAAGTAAAAAATAAATAATAAAATACGTAAAGAAATAAAAAATTAATCGCCATCTGAATCAAATTCACTAGATGATTCACCAGTATTAATAATTAATGGTTTAACTTGGTCTTCTAAAAGTTGATCTCGATCCTACCATTCTTTAATTTTGGACCCGAATATATTGAACACAGTTTTAGATTCACTGAGTTTCTGACAAGTGTCAAAGCAGGCAAGTTTTATTACAAAACCCAACATTTAAAATGAATGCACTATACTTAAAATAAGCATTATGAGAAATAAAAATTGACCTGTTTCAACGTTTTCGACAAATGTCATTAGTTTTGAAATTACTCAATTTATTCCATAAGTAGTTTCCACACTGTATAATAATTTCAGTTGATACCAGGGTATTTACTGTTCATCGAACGTCGCAAAGACGTTGAAACGTGGGAAGTATTTTTATACCCTATCAACATTTTCGTGATTGTAAGTCGTTATAAGTACAATTTTGTTGAAAAAATATTTGCTACGCATATAATTAAGATGTAAGAAGCATTTGTTGTGATTTGGTGTTATTTAAATGATTCACAAAGTAAAAATTACGTAAAAACAATAAATACACAAACTTAACCTCACTTGTAAATGATAATTTTCGCGTCATTAATGGCATTTTACTCCACGAGGCAATACATAATTGTAAAGCCTAAACACAACGTTCTACTGAAAAGAAAGAGTGCTAACCAAAAATTTTACTGCTTTTATTAAATTCTGGAGGTTTAATTCGTTTTTCATGAAGCCTTTACTGTGACGTCACGATCAAAAACAATTGCTGTCTTAAGGCTTTGTGTTCTAGATGGCAATGGCAGTAGTTTCGGTCTCAGACAAATCGCCGCATTGAAGGTTGTCCAGCGCCCACGGGATTTCATTTAGATTTTTAAAAGTTAGTTTGTTGTCAACTCGGTAATTGAAAATATTTGGGTTTTCAGTAAAATTGGTGCCGATCAAAATGTCCTTGTTTAGGTCGGTATCAGGCATAAGGTAATATATTAAGTGCAATTTGACGTGGTCGACTTGAGTCAGCGCTTCAGTACATATATTGCGTCACCATCGTCTCGATAAGGAAACACTATTCTCGAGATTTGTTATGGGAAACTGAAACTTTTTTGCGAGGGATGATTTCATTAGTGAACAGTCATTGCCAAGGTTAGTAAAAGCCAGACAGTTATTATTAATAAGAACGTCTTTATGGAATTTGGATGACTTATTTGTATGTGTTAGAAATGATCATAAAACACTTTATTACTTTGAAAAACGTTTTTATTAATGACACATTTGCTGATGACACATTAGAGTATTAGATTTGATGGAGAGAGAGTCAATGCATGAATGAATCTTGCCCTCTTAACATTTTGACTTATATACTACACCCATCCCCCATATTTCATCATCATGACCGCGTGCTCGGACCATAGAGGTGACCATATATGATCATACCAACGATCTCATCACCTCGTTTTCATTCTTCGTCATCGAGGGTGGAAGGGGCAAGAGTGTCCTGGTGGTGCTCTCGCGAGGAATGACAATGCGAAATCGTCTCGAATTGTGTCGCAACTTTTATGAATTCAAAGATTTTCTTACATTCGGTCATCCTGCTCCAGGGATGTCCCCATCCATTGATTACTAGAAGCCGTCTGTCAACTTGTTTACTTGTCGGAACAAAACTAACATGGTCTTTGTTGCGAACGTGGCCCTTCATCTTCATACAGTTAATACTCATCGTCATATAGGATGACACATCCTTATAAAAAAATGACACCTCAACTCAAATAACATGCGGGCAACAACCTCGGATCATCATGGGACATTTTAGCTGGAATTCTGGTGTGATCCTTTCTATCATAAATACATACATATATGACTAAAACCCTTTTGGATCCTTCTGCAAGGAGTTTTCAACGAGATGGATGTAGGAGTTATCTCACATATTCCTTGTGATCACTTTCCGCTCTGAACCTCTTATTATTCTTATAACAACGTTCCTTTGAACGAATGTTGCTTTTCAGCTCCCTACTATACCACCCGGGGTAAAGACGATAATTGTGAACATGGATGGCACGCTCTTATCAAGGACAAAATATAACTTCTCATAAAAGGCCGTGGACGAACCCCTTCCGCACTAATTTCGCGGACGAGATAATCTATCTGGGTGCCGAAAAACACACACTTTTCGATTCTCAGAGTCAAGTTGTATTTCTGTAGGGTCTCGAGAACCAGGCGTAAGCGGCTAAGTTGCTGGAATCTTTTTCTCAAGTTTTCCAGATGCTTTTCGTACGTAGGCGACAGAATAATACGGTCGTCCAGGTAGGCTAAAGTGATGATCCTATGTAGGCCTACCATAAACCGGTCAATGAGTTTTTGGATTGGCAGTGGTGCGTTTCGCACGCTGAACGGCAGTCGGGTGAAACGATAAATTCCAAAGGGTGTGATGAACGCTGTTTGGTCCTGATCCACTTCTGCTACACGAATTTGATAATAACCGGGTTTCAGGTCAACTGTCGAGTACGGCGTCTCCAGTAGAGTGGAGTAAATCTTCGAGTCGGGGTAACGGATAATTGTCTGGTACTATAACGGCATTGAGTTTGCAGTAGTCAATGCAGTCTCGTAGGTTCGGGCACCAGAACTGCAGGGGCTGCCCAAGCGCTTTCGGGTTCTTCGATGATTTCCAACTGGAGAAGTTGCTCTACTTCTCTTTGCAGGATTTCCTGTCGTTGCACAGTGGGGCGAATGGCCTGTTTCGCTGGCCAAAATTCGAAAAGTGAATGTATCGCTCTGAAAATATCTACGGTAAGATTTTCAGGGCCGCTGATTACGAATTTGATATTAGATTTATCAAATTCAAAATGGTGAACCTATTGTGAAAAAAATTAAGTTATTGCTCAGAAAGTATGTACTATAAGCTTTTCGGGGTCGCTGATTACGAATTTGATATCAGATTTATCAAATTCAAAATGGCGGACGTATTTTGAAAAAAAAAAGTTATTGCAATGAGAAATTGTATAAAAAAGTTTTCGGCATCAGTAGGTAATCATGAATTTGATATTGGATTAATAAAATTCACATCAAATATACAGTTTGTCATGACTGAATATTTAATTTTATGCTCAGAAACCCAATTACGGGTCAACTAAAGGAGGTCAGCTAAAAATTACTGATTTTTCATGGTGAGAAGGCAGTGGTTTACTATCTTTGATCTTCAATTTTTCTAAACTAGTGATTAGCGGTTCCGAAGATGCAAGAAGCCAATATAAGGTGTCTGTCATAGTTTTTTCGCGCGTACATTTTCGTGCGAAATTTTCGCGATACCGACGTATATCTTTATTTCTTGCTTCTTGAGCATCCTCGGATAATTGACCAATCGGTAAAGGGGCCCGTTCTATGATTTCAGCTCCATGCATTAATTGAATGTGTACCGCTGTTGGCATGGGCAGCAGGGATACAGCCCTACGTATTTTTTGGCGACATTTGAACAATATATTTTGAAATTTTCAATATTTACTGCAAAACCACACGATATTGTTTGCAAAATTACTTTGCAAGTGGCTATAAACTGTTCGTCAATATTTAGTATTTTTGCCGTTAAAGAAACGTCATCGAAAAAACGTCGAGCTGTATTTCCATCATTTGTATTGTCAGTACCCTGTTGGGAGCATCAATAATCAATCCCAAAGTTTTTTTTTAATTCAGTTTGAATATGAGCTTTGCGAGTAGATACCTTTTTTTATCTTCATCAGATCGAGCCTGCCATTTTCGACTGCCTTCATCTACTTTGTACGCTAAATGCAGCATCCACTCCATGAACCTGATCCAGGCATGCAAAGAAGCAATTCCAAAAGTTAAAACCTCTGCATTGTACGGTGTTGTACGTACTAAATCCAAGTTGTTGAAATCTTTAGACGTTAATTTACAGATATAACATTTTAGTGCTGATTTAGTATCAGTTATTGCGTTTCTAACTTTTCCGTCTATCATTGTAAAATACAATTGATAGTGAACTTCAATGTTTCTATCCTTTAATACGGTATTGAAGGATTTGAGATTTGCAATTTGATTTTCGACAATTGTTCCACTTCCAGTAATCGAGATGCAGTATGATCGAGTAGAGCCTGCAATGTAACTACCGCACTTGTTTCAGTAATACACATTGCCGATTCAAGTGGATAGGTTCGCGTTTTAGCCGCTTTTATTTTATAGTATGTAGCTGGGAAGTATAGAGACGCCTCTATTGTCATTTACTACTTCCCGAACAGAATAAAATGAATCGCGAGACATTTTACTTTTAAAGGCAGAATATAATATTACTTTTTATTATTATACTTAGAGCAACATCAGGGTTTATTTCTTTTGGCTTTGGTCGACAAGATGATGCGAATGCTGCCATGTATCTTGAAGCTCAAGTAGGAGTTGTGAATGTAACATCTTTTATTACATTAGCTGCAGCATGGGACCCAGAAGCTCGAAGATTCATTTCCGCTGCTAATGTTAATTGCACTATTTGCTTTCCGAATTTCACGGACTTTTCGGCGCTTACCCCTTTCACTGGACAAAGAAAATTCCTTGGATGGTCTACCAACTCTTCCACAGCTAGTGGATGCTGCTTTGCTTGAACTTTGAACTCCTTCTGTCATCTCGATGTAATCAGCATTCTAATATAAATTGGAATTGTTTTTATTAATAAGCAGTGAAACATTTTAAATGGAAATGGAAATTATAAAAGCGAAATAAACATGTACTAACTTCGATAGAGACGTTTTGTTCAAGCCAATTTTTATTTTTTGCGTTAAAAACATGCAGAGTTCGGTGAGAATCATTCCATTTCATTTTCATTTTCGATGTAAGAGGCTGCAACAATTTGTCTTTTGAATTTTGGGAAATAGAGAAACGACAACCTTTTATTGCTGAAAATTTATTTTCAAGAATTTCTAGTTCTTGTAATGTAGCACCCCATTTATCCCGAATGTATAAAAAAATCTGCTGCCGTATGCACATGATATTTTTGCAGGTAACTTCTGAAAAAACAAAAATTTTTATTACTATTATTATGAAGGAGCGCGCCAGCCTGTGCCGCGCAAGACGTTAACGGCTGTAACTTCTAAATAGGCAACTTTAGGCAATGCGCACTTTAATATTTAAAAAATATACACTTTAACGAACATGTGCATGTAAAAATCACGGCGGTTGCTCGTGGATGTGAAAAGTATACTCGACTTGTTGCCCGGCATGAAACAAATAAATTGTGAATTGCAGCCCTACAGTTAGCCTTAATTTTACAAAAGAAGGAAAATATTTTTCGTTAATTAAAGTACATACAATTATTATACATACCTTGCTGATCGATTTCCATTTTATAAAATCAAAATCGTCCACGTCGTTTTTTCGCAATGGGCACTTGAATTTTATGTTTGAAACACGGTGGCGAAGCGTCGTACGTGCTTACACAAGAGCCCTAAATTTCGACTGCCCTAGGAAGGGAGGTATACAATATTTTGACCTAGGTTTTTTTGATATAGATGCAGCAAAGTCTTATCTATAAGACTGTGCACAAAAAACATCAAAAGGTTTACCTTCGTTTTTTGAATTTTGTCCAGTGAAACAAGCCATTCGCCCCACTGTGCGTTGCGGTGAAATTCGATACGGAGGACTCGCGATCGGGGGATGTTCGCCGGTGATAATTCGATGTTCGTCCTGTGGCGTTGGCGGTCCGTGTTTTGCAAATAGGTCGGTGCTTTCTCGAATCTTGATCTTTTTCGGCTAATCTTGAGAAAACGTTTGCCCTTCGTCGTCGAGGCGTAGGTCGAAATTGATTTCTTTGTTCGAACCACATTGTTTCGATGACGTGTTCAGCGTCTGCCCATACGAACTGACTTCTTATTAAAATGGGGCCGTCGGAGGGGCCGTGAGTAGGTCGCATTGGCACGGGGATCTCTGGAGCCCTCACTCGTGGCGGAGTTGGTGGTAATGGGCTTAGTATCGGCCCATAATTATTCTTTAACTTGGACCAGTCGTTGCTTTGCATAATTTCTATGGCTTCATCGACCGTGTGGTTGTGACATCTTCTGCTTCGTTCCTGGGTTTGGCTCGGGGTTGGAAATTTGCTAGCGACATCGATGCCAAGCAGTGTGACGGCGGCGGCGTCGGAACCTTGGCTCGTGCATATAAATGGCGTTTCAAACGTGTGTCCTTTCAGGGTGACCGGAAACGTCGTTGTTTTGATGGTGCGCCATTCTGCTTGCCCATCTGCGAGAGTTATTCTGCCTGTCTGAATTTTGAAGGGATAATGTCGTTTTTCCAGTATTTTCTGGAGTTCTGGTCTACTATTTTTTTCCACTACTAGCACAATTTTCCAACAAAATGAGTCGAGAAATTTCGAAAAATTTGTTGAATTTGTTCATAAAAAATCAAGAAATTAAAAAAAAACAAATTGCCAATATTACGACGGAATCTGTCATGTAAATATAACATTCTTGTCAAATTTTATATCGAAATAATTTTGTTACGGTAGGTAAGTCAGTGCCTCAAACATAGTAAATACAATCTTTCGGATATACAGAGTGTTTCTGAAATACGTGTGTTAATTTTAACCTGTGGAAGAACGCGCCAAATCATCTCTATAACATTTTTACGAAAAAGCACTACAAATTGATTTAAAATTTGGAAAAAATTAACCATCAAAGTGTATACCCGCCTATGGGTAAGGGCGAAAATTTTCTGTTGTGATAGAAACAGAGCTTTGTTAAAAAGTTTTATTGTTATAGAAAAAAATTAATAATCAAAATTTAGATTCTCATGGTTACAAAAAACAGAAACTAGTTAATCACACAAAACGACTCGTTTGGTAAAAATTCTGGGGCAAAAAATCTTGGAATATTTTTACGAATTTTACAAAATGTTATAGAGAAAAGTTTCATAAATTGGCGAGTTCTTTCACTGGTTAAAATTAACACGTATTTCAGAAACACCCTGTATATTTAGTATATTTATCCCTAATAGAAACATTGACTAAAATCATAAATCACACCAATAAAGAAATAATTTGCAAACCATTACAGTCTTCCCTGAATTATTTTACTTGCTTTCTTTGTCAAATAGCTCGATAGGGTTCAACGATATTAAACATATTTGTCTGGGGTGATTTAAGACCCTGCTATCGTGCAATCCATTAAATTTGTTATTAGAGTTGGCGCTGGAACTGTCAACGCATGTCTAGTTTTGAACCGGTGTCATCGAGTTTGACGACCAGCCGCCACCAGGGGGATTAAGTTCTTCTAGGTAGCGACCAAGGGCCATACTTAGTTTTACACACTTGTATATATTTTTTTTTGTCAGCTCGATAATATTTATGTGGATGGCACATTCCAATTTAATAACAAATTCAATGGATCGCTCGATATAATTTACCGGGGTGGAGTGCTTTAAGATCTAATTCTTTGTTGGTGTGATTTATCATTTTAGTCAATATTTATATTAGGCATAAATATACTATACAAAAGCACACTGTCACACTGTACAATCGATAGTAAAAGTCAACAGGTACACCAGGAAGCAAAGAAAAGAAATTTTATTGGCACAACCAAACGTTAAAGTGATAACGCCATTGCAAATTATAGAATAAGAGTAAGAGTGAAAAATATTTGATTTGATCATTTGCAAAATTTACTAACAATAAAGTTTGACGTTATTTAGAGTAAACATTTCGTTAAATTTCGTACTAAACTTACAAGAAAAGTATAAAAACAAAAAACTTGCCAAATTTCATCCTTTACAACTTTTATTTGAACATTTTTCTCATAGAATGAACGCTTATCGAGTTATTCTGTGAAAACGTGTTTTTTGCACCTCGCGGCTCGCGCTCATTGCCTCCAAGGTCGAAAACACAAGTTTTCATCAGGGTCGCAACTCAAACAACATGCATATTTCAAAATCATTACTACCCCACATTTTGTGAGACAACGACCATTTTTATCTCCCACTGACTGGACTATTTATTGTAGTTATAATTCATAAACAGCTATATTTATTTGTGTTGAACAGGAACAGCTGATGGTTGGTTACTTGTAATCGGTTGATAGATTTTTTAATGCATTCTTTTCAGTGGGAGCCCACAGCGGTAGCCGAAATCGCCAATAATAAAACAAGTGAGTTTTGTAATGAACTAGCTGACCCGACAGACGTTGTCTTGTCCAAATTTCAATATCTAAATTTGTTTGTGATCGTTTTGTGAATTTGTGAAAAGCTATTGGAAATGTGTAAACAAAGTAAAAATGAGGAATTTTACATGGGAGATGAATTCTATCGGCAGTATTCTACACTGCTGAAATGCTCGAAATGTATAATATGCTTGGAATGTGATCGAGTTGAAACCATGCGGTTTTGTTCCATAATTTAAATCACAATTTAATTAAGTCATAATTTCATGTCCAAACAAATGATTTATTTTCTTCCAATCGCAATGAATCTCAAACAGTTTTATTGGGTGATTCAAAATTATTGTGAATAACTATTGTAACTATGTACGAGAATGTATGTGGCAACTGTGTGAATGGGATAGAGTTGACATTTGTATGACATTTCATAAGCCTGCATTTGATTTTTTTAATTCCATTATACATTGATTTAACAACTTTCAAAATTGCGCGACTATGAACTGTCAAAGAAATGTCAACTGTATCCTACCCACACAGTTGCCACATACATTTTCGTACATAGTTGCCAGATTTATCCACAATTGTTTTGAATCACCCAATATTTACATTTCGATTTCGATTGCAAGATCGATGTTCAAGTTAACAATCCGATTGGTTTGATTCCCAATTTCACAATCAGCTGTTAAATGACATTTGTGCATGTAGGCAAATAAATTGGAATAGAAATAAAACAACTACTACATTTGTTGGACAGATCGCCCAACAATACAAAAGTAAAAGCAAATAAATAATTTTATTTTAATATACTGGATTGCGTTTTTTCAGATTTTTCTTCTAATCTTCAAGATTTTTTTCAATTGAAAACAAAAAAAAGCATCAAGCAAATATGTAGCTCCTATTGTCAGTTATGATTGAGAGTGCATGTACAAATTATAATTTTTGAAATTTGTCGGAATTTTCCCACTGTCCTTTGTTATTGTCCCGATTTTTTTTTCGAATCCTGAGTTATGGTCTTGAGTTCATACAAAAAAGCACTTTCAGTTTTCCCCGAATTATTTTAATTTAGTTTTTTCAGATTTTTCTCCAAATCTTCCAGATTTTTTTTTTCCATTGAAAACATTCAATTGAGTTATTTCCATCCCGGGGCATATCAAACAAAAAAAAGAATTAATCAAATATGTCGTTCCTATCGTCAGTAACGATCGAGAAATGTTTGCCCGATTTTTTCGACTTTCCTTTGTAATTGTCCTGATTTTTTTTCCCTGAAAACTTTTTCACGACTATAACGAACTAAACAAAAAAATAATTATGCATATCCATCACAAAAAAGCACTTTCAGTTTTTCACCAGATTCAAAAATTTTAATGGTAAATACGAAACCCATTCAAAATAAACCCACAAGTGGAAAAGTTTTTAAAATTATAAATCAAGTAACCTGATACTCATCTGTCTTTGCTTACGACATAAATTGGCGAACGTGACCCGCTGTCAAAGACTTTTGGTTCTTTAACAGATCCAGGTTGGCGGGAAAAAACTTATCAGCTTTGGGTGGAAGGGGTGGTCTACTCCAAACTCCTCTTGAAGAAATGCAAACTTCAAGGACCTGTATTTACGTTCGACGCTCACCAAAAATAATAAACTAAACTTCAAATCGAAAAAATGTATGTATTCGTTAAGAACTTAAGACCGACATTCTCTGATTACGATGGTATTTGGTTTTATAATATTAGTGGAATCGTAATTAAGTTATGATTAAAAAATTAACATGCTTTCTGTTTTTTATTGCAGTAAAAAGTTGGAAATTGGTAGAAGTAATTGACAAAAATATCCGCCAAACAAATAAATCAATGTGAACATGTACGTAACTAGCCATATTCGAATGTTCTAACAATACAGCACACGAATGTGTGAATGCTTTTTTGAATCCTAAACCGTGTGTCAAGTACTCATTTGTTTTTATCGAAAATACCAGCACTGGTGATTTAATAATAATAATTTATTCATGCTTTCAATACATCGGGGTATAATGTACTCGTAATAGCATCGTGATCATGAAAATATATAACTTTAAAGAATAATAACATAAAAATATGTGCACAATGTGGGAAAATGTGCATATATGTGTGAAGGACATCACAAACATTTATTAACAACTAACACGCGTTTACAATGAAGTTACTACTATGGAGGTAGTGTTACAAACCCTTTGGTTCTAGCCCCGGATTTACACGCGACGACTGTGTAGCTTCGAGGGGGACGGGATGTAAATAACACATCCGACATCTTAAAACTACATATATAATTTTCAGCAATGCTGAGTTTGATACAAAAGGAGAATTAAATGGTTAATGTGAATGCTACTTATTAGGTTAGCACGGTCCGAGTACGACCTGTGGGTGGTGGACCGGGACGGTGGAGCAGCTCCCTGCTCGCCCGAAGCTGGTGGGCTGGTTCTATGGGCCAGTCGCCTTGAGGGGTGTTGATGAGTTCGTGTGGAGGACAACGGGCGTCTTTCCTTCTTGTCGCCAGGTGATGTGGCCTCCGGGATGAGATGAGGTCCTTTCCGCTTCCGGTAGTCGCCTTGATCCGCGCGACGGCGATTAACTTTCTGAGTGCCCCAGGATTGATCCGCTCGACGGCGGTGACGTTTTCGTGTTTCACGAGTGATGCACGGTGTTCTGGGGCACTAGAGATCCGCGACCTTTCCGGAGATGTTAATGTAATGTTTTAAAGCGCGGTGTTTAAGTGTCCTCTCTCTCCCCCAAGCTCGTCACGTCCCCCCACCGTGGTACGATATTCTAGCGTCGGCCGTACGTTAAATATCCTAGCAGTACTCATCAACACTGTAATAAGAGTATTCAAGGAAAATGGCTTTGAGCTTATTTTTAAATATATCTTGGTTTTTTATAAATTTTATTTCGTTTGGTAGTTTATTATATTATTTTAATGGATGAATAATAGAGATTTCTCTCAAACAGGGTAGAGGAGTGTTTCGGTATGGATAGTTCATTTTGATTCCGCGTGTGTGGGCCAGAACTAGTACCTCCATTTGTTAAAAATTTCTCTTTATTATCGTAAGTGAAGGTACACACTCCGAAAATATACATAGAAGTGGAATTTTTCTAAGTGGGAATGTCAGTTAAAAAGTCCGGGAACCAAAATTATTCCCGGTGGCGGAGGTGCCGGGCAAAATACTCCTATCACCATCTATGTTCCTGGTAGTTGTTCACAAAATCGGTCGTCACGGTGCCAAAAATGGCCGTATCGCGACGCCGTCTTCGCAGAAATGGCCCCCTTGATGTGGCGCACAAGGTGGTTATAAGGGCACACCGGGGCTGGCGGGGGCTTGTCTCGAATAAATGTTTATGTTCGGCGGGAGCACTCAACTCAAGGTTTGCAGGTTAGGTTTATTGTTTATATCACGGAGCGACACGTCTGCGTACTCCTGCAGTTCACTCACCACTCCTAGTTCCAGTTGGAAGAATACCGCAAAATAAAACACACATATGAGGGACGCAAAATACAGGGTCATTATAATTGATTGTCCCATCGCAGTTGGCGTTGAAAACCCACACAAATTTTGGATGTGCCGCTTGCTTCGCAACGTTAGACAAACTAGTAGACAGATTTCCACTACCGCCAGTAGCGCCACCTACCGGCGATGCTAGTCTCACTCATGTTATCAAGCTTGCGGCACATTCACTTTAGCCACCAACGCTCGCCAACGTCTGCTACGATGGTACAATCATTTATAATGACCCTGTACGTTTTATTGAAAAATGCCTGTAATAACTTTGAATGAAACGACTACAAAATAACAGAAATTAAATTTAACGATGTAAAGTAAATTAAATAGGTGAGGCCATTGCAAAGACAAACAACAAGATTAAGGCGGCAACATTTAAAACAAACAGAAACGGGTAAATGACAGACAAAATGACAAGTTAAAGTTGGCAAAACAAGTAAACAAATTATAATATGGTTATCACAGACAGGGACGGATAAAAACCCTCTTCAAAACCGGATCCCAGGTATTACTCATATTTTACAATTCGATTAATGACAAAACTATGCTTAATTAGTAAATACGCGGTCAAGGTATACCAACAGGAGCTTACGAGCTGGAGGTAACAAACTCTTGGCCGCGAGGGGACTCAGAAGAATAATCTAATCTGAATCGTCTTGAGATCAAGCGACGTTTATAGATACTCGGGGTAACGCGCGTCGAACTTCGTTACCGACCAGTAACGGGTAATAAAAGCGTCTCGGAGTTGTACGATTAGCATTCCTAAACCGCGTAAAACATGACCTAGGTCCTCCGTCCCTAACCAACCGTTTACCGACAAAACCCGAGGTCTCTATAAACGCCGCAGGGCTTCACGTCAGCATCCCAGAGCCGCATACAGCAAGGCTTAGGTCCGCCTTCGCTAACTAACCGTTGACCCAACAGAAATTTGCTAGAAAACCCCACGACTTCCTGAATGTCACCCAGTCCCCATAGGGTCGTACCTAGAACATTCTAAACTCTGACTCATCGAACCCTAGTGACACATTGAAAAACGATTTTTAATGCAACAAACAACGAAAATTAAAATATCAAATAGCAGTAACAACATAAGTAACGCCACCTTCTCTCCGTGACTACGAATGCTACAATCGCTGAATTAAAATGGCGGGTAAAGTGCCTTTAGAAAATACTGGCGAAAGAAAAAAAAACAAAATGGACGCACGTGAGTCAGACGATGGCTACTAATTTGCGAAATTAATTGATTTCCTGAAAATTACATCTTCCGGAAGAAATTTAGGTACGCTTAAAATTAACAACAGGGTGCTTCTCGAGAGAAACAGCATGCAATGTCTGGTCGATCGTGCCAGAGCAGGGACCCCTCAGGAGGTGGTGAAGAAAAGTCTCGATGGAAAGCAATGTCTTTATTGACTCCGTCCGTCTTGACGACCGGTACGGGAGTAACGTTCGCAAAAAATTTACCCATATTTATGTGCCCGGCTGAGGGCCGAGGCGCCAAAGGGCGGTCGTGATTGGCCGGCCGGTAAGTCAGGGCGACGCCGTCGAGAGAGGGTGAGAGTCTATAAGAGGGGCGCAACAGCCGCGCGCGCTCACTATAGGATGCACCCCCGTCGACAGCACTTCGTTCCCACTCGGCTATCAATGAAAAAGAAACTTAACTATATTTACAAACTTATCTAACTTATCTAACTTAATTAACTTAATCTAACCTAACCTAAACAAAATCGGAGCTTGAAAACCTAGCGCTGCATCACTAGTAACTAGAGACAGTGTGTTTTAAAAAGTGTTCGATAGGTAAACTTTCAGTGGCGTGGGTCTACTTATCTGGGGAGTATATCTAGTTTATTTTTTAAAAAGTTTACTGTTGTCGAATTCACTATTTCAGTTGATAGTCCATTCCAGTGATCAAAGACCCTATTAGGTAAAAAGTTTTCCGCGAATTTTCGTTTTAAACTCTTTTTTTTCAACCTCCAATTATGTCCTCTCAACCTTTCATCCCGATTTAATGTAAAAATCGGAGACAAATCAAAATTAAAGAATCCTCTAATTGCGCGAAACGTGACATACTTAAATAATTTTGCAATTTATTTGACAAGGTCAATTTAAACAAATGAGTAGTTTAAAAAATCAAAAAATCATAGATACCAACCGGGCAATATGAAAATAACTAGTGATTTAACCAACCTAACAACTGTAATTTTGATTTTGGCAGTCCAGATGTTTTTTTAATGGACTTTATATCAACTCCGTCCTCCCTAATATCCTTGTCGAGATCGTCAAGCTGCAGCGCTTTTTGAGTTTTTCACTTCAATATTTCTCCGAGGAAAACAAATTACTGCAGTATACCCTCGTATGGGGAAGATGTAAATATTTTAGCATCTTTGATATTTGTAGTAATAATATAATTATGTATACATTTTCCTCTGTATCCCTTTACAAGACGAAACTTTCAAAAAAGAAATTATAAGTTTATGGAGGTGACACAACGGTTGAAAATCACGAATGATCTTGTGGTAATGAGGGGATTCTTGACTGGACATTGGCGATGATGTCCTCAAACGGTATAAGGCGCGGCGTGATGGCAAATTTTCCTTCTTTGGTTAAAACGCTGTTTTCTTCTGGATTGGCAAGGTCCCTTCTGATTTGATGAATGCGTTTTCGCAGAAGAGCGTTCTTTGCACGGTCAAATATTCTTCGAGAGTGGGAGGTGTTGAAAGTCTTCTTCAGTTTCAGGACATTCGGGATGACTTCAGAATCTCGACAGCGCAACAAGAAAGTTAACGAACTCAGGAATTAAGATTTCTGCTTGCGCCTTGATAATGCTTGCTGCTGTTGGAAGCGAAACGTTAGGTGACTCTATTGTTCAGTTCAATTGGTAATTGCCTTGGCAGCTTGAACCCATTTATGTTAAAACTGAAAGGCATAATTGTGATTCTTCTATCACTAGGTGGTTAGGATTTCTTTTCTGGGGATAGGATCTCCGCAAGACACGTCTGCCACCCGTATAAATGACATTTTCCTTCTTTGGTGTTGCAAAGACAAGTGAAATAGCCTCAGCTGTTTTATCAGGGAAATTTCCACCCCAAAACGTTTGTCTTCCATTTTTTGTGCTATCTCTAAATGATAAAGGGAGACAAAATGGTGCTTACATATTAGGAGGTTAATCTACCCCAAGTAGAAAATGTATATAAAAATCACGGCTGACTTCGATGCATTTTGGATATTTTATCTAGTGGTATTCTTACTTCAAATTGATTAAATAAATTGACAAAATAAATCAGGCAAGAAACACAAGAATAAAATAAAATAGTGTCAATTTCAATTATCAACAATTTTGCCAGCTGAAAGCCCAGCTATTTTGCTTATATGCACAATACAAACCGTAAACATATTTTTCGCTTCCCAAGATACGCAACCCACTGGCAGACAATTTATACATATATTTCATTAACAATTACTATTATTTAACAATCCAAGAACGTTTCTACAAGCCACAGAGGTAAAATAAAGGAATAAGGACAAAATAAAAACCAACGGAATTGAAATAAATTCATCATTAATTCCTGGACTCATGACTCCCTCATAACTTGGTTGGTACCAAAGAGGTAAATTTACCTTTCTACTTATCTGCAAAGGTAAAAAATAGCATCGTCTGAACAAATGTATATTAAAAGTTAATATTCTAAAGTCTATTTTTTCCTGGTAGGCGGATGCGCGCGCCATTTACGAAATCCTGCAACGAAATGCGACCTCCCTATTGGTTACTGGAATAAAATAACCAATAGGGAGGTGGCATTTTGTTGCAGGATTTCGTAAATGGCGCGCGCATCCGCCTACCAGGAAAAAATACACTTTAGCTACTAAACAGATACACTTTAGAGTTTAGATGAAAATGATTTTTTAGATGAATCAATGAAAAATAATTAGAATTAGAATATGAAAACCAATGATCTTACAATTTACTCTAGATGCGCCGTAGCTGGGTCGGGCAATGCGATGAAGTGATTTCAACCATAAGAGTGAGAAGGAGCATATGAATGAATAACAGGTTTAACAAAGAGAGGCTGACTGGTACCACGTGACTGTTGGCAACTTTCTGAACTTATACATTGGCACTTATGGGGAAATTAATAAGAATTCTTGCTACTAATTTGTAATAAAACAACTACTATTGAAATTGAATCAAGTTTATTAGTACATTATGAAAGGATTAATAAATTATTAATACTTCTTAGTGGCAGAAACGTTTATTTTTTAGAGTAAAATAACAAACATCTAAGAATATAATCATAATATACATTTTGCTGATGCTGAAACAAAATTGACTTTGAATAGTGATGTCTGATCATATATGTAATACTTCTATATTGCCAGTAAAAGAGAGAAACACCGGGAAAACATTACGGTATAGCTAGATATCGCTATCTCAGATCTCTCGGTACCGAAGTTGTAATACGCATGCCTCTCAGACCTCCTCTAAACGAATCAGAGATGTTTATACCAGCCATGTTGGCCGAACCGCCGGTTGGCGCTTTCACGACGCTGGAAGATTCAAAAATGTAACATTGCCGCACTTATACTTGCACATGCGTAGAATGGGCCAAGTACCTAGGCCATCCTTTACTGTTTTCCCACTTACAGCACATTGGGCAAGATAGGGAGCTGGCAATATAGAAGTTCTACATACCGGGTGTAGAATTGGTTTACGAGACATAGGATTTTACATGTAAAAATAAAGAGTTTCAATTATTGGCTCCCCTAATAATTTTATGCCAAATGAAAGTTAGAGAGAATTAAAAATACTGTCTGATTCCACTCTTTGTTTTTTTCTAACATCTTGTGGTACTGAAAGAAAAGCAAGAAAGGAGTTAACACAAAAATACTAAAAAGTAGCACTAGCCATGAAATTTGACTTTTAAAATACTATTTGTCGGATGGTTTCTCTATTATTTAATTGTCTTTTAATTTGCCCTTCAAATGAAGTCGTACAAGACTACAGGATAAATAAAAAGGTATCTTCCATTAAATGCTCAAACTTCTCTACAATTCTTCCAATTGTTTCTGTGGCAGGAATTGATCGGTCTGGGAAACCTGAAGCAAATGTTGCTTGGAAGTTGTTTAAAAAAGATCCTCCATAATAACATTTAAAGAAAGAAATACAATTTCATGCTTAGTAGTACTTTTTACTGTTTTTGTGTCAACTTCTTTCTTGCCTTTCTTTCAGTACCACAAGATGTTAGAAAAAAAGGTAAGACTGAAATTAGACATTAATTTTAATTCTCTCCAACTTTCATTTTAACTATTTTGCCGTAAAATTATTAGGGGAGCCAATAATTGAAACTCTTTATTTTTACATGTAAAATCCTATGTCTCGTAAACCAATTCTACACCCGGTATATGTGTCTGATACGTTTTTTAACCTCATTGATTTGCATATTCTTATGATGTATTCTGATAGTAAAATAATATTTACTTTAACATTAAATTCAATAATTGTAATAAATTATTATTGAACTGATCTTGGTCTAAAATATGAACATTTAATTCAGGAAAGTAATTTTTATATTTTTTTGTCAAATAACTTGTCTTATAAGAACGTTTCCACTTTCCAGCGAAATTTTTATTACCTACTTTTAAAAATCATTTCTGTGATCTTGCATATTTCTACAACAGAGACAAAACAGTTTAATTAAACCTCCCCGATCTTTTCGACTTATTAGTCTGGAAATTGAATTTTGGTTTACTAGTTGAGAACCTTCTGCACAATTAATTTTATTTTTCAGATTAGTAAATATAATTAATCAACTTAATAAGTACATAACATTTTTGTTTTACAATACAAAAATTTCCGATAATAATGCAGAATCTGGAAAAGTGCCCCGAATCCTTGTAGCATTTTAATTTTTGAATTTCGCGTACCTATTATGTACCTAGGTAGGGCCGGATTCACCAACGCCAGTTAAAGTTAACTGTGGGTTAAAATATACGAAAACATTGTTATAACAATAGGTAACTACAGGAACGAAGCATTTAAATCTACATTTAACTTTAACTGGCGTTGGTGAATCCGCTCCGACGCCCGAATAATTTATCTATTGTGCGGCAAAAGTTTACTGTTGCATCTGTATTATTTCTAAAAGATGGGTGTTTTAGTGTTAAAGGGATTACAATGCTTATTACACCTCGATAAGAATAAGGAACACGTAGTTACTGCAGAAGTGCAGAATGTTTTGCCCACGGTCAGCTGACTTTTATTCACTGTCTCACTTCTATGTAGAAGTCAATGCCTCTCACTCTACGGCGCGTCTAGTTAGATATAACGTCATTGATGAAAACCTATCGGGAATAAACATATAATGACTTTATTTTAATTTAGTTTAGAGAGGGAGAGAGAAACAGTATTTACTATCATATAACTACGAGTAGAATACATGTCAAAGGCCATCGACCGAAGTCGTTCAGCCTGTCACTTCAAATGTTTTTCTATAGTGCATTTACTAAGCTATTGATTAAATATGGCTTGATTCAGAGATGTTGTAGGATGCTGTCGTTTCCTTGGGCAGGCTTCGGGAAAATTTACTGTCATCGGTGTTAAAATTTCTAGATTTGACGGTTTAGAGCTGAACTTTTTAGCGAGCTTGTCCCATCTTTGTATTATCGGTTCTATAGATGTGTACTGGTAGAGCAGACCGTTCGATGGATTGAATAGGGAGTTTCGGGGATGTCGCAGTTTGGTAATTCGTCTCAGACATGTTGTTTCCGCCACTTCTATTTTCTTTTTTGTGGAGTTACTTACGTTGCGGAACAATAAATAATCATATTCATTAATCGCCCGGCACAGCATTTTGTGTAGGTATATGGGCGGCTGTACGTTGGCTTATTCCTTGGTTTTTGTACGTCAAACCTCTGAAATGCTGCGCTCTTGCAATTGCACGTATCTTCATCTTTTGGGCATGGTTCTTGAAGTTAAGTTTGGGATCAAGATGTACACCTAGATATTTGACGGTGTGTACAAGGACTAATGTTGTACCACAAACTTCGATCGTTGGAATATATCAGTCTCGTTCTCAATGGAGATGTAATTTACAAGCATAAAATTTAAGGAATTAAGGGAGAGTTCATCAAGAGATTAGTCCGAGAGGTTGATAAATAAAAAATGTTTCTAGCGTTACTCCCGGGAACTTTGATAGAAATTTGTTGAAGAAGGGAAAAACATTCTTGAACACCATGTAAAACTTTAAACAGAAACAATACGGAATGTTCTGTTCTTCTTGTAATAAGAGAAGTTAAACCAACCTTATTCAACAATATTTCTTGAGGACAACCTCTCTGAGGATAGGTTCCTTCGGTTAGGTATACAACACTTTTTAAAAATCTCCGTTGAACACCTTCCAATTCCGAAATGTAAACATTGTACATGGGGGGACCATACGAGAGAAGCATATTCAAGTTGAGATCTGACGTAAGTGACGTACAGACGTTTCAAAGTTTCAACGTCATTAAATTCTCTTCCATTACGTATAATAAATCCTAAGGACTTGAACGCAGATTTTTAAATGATAGTTTAGGGTCAAAGATGACTCCAAGATCACGTATGACGAGGTGTCTCAAGGCAAGTACCATTGATGTTGTAGTCGTAGCTAAGTTGATGTATTTTTCTAACAAATAACATCACATAACACCTAGAGGGATTCTTAGTGCACCAGCAGTAAATAGCATCTAGGTGACTTTGCAGACGTGCACAGTCCTGAGGTGATTCGATTGTGCAGTAGATTTTCAAGTCATCGGCGTAGAGGAGAGTGGAAACATCGATTACGTCTACTATATCATTAATAAACATTTAAAAAAATAGAGGACCAAGGACTGAGCATTGGGACACACCACAGTTTTGTTTAAACAGGCAGTATTTATGTCCACCCACAACCGACAGAAAGTAACCTGCCGACAAGATAGGAACCAATTAGTTCTATGAGACAGTAAGAGAGCCCAAAGTTTTCAAGTACACAAAGAAGAAGCTCGTGGTCAATTTTATCAAACGCCCTCGAGAAATCCGTATTGATCACGTCCACCTGCCGTTGAACATCTAAGGCTTCAGACAGAAACTGCCTAATTGTAACAAGGTTTGTCTCGGTTGAACGCTTTCTAATGAACCCATGTTGTTTAGGCGATAGTATTGCACTAACATGATTATAAATTAATATGCAACAGATGTTCGAATATTTTTGAAAAATAGTTAAATATCGCTATTGGTCTGTAGTTTACTATTTTGGATTTGTCTCCCTTTTTATAGACTGGACATATACTCGAGATTTTCCACTGACTAGGAAATGTACACGTTTTGAAAATTAGATTGAACAGAATCAACAAGGGAGTCGAGAAGACATTAGCACAGTCTCTTATCACAAAGGCTGGAATCAAATCAGGTCCAGATGTTACAGTGGACTTCAGTCTTTTTATGGCTCTGAGAACATCCTTTTCAGTTATTGAAGTGACAATAATAGAGTTGACATTCAGGCTAGAGAACGAAGTTTCCATTTTTACGGAGTTATTACATGTCAAAGACTTAGAAAAATAATCTGAGAAGCCAGCTAAGCATTATTCAAGGAGTCATCATTATAAGTCATTACAGATGGAATACTGCCGGAATTACGTTTCAAATTTTGAAATGACCAAAATTGTTTGGGATTACCCTTTGTATTGTTATTGATTGTACTTATGTATGAAGAATATGCTTGCTTAATCTCCGATTTCAATCGCGTCCTCAAAGATTTAAAAACATTGTAATCAGGCAGTCCAGATTTTTTGTAACGCATCCAGGCAGAAGTTTTTAATTTTATCCCATGTATAATTTTCCCATTAAACCAAACAGGGTAAGATCTAGAAGATCTTTTTTGGGAACATATAGTTCAAAGATCTCGTATAGCATCGAATAGAAACTAGAAACAGCTTCTTCCGTATCGAAGTATTGAGAAAGAAAAGACCAGTAAATTTCACACAACGATGCATAAAGAAGATGAAAATTGCTTTTTCTGAAATTGAATTCATGGTAATGGGTTGCAGGAGATAAGCTTTTCAGAAAAGTTTTCGGAAACTGATATTCAGTATCTAAGGCAGAATGATGATTATCTTCCTGGACATAAGACTCAGGTGGTCTTGAAACGAGACACTTATTTCGACTGTTAACCAAGACAAGGTCCAACAGTTTGTTACAATCGAATTACACTATATAAGATCTAAGAAATTAATCAAGTGGTTCAGACAGTTATATTGGGTGGACATCGTAAGACCGGATAGACAACTTACAAACTGGGGTATATTAAGATCCCCTAAAAACAACAAATCAGACCCATAGAGGCAACACACAAATAATAAGAGATCCACGAAAACGCGATAATCACTACTATCACAAGAGGCTGGAATATAAACGACTAGAACAAATATGGTCCGGTAGTTTATCAGAACCTTTACCATTAATGAGTCAATAAGAGGTACAATATCGGAGATGCTCTCATAGATCGTGTTATCATTTTTATTAGAGTCGCGGTAGTATTATGATTTACTGCTAATAAGACGCTCCCACCTCTTTTAAGTTTAGTACAAGTGAAATTGCGATCTTTTCTGAAAACATTGTACTTGTTTAGATCAAAAAGCTCGGCATCATCAATGTTGTCATTGAGCCAGGTTTCTGTAAGTGCTATGATGTCATATTGAGGCATTGATACAGACGATAATAAAAATTCACATGCCTTCGTGCATAGACCTCTCACGTTTTGATAGTAGTACATAATAAGGGGAGATACTTGAGAAAATTCACATTTGGAGTTAGAAAGATCGTTAATACTAAACTTTGAGCCAAGTATGGATGTTATCAATTTTTCAAGAGTAGATAAACACTGCAATTTTGCTTATCCCAAACAGCGTGATTTGTGTTAATGTTCGGATTTCTTTGTCTGAGGGCATCACAGTGAGTACATTTAAGAGAGGTAGCTTGGCATTCTTTAACTGAATGGGCAGTGTGAGTAAAAATTAAGTTTGTGCTTTCGGCCACCACCGCGAGGTCAGCACGGGTTCGAGTCCCGTCGGGAAAAGGCGCCCATGGGTGTATAAGTGTTGTGTATGTCTGTGAATGTGAGGTGGAATGGGCGTGGGTGGCCGGGGAAAGTGCCCCGGAGCCCCGTCGCACCACCTGAAGGAAGGAGAGGATAGGCAAAATGGAATTGGAAAAAGGAAAAACCGCCGACCGAAAAGGTACCGTAAAAGCCGTATGGCAAAAAACGGGAATGGCATTTAAAAAAAAAAAAAAAAAGTTTGTGCTTTTAGCATCTTGTTTTAGCAGTAGCTTTTGCTAGGTAGTTTAAGTTTTTGCTGAAAGCTTTTGCTTAAAATGATGTGAATAATCTTTTGCTTTCACTTAACAGCAAAAGCTGAAAAATTAGAGCATTTGCTAATTAAATTAAAAAAAAAGTTATCGGCTGATTTCACGTCTTCTTTGCTGTGATTTCGCATTGATTTTCTTCAACGCCTTCCTCAAGATCAACGTTTTCCTGAAATAAATCTACAACTTCATCATCATTTGTTGGTAAATTGTCTTTTAGATATTTAGAAACGTGATGCAGTACAAAACAACTAATAACAGAAGGTATTTTATGAGTGCCTACTCGTATAGGATGCTGCAAGACGGGAAATCGACGCTTGAGTTGTCCAAACGCGTTCTGTTTTATGTAGGTTATTGTAGGCCACTTCTGCAGGAGTTGCTGGGTCTTTATGTGGTGTCAGCAACCAGGGAGTAGTCCCGTGAGTCCCGTGACCCACATCTCCCAAAAGTAGGTCATGATGGTGCTGGTGCCTACGATTGCTCATCGCGAGGTACGAGTATATACCGGGACATTTTTTTAACATTGAACATAGCCCATACTTATTCCCTATGTTCAGTTTTAAAAAACACAGGTCAATGCATGTATGTAATCACGTAACCAAGGTAACGAAAATAAGTACTTGACAGTTTAACAAAATGGTCAAGTTATTTGAAGAAGAAATACACATCAATCGGAACAATTTTGAACATTATTTCAAAATCTCTGGTGTTCGGTATAGTTGGTTGCATAGCAACTCACAATGAATTGATCTGTGTTTTTTAAAATTGAACATAGGAAATAAGTATGGACTATGTTCAGAGTTAAAAAAATGTCCCGGTAGATGATCTCAATATGCGGCTGTCATGCACAAATCCAGGCCATTGTCATCAACGCTGGTAAATTATTCTTCTTAAGCTTGCGCATGTATGCTGCAGTAACCCTTCCGAGATACATATTCGTCACCATGGTGTGATGGCTTTAATATCGGAACATGTGTACAACTGTACAGTCGATTGCTCCAGACTCGTAGCAAGTCCTTCGTGAATGGTATTCTCATTATTGGGAAATTGAATCCAATTATGTGCTTTGGCGACTATTCTAGGTAAAACGTTGGTTAGGGTTTTACTTATTGTTAAACGATATACACCCTCCTTTTTTCCAATTCTTATTTGGAATCCTGGATCACTGAACATAATGAACCTCCTCTCGTGTCTTCGTTCTGCCCCAGAAAATGTTTCCCTAACCATTGTACATTTTCTTCGTTGAAGCGATATAACTTGTGATAATCTTCATTGCGACTTGTAACTCTTGGAAGATAATATTTTTGAGATCTTACGTGTACGAACGCTGCCATTTTCATCATGACTATATTTTTAAGCCAGGCGGACACTAGACTTAAAAATATTTAAGCTTTTACTTAATTATGTTCAGCTTTTACTTGTTTTATTCACACCGATTTCAGTAAATGCTGAAGAAATTAGTTTAAGCGTAAGGTACAAGATTTTCCTTTTTAGTTTTAGCAAACGCTGAATTTTTATTCAACCAAAACATAGCTTTTACTTAAAAATTGTAAGTAAAAGCACTTGCTTAATTTTTATTCACACTGTCCAATGATTACGAGCGCATTTGGGGCATATATGATTTTCTTGTTTACACTGACGAGAGAGATGCTGATATCCACAGCACTTGTAACAACATCGCAAATCTATCGCATCCCACACCTTGCAGTAGTTATAACCTATGAGCAGATTACCAGTTTCATTAATTTTTTTGTAAGATTCCAAATCAACCTCAATTATGGCTTGATTCAACTTAACATTTTTACGTAACGGCATAAAAGCGACCAAACTGTATGTATAATCAGAAAATATATCTTCGGTGATAGTAACATCGATACCGGCTACTCGAAGCGTGGGATTTAACGTAGGTAACGTTTGACATTATACACTCCTGGACAAAAAGACCCGGGCACTGGAATTTTTTAATTTATTAACTAATTTAAGGTTTAAAAAAGTGAACAATAATAATAAATGGTAACAAAAAACTTTTATTTATTGTTATAGAGAGAAGTGAAAATGAACTAAAACAGGCAACAAACAAGAAAACTAACATTTTTGAAAAAATTAACCAACGAATCAATTTTTAAACATTTTTTTAAATTTCAACCTAATGTTAGTAACGGGTATTACCCCCGCCACACCTGCGAAGTGTTTCGATAAGCCTAGGCATGTTTTCAATAACATGAATCTCTTCTTGCGGCATCTGCTCCCATTCTTCATACAACGCTGTTCGCAGCTCTTGGATGGTTTCTGGTAATGGTTGCCTTTTTTTTTAAATTCCGCCCTAACTTGTCCCATACATGTTCAATTGGGTTCATGTCAGGACTTCGAGCGGGCCACTCCAAACGAGGAATTTCAACAGTGTCTAGGTAATTTGTAACAATTCGTGCAGTATGTGGACGGGCATTATCGTGCATTAATAAGAAATTCCCCCCAACAAATGGGGCATAAGGGACAACATGAGTCTCCAAACACTGTCCTATGTATCTGTCTGCTGTTAAGGTTTCATGTTCAATGAAAATTAATTCGGTGCGCCCGTAAAAAGAATTACCCGCCCACACCATTACACCACCACCACCACCAAAAGGTGTTCTGGGTGAAATGCAGCAACGTGCAAATCGTTCTCCAGGTCTCCTCCATACACGTTCCGCAAATCCCCTTAAATAAACCTGTTCAGCTGGAACAAAATTTGCCGGATTCTTATGATTCAATGTTAGTATGTCGCTTCCTCTGATGCAAGACATTTTCAAGAAATTAGAACACAAACTTTTAATCAGCCTTTCAGTTTCAGGCTTAACTCTGTAGGGCAAAGGTTTCTCTGATTGAAATAAGAGGTTAAATTCCGTCAACAATCCAAGGACCTAGGCCATAAATTCTAGATAAATCCTTGTGAATTGATTCTCCATTTTAACTAACATTGAATCTGTTGTAACAGATGGATCATCCAGAACGACCAGTCGAAAATAAGCCTTCAAGGGTTCAAATTGTTCCAATACACGGTCCACGCATGCTTTGAGTGATAGCCAACGTGTTATATCTGGATTCAAAACTTTATGGATATCAGTCTGAAAAAATTCCTGGAATTCCTTGAGTTTTTGTTGTCTTGCAGGACTCCTACTGAAGTGGCTTCCCACGCTTCGTAACAGACCCTCCACAGAACGGGGGAAGTTCGAGGCTGATAGGTGTACCATATGATACGAACATTTCACACATGCTATAGCAGGGATTTCTTTCCTCAATAAAGCGACAATGGACTGGTAGATTCCTGTCATAACATTTAGAGTGTCTGATGCAAATCCTACTAAATTTTCAAGAGCAAGGCACCAAACAATTCATTCGCAGTTCTATCATTCAGCTCCACTATGTCAAAAAATTTGGTTGTAACAACGGATTCACAGTTCATAAAAATTACAGTAAATGCACAGTTTTAATGTTGCGCAATCTGTTGTTTCATCCATTATTATGGAAAAAAACCTTCCAGCTTCCTTCAAAGTAAAATGAAAATTTTTCATGAACACTTTTCCCAAGCTTTCGTTTACAATTGCTGTTGCCTTGGTCCTCTTGACAGCAAAATGTTTGGCAATTTTTGGATCAGGACATATATTCGATAATAAAGGGCTGAGAGTGTCCATCAAGAGAAAAGGCAAGTTATTTGTGGTTACCATACCACACAATTTTATTTCTGCAGTTCTCACTTGATCTTCTAAAGCAGAAGTTTTGAAAACGTCTGTAATTTTTTGAACTTGTACTAACATTAGTCTTGTGTTTATCGCTGCCAACATGTCTTTTTGGTACACTTTTATGTGCAATAAAATCGGTTTGGCATAACTTGCAATATGCGATTTCAGCTTCTTTCTGAACGGCTGAGGTTGAGGTTCCTTTGCACTTGCCTTTAATCAACCAGTCTTGAAATTCGGGTTCAGAAAGCCAGGAATCACAAAACTTAGGAAATTTCTCTCGTTTAGTTTTTCTATTTTCGATATCATCATCGGATTCTGAGGATTCATTTAATTCAGGTCTTTGCGTTTACTCTACAAAACATAAACAAAGCTTTTACTGTAATATACCTAAATCGTTCAAAACTTACTTGTAGCCAAGTTTCCATTATTCATAGAGACTGGGACTCCAACTCGACTCTTTAGATGTGGAGTGTAGACTGAATTCGTATGGTAAATTCAGTGGTGTACTGGTGTTTCAGGATTTCACGAATTCACTATAACTATCAACATTCATGCATCATGTTGAATGCAAGAGTTTTAGGTTAGGACATGGTTAGGATTTAAGTTCTAAGTGGAAGGATTCTAGAATTGACAGCCAGTGCGCCAACCTCTTAGACGATGATGCTCTAGATTATTCATCTCCAAAATTTCAAAATGAAGTGAAAAATAAAAATTGAACCAATTTTAATTTGAGAACTGAAAAAACATCCGAAATCGAGTAGTGGGTACTGATAAATAACTTTCACCAGTCGACATGAAAAAATACCCGGAAATCGGGTAATTATCCGCCAATCGGCAACACTGATTGACACCTACCTAGGTCTTTCTAATCACTAGGTTGGCAGCACGTTTGGCACCAACGCGTAAACGCACCGATGCAAAAGTCACATTTTTTATTTAACATTTGATTTAAGTTGTTTATCTATTTATTTATTTTTTTTTGATTAAGAAACACGTTTTTAAAAAACAAGGTTAAATCACTGAGAAACCAATTTTTAGTTAACCAGTTTTTTAAACTTAGTTACGATTTAACTAAAGTTACGTAACTCAAATAATAAGCCACCGCTGAAAAACTGGGCCTTAGTCTCTTAGAATAATTTTTATATTCCCACTTTAATTTTTCATTTAGATGGTCTTTTTTCCAGGTAATATTGTATACAATTTTTCTTTAGTTGCGCATGATTTTGTAATACCATTTGTGACCCAATGTTTCCTTGGCATATTTTTTTAACTATCCCACCTCCACCCGGCGGCACGGCAATTTTGCCGGAGTACATTCACTATTACGGATATCAGTGCTTATCAACATAATTACCGGCGTCTTGCCTCCGCATTTTGACTTTGTTGTGTATTATGTTCTGTGTCAATGTTAAGGAACTTCACGATGTGACATGAGTATAATAATATACCTTTTTGAATTTCAACTACCAATGTGTTATCTAAATCCAGAATTTTTAAATTTTTAAAAAGAGATTGCGGTACTATTCCCGTTGCTGAAATTACAAGTGGTAAAATCGAAATTTTTTCTAAACACCAAAGATTTCTCATAGCAACGGACAGCTCTAAATATTTATTAATTTTTGTGTTATATGTCTGTGTTATATTATGTGAATTTGGAACAGCTATATCTAAAAGATATGCTTGCTTTTGTTGTTTATTTAAAATTATAATGTCTGGTCTGTTATGCTTAATATGAATGTCAGTTAAAATTGTTCTATCAAAATATAACTTGTAACTGTCATTTTCCAAACAACTTTCTGGTGTATAACTATAATGTGGTTGTGTATTCTTTAATAAATTGAATTTAACAGCTAAATTCATGTGTATAATTTTAGCGAATATATCGTGTCGTTTTTTATATTCGCTTTGAGCCAAAACGGTGCAAGAAGAAATAATGTGTTCAATTGTTTCCCCTTCAGTTCCGCAAATCCTACATTTATCAATTAAAATTATTATTATCAATTAATTTATTATTTGCCTTAGTCTTAGTCGAGTCAGTAATTATTGTTTTTATCATTTCTATAATTTTTACAGTGGCACTATTTGCATCCTCATAACTCAGAACAATGCTCCAGTCCACCCTTGCACTATTCTTTACCAATTTACTGTAGTCTAGATATGACTTTATATTATTTGTGGGAGTTTGTGGTTTATCTAATTTAATTGTGAGTAGTAGCGTATAGTGGTCTGAAAACCTGTTCATGAGCTTGTAAGATTCAGCTCCGCTTTGACAAACATGTTGTCAATACAAGTGCCCTTTGTGATATTGTTATTATTCGCTCTAGTGATATTACAAAAGTAAGGTATATAACCAGTTCCTAAAAGAATTTGTAGATAGATTTCTGCCAGTTTATCTGGTTCTAGAAGATCTATATTAAAATCTTTTGTTCAGTAAAAGGTTTCATGATAGTTAAAAAGTTGTTTTTGTCCACGTCATGGCATCTATACAGAGCTGTTATTTTGATTTTTTTAATCATTTTTAATATTAATTTATGTTTGTACTGATAAATTTAAACTTGTTGATTTCAGTTATGCTGATGTATTCAGATAGGGTGTTTTTTACGTAAATAACAACTCCGTCAGCCCTGTTAATTTTACTATGATTATTGTAACTTTTATAGTCGTTAAATTTATAATATTGATAATGGCGTAGATGCCAAGTCTCAGAACATACAATTACATTAGGTTTCATTTTTAAACAAACTATCAATAAAGACTTCTAATGATCTGAAATTAGTTGCTAATCCTCTTATATTAACATAAATTATTAGGAGATCATTAAAGGGGGTATGAAACAAAAAAACAACTTGTTAGAAAATAATACAAAAAAACCTAAGAACAATGGTGAAAACGGCACGTTGCTAGGTCCAATATTTTTCAACATACAGTCTGCCAATATAACACAGGGATTGCATATGCACGCACAGAGTTTAGTGGTATAAATTGTGTGTGAATGACAAAAAAATGCCGAAATAATATGCTTTTGGCTATATCAACAGTTCTTTGGAATTTATCACAATGTCCAGCTTAAATAATACATTTTTCTTATGATGACATGTGAGGCTTGTAGGTACCTATAGACCTATATAGTTTAGGCAATTTTTAAAGCTAAAGAAAGACATTTAACTCGGTTTGTTAAACAAAAACAATATTTTTTGTTTATTTGTTCTACATAAAAATGTTACAATTACAATTGTTGAAATGTTCAATAGAAGTCAACATTTTTTTTATAAACCAAATGACACCACAGTTTGTCACATACATATCTGGAAATACGTTTCTTCTCTTCATTTTACGTTTCAAAATAGGACTTGATCTAGCCATATTTATTTAATAAATCGTTTAAGTACGTCTCCGGTTGTGAAACGTTACTTTTTTGTGATTCTGTCAAAATTTGCTTCACGACAGCTGATTTTATAAACGACCTCATCTGGGAATTTCAACTAAGAAAGAAAAAAATAATACTAGAAATTTCAAATTGACAATATACATTTTTCCTGTATATTTCGGCTGTGAACGTTCTTTTTCGGTCTCTGGGACCTCGGTTTCGCCTCATACACAACCATCAGCTGTAAAAGTTTACTTTCACGGCCTTAACATACAAAGAACTATTTTATTAAAAAAATGAAGTACTATATTGCTCTAGTCTAAAGTTGACCAGACACTCTATCAGTAGTTTTATAAACTACTATTCCTGACTCCCGATTCATTGAAACTTGAATATCTGTCGTTCGAAATACATAATTTCAAAATTGTTCAAAAATAATAAATAATTACCACAATTATACCGTGTAACTACGTTAAATTGAATCAGTGATCAACAGTGTCCGGACGAAATAGTACCGGACAAGTCGACCACTACAACTTTGCGTAATACCCCACTCACATATAAACACGATTCAGCTGGTTCGTTTTCAATAATAGGGAACCAGTTGAATCGTGTTTATGTGCGAGCGAGGGATTACGCAAAGTTGTACTGGTCGACTTGTCCGGTACTATTTCGTCCGGACACTGGTGATAAGGTGATAAGGTACGTGATTGACTATAAGGTACCGGGTGATTTTAAATGAATGTGACTTTTTTTCATAGGTTGGTAAAATTATTGTTGGTTATTCTGCTTTTTAATGTGATGGTTGACATAAACATAGGCGTCCTCGCCTATTTGACACAATTTATTAATACATAAAATGTCAAAATGACGTACATACGCCAATGTGTTGATTACGGTATCAAGTTTGCCAAAATAATTTAGGAAAAATGTTCCCAATTTAAGAAAAAACTCACAATTATTTAAAATCACCCGGTACATACATAATAGTGTGTTTACGGCATCCACTTTTCTTTATATTTTTACGTATAAAGGGCTAGTTGCTTAAAGATATTTCTGAAAATTTGTTTGGCTAATCATAAGATTTTTTCTTTATAACATAAGAAAAATGTATTTCCGCAAACACACTAATATTATTGTTCAGTCTTTAGTTATTTCGTTCACGTTCACAATTTATTTTTCGATATTTTTCATATTCTTTATTTCAATCTGAGGGAATCTAAGTTCAAAACCAAATGCTATGAAAAGTTATAAGAAGCACTGGCTATAAAAACCCTGCTAAAAGTGATATAAAACCATAATTCGCTCCCAATTGGTACGATTCCTGCAGCTACGATGTCGGTATGACGTCACACAGCATACATTTTATGTTTTAACTCCGTGTATCTCGACAACCGCTTGTCATAGACAAAAACGGTTTGAAAATTTGTCCTTAGACTTTTTAGTACTACAACTTTGATTTTTGCTTTACACCCCCTTTAATATATTTAAGTGATTATTGAGTGTTTGTACATCACTAAATTCTGATTCTATAATTGTAGAAATTCAATTTTCAAAATTTACCCGTGATAATAGCTGTTCTTGTCTGTCTTTCCTTTCTTGATTATTTGCCGTGATTGTAGGGATTGTAGGGGTAATTCGTCTTTTAGATCACTCTTTGTAGTGTTAGTTTATAAGTTTCATATTCTTATTTGTTGTCAGCAGAATGGTTTGTTTTTCTTTTTGTATTTTGCCCACCACTTTTTGTATTATATTTGGAACAATTTATACACTTTGTTTCATTTTCCGCAGGGCAATTTTTCTCTTCGTGATTACCTACCTCAACATATTTTACAGTAATACTTTGAGGTAGCATTATGTTTTGAAC
The DNA here is from genome assembly GCF_963966145.1 of Tenebrio molitor. Taxonomy (NCBI): domain Eukaryota; kingdom Metazoa; phylum Arthropoda; class Insecta; order Coleoptera; family Tenebrionidae; genus Tenebrio; species Tenebrio molitor. Next base: position 4,195,139 of record NC_091056.1, on the reverse strand, counting down.
CTTTTTTAAATTTAAGGGGCAAAATAGAAAAAACATTGTATTATACTTGTTTTTGTAAGCGTCGAGGGTCATCTCGAATTCTGGGGTTCCGTGACTGGCGGGTAGCAGAGCCGAGGAGACCCGAACGCGAGCCAGGACAGTCGAACGACCCTGGAATGAGGAGGGAGACGTGCGACCTGACGGCGGGAGCGGATTATTGGAGCTGAAATATTGCCGGAGCCATGTAGGAGCTCTTAAATACACTCCTTTAATTACGTAAAACTATGGTTTTGTTCAGTAAGAAAGAGAAAAGTCTTACATTTTGTCGCACTTATTTCCTTTATAGCACTCGTCGCTGCGCTCCTCGTGCTCTAAAAAATGCATGCGACAAAATGATGTCTTATAAAACTCGTACATATAATAAATTACTATTTTATCTTTCATTATTCATTTCATTCTTCTTTAACATACAAAAAAATTTTTTTTTGCTGCAACTACTGAACAAATAGAGATAAGACTTTAATCAATCTGCATAATAGAGAATTTAGAAGCTTTGGAAATCGAAAAAATAATTTAAAATCTACTACGGTAACATTGCAAGGTAATGATGTACGAGTATATCTTTGTTAACATTGTATTACCGTTAATAATAATAACAATAATTAATTTTTTTTGTCTGAAAATTTTTTTCCATATTTTTTTCATGTACATTTAAACATCCTCGATAAGGTAGTAAGTAGTTAGTACGCCAATTTTGGGACACCTGTGAATAGTATTTTTACCCCAAATAGAAATAGAAACAGATCTTAAAGCACCCCATCCGGTAATTTATGGTGGGATGTTAAAATAACCTCAGCCAAATATTTAGTGACACCCAACGGGCAAATGACCGGTTTGGCACCTGTAAGTACCTGTAAGTGGATTGTAAACTGTTTCTTTTTTGGTGTGATTTATTATTTTAGTCAATATTTCTATTAAGGGTAAAAATACTATACCTACTTGCTGTAAAGTAGGCCCAGAAATATAGTGATTTTATGAGGGATGGAGTACATTAACTTGAGGTGGTCTGTTATGGCCCGGCAATAAAATTCTGACACCCGTCGCGCGACTCCACCTGTCTTGTGTCCGATGGTCCCTTTTCAGACGGCTCAAAAACATCTGCCATAAAAAATGTATAACTCTCTTCAAGTTGGTAATAAAAGTGACCCCAAAATTGTAAAACAAATTATCGGCCCAAGTCGTGATGCGTGATGCGGACGCGAAAATTTTACCTTGACGGATGAAACTAATTCCGTGTCCGGGAATAAAATGTATGTGGTGAGCCTAAAGAAGTTTTCACTTCAAAAATAAGCAAGATAGATGGATTCTTGAAAAATGTCATCGCCTGGCAAAAAACCTGTGCTTAAGAGTCAGACACGTGAAATAATTCAATTTCCTTCATCATTTGCTAATTGCTACCTTAATTTAAACTGTATATGTACGTCACTGGCCGGCCAGTTGCTTATGAACCTCTAATTTCCCGACTTGGCACCCTCCACTATGCACAACTTTTGTCACGTGTCAGCTCGTCCATTGACGTTGACAGACGTCTCACACGTGTGTATTGTCGTCAAAGATTAAATATAAGTCTACATTAAGGAGTTAAAATGCCTGTAGTGTATGTATATTGCGAAAACATTTTCTCCAGACAATTCACCCTTAACAGACACATCAGAGAAATTCATATGCAACAGGTTGAACCTATTGCATATTCTAAAGAAGTGTGGAGTTTCAAGTGTTTGGAATCTGGTTGTGATACATCCTTTCAGCAAGGACCATTTTTGGTTAATCATTTGGAAAAGGTTCATAACTTGAAATTTAAAAATGAAACTAAATTAGAAAAATACGTGTGAAAGTCCAGATTGTTCGAGTGGGTAAATTAAAAAAAACAGGAATTATGTAGCAAATATCGTAATAACGTTTGTTTCTATATTTTGTACACAAACACATTATAAATATGGTGGGTTTTGCCGATAACTTTTTAGAAATTAGAAAGGCTCATAACGTTTATAAACGATGTATAAAAAAAAACCTAATTACGTTATATGTTATATGTTATATATGTTATATGTTACGTTATAATTTTCTCCTGAACTACTACACCAACAAGAGAAAACTTAAATCTCCCAACTTCACCGGGGGAAATGATGCTACACAAACACGATGTTATACCAGGTGTTGGACAGAAACACAGATGTAATAATAATGGTGTTTAATTTTTGTTTCCTAACTTTACAATCGACACGTAACAATTTAACTCCAACTTAGATGCCGCTGTGGGCGAAACACAATCGACTATGTAAGGTGATGCTAGGATACAAACTAAGTATAATTCCAAAATAAACAAATCAAGGTTATGGGCCTTGAGACCAAATTGAACTAATTAAAGTTAACTCTGTAAAAGCTAGTTTAGGAGTGAACTGAAGGTTCTCAAAATAACACGCTGAAGGCGCTTAAACTCTAGTTAAATTTACAAACAGTGCCGGTACTACCAGGCTAATCTCAAACTATACAAATGACCAATTCGTGAAAATTAAACCAAAACTTTCCTTACACCGGGTCTGGGGCTTGAAATCCAAGAAGAGTCCTTGGGAGAGCGAGCCGGAGGAAGGTGCTCCGAGTCCTTCTTCCGCCGCTGGTCTATCACGCCGTCCGTATCCTCGGAAAGTCCTCGGGGTCCTTCCTACCCTCGACACTCCCTAGGGATAGGCGTGAATTAGTCAGGTTTAGCCCCGGTGCAAAAAATTATGGAAAACGATAAAGTAAAGTGATAAATAAAAAAAACGTCCGAGAGCCAGCGAGCGCGTCGTTTCTGGCGAGGTCACTCCAGGTCCGATAACGTGAATCAACGTAAAAGAAATGAGCCAAGATGGCAGACCGCAAAAGAAAGACGCTGAAGGACCTTGCCAGATATGAGTTGCTCCTGGACTCGGGTTCCTCGGCCAGGGACAGTCCGGTGTGAGGTCCTGCTCTCCGGAGGGGTCCTGGGGGATGACGTCGGTCCAACAGGGTGGTGAAATTATCCGCTGATGCGTAGGGTCGTTGACCCTCGTGCAGGAAGCCTTAATCCGCCGCGACGTTTCGGTTGGAATTCTTCTAAGGCGATTTCCTAGCCGAATCGGTCTTCCTCCACGGGTTCGCCAGCACCTATTGCACTCTAAAACACCCCCTAATTTCCCCCTTTGAACACAACACTCACACACGGATCGGTCGTAACCTCTGACCTCAACTAGTCGAGAACCCGTCGAGAACCTGATCGAGAACCTCCGACATGGCGTCTGCTCCACCTTTATATATTTTCCCCTCCTCTCGCCGAATTGACGCCGCCGGTACCGGAAGTCGGGGTCCGAGGGCCCGTTCTGGAATGTTCTAGAACGTTCTCGCCTTTACGATTTACCGCGAAATTTAAATCGTAACACTACCCTTGTAAAAATACTCTATTATTAAGTAAGTACATTATATTATAATTTTGTAATATAATAACATTAGTTAAAAAGTTTTACAATTTGAAAATGAAATATAACATATTTTGTTTGTACTGCTTATCTAAGCTTCGATTTGCAGCATGTCCTGTAAATAAAAAGATTATGCAGCTGAATACCGAAACAGACATGACACCTAATAATAATTATTGTCTTATTCTGAATGACATTATTATACTTATACTTTGTACTGATCCTTTACCTGTTTTACTCCGATTACAATTAAAGTATGTAGCACTTCCATCTTTCTTGTGTTTTGATACCACTTAATAAGTGTTAGATGCTTCTTCAATAGATTGTTTCCAATTGGTAAATTCTGAAAATAAGAACCTAGTAATAAGGTCACAATTAATACCGTTTTATAGTAAGAATTTTTTAATAAACAATGGTCAACCTCAAAATGAAGTGAAAAACTTTGCTATTCCACCCAAAATTTTTCCCACATGGACCGGCGACGTCGCTATGAGAATTTGAATTATGAAGGTGAAATTTTCATACCACGGGACACTGACAATTGTTTATAAAAACATTCTACTATAGCATTGTTTATGTAATACATACATAAGGGTCCTACTCATGTGTTAAACTATTAGTTGCACTTTTAAAGCAGAAACGAAAACTTACCTTTCTTATTTGCAAAACCAATAGTAGTTTCATTTTTAAATTATGAACCTTTTCCAAATGATTAACCAAAAATGGTCCTTGCTGAAAGGATGTATCACAACCAGATTCCAAACACTTGAAACTCCACACTTCTTTAGAATATGCAATAGGTTCAACCTGTTGCATATGAATTTCTCTGATGTGTCTGTTAAGGGTGAATTGTCTGGAGAAAATGTTTTCACAATATACACACACTACAGGCATTTTAACTCCTTAATGTAGACTTATATTTAATCTTTGACGACAATACACACGTGCGAGACGTCTGTCAACGTCAATGGCCGAGCTGACACGTGACAAAAAGTTGTGCATAGTGGGGGGTGCCGAGTCGGGAAATTAAAGGTTCGTCAGTTGCTTTAATCCAATGATGCTTGAGGGGGGAGTCTTTTACCTGCGTATCACGTTTGGCGTTAGGTCTAGCTGTGTTGTATGGAACCATAGAATATGGAACAGACTGCTTGGATACCTAACCTACAACTGTTAAGGTTGTACAATGCCCAAAAATATTACGTTTCACCAACGCAAGATGGTTCTGAAGTTTCACACTCTGATAGTTGGCGTATAGGCAACACACCAAACTTCTATCCTTCCCTTTACAGATTTCAATTTCCTTATAGAAATAAGAAGGGTTGATGTCCAAGCACAATTGTTGTTATATCTATTGACCGGTAGGTGGATTCGAACTCGACCGCTTCCCTTGACCTCCTTTCCGCCCGAAGCTATGGGTATAATTTATATTGTTACTGTGGGTATAATCCTGTTAACAGGTATACGAGCGGCCACAGGTAAATTGCGCACAGCGGTCAGGGATTAAGCAGGTATATTCCAAATTGACCTTTTACGCCGGTAAATTGCGCACAAATCCTCTTGGGTTGGTTCGACAGGGTTGAGGATTTAAATTCGGGTAGGTATATGTATATAAAGAAATATTTAGGCCTGTCATCACATTGAATCACTTTTTAGTAAACAAACTTTTTACCTTTTATTTCCCTATGAATGAGTTTGGTTGGTCTAACAGATATATCCTCTTCAGCCTTCCTTTTAACCCTGTTGCTTATCTTTTGCCGATATATGTCAGATGGATCATGATTATGATTGAGATTGCTCTCAATCATGTCATTCCGGCTCGTTATATAGAATTTTGCTTTGCAATTTTTGTTACTACAACGCCAATACGTTTTTCCCGACGAGAGTGTTCTACCTTTTCTAAACTTTGCACCGTCTATAACCATTAGGGTTTTACCCCGTTCACTCAACATTGTATCCATGTTATAAATTGAAACAGCCACTTCTCACTTGCACTTGATTCGAGGGGTGCTACCTGTACTTGTACTCTGGAGGGGGTCGATAATCCCTCCGCCCCAAGTACCTGGTATACTTTTCTCGATTTTTGAGGGCTGTGCGCAATTTACACTTACACTTACACTCGCTCCAGAGAAATCTAAATTATATTTTGATATAGGTATTTTTTTTCCATCAATTTAAAGATTTTTAATACAACCTAAGACCTACTAATATAATTTATTACTATTAAGACGATAAATTAAACAGAAAATAAAAAATATTATTTAGACGAACATGAATGTATTTTTAACAACAATTAGCTAGTCTTTTATCTAAAGTAAAATATTCGTTCTGAAAATTCCAATGATAAATTTTGATTTGTAGATCTTTCTTTAATTGCAACTCCAAAAATTTTCATTTTTCTGTTTAATTCCTCGTTTACTCCCCCCCAAATTTTCAAAACCTTCTTCCAAAAATTTTCCGTACTTCCCCTTCAGATATCTGAAAGAGATTGAAGCTAACATTTTAAATATGTAGGTCAATTTAAATTAAAAGTGGATTTGTCAACTTATGGCAAAAATCTCCTCAACCATTCGGTAAACTGGCATCTTCCCCAAAGTTTGACAGGTTACTTTTTACAACACCAATGAACACTTTATTTTGTCTTTAAAGTGAGGCATTTTCTCTTTATAACCCTGCCTGTGGCCTCCAGGATATCGTTACTTAATTACTTAATCGTATTTTTTCATATACAGTGTGGTGATAAACCAAGGAACAAAATTTATAACGTTATTTAATGTTTTCAGGCAAAACGCTCGGACAAGTCAATTTTATTTTTTAATTAGCCACCTTATGACATAAAAATTTTACTATGACGTCATGTATTTTTACACAATGACGTCATGATTTTTTTAATTTTTAATTAAATTTTTTAAATTACAACCTCCACTTTTTTCTTCTCTTTTTGATAGACCTTCCTACTACCTAAACGACGAATAAAAAAAATTGTTGCCTTACATAACATTTTTTTCGAGAAAATGACAAATTTCACTCCAAAATATTTAATTTAGTTTTTAACGTAAAATTGTTTTTCAGTGGGGTCACTTAAAATCGACATTTACGACAGAGAATTCGCGCTGAATTGTTTTTTTGTACCGTTGATTTTTATACATACATAACCTACAATTTTGTCGCTGTTGATTCCACGTCAAATTTCTGTCAAAAGACGTATCCGGTTGCAGTATTGTAAACAGCCGAATAACAAAATTCTCTTAATTGTATTGCCAACTCAAATAGTCCTTTTTGATCACCCGGTATATTGAAAATGAATAAACTTTAACTATAATTTTTTTCTCCAAGCGTCAAAAGATGATGACATTTAAGTTTCAATAATCAAAAAATTAATTTGAATCTCGTAATTTCATATTACGTTCGTGTCTGCTGTCGACCAGTTCGGGGCTAGTGCTTCAAGCGTTTTTGAACACGTGACCGATAAACAGAGAACGAATCTCTATTTACAAGTTTTAAACTCTGGAGTTCTGCACTCGACAAAATATTTGGTATTTATACATTTCCAGGTAGCCGGAATGGTCCGGCACCGCCGTAGAGGGGGCACCGCTCACTCAGGGTAGAGGAAGGTATCTAAAGATTGCACAGTGCTTTTAAAATAAAAATGTTTTAATTTTGGAAGAATATTTTTCATAAATTGATCACCTACCACTATCGTTTCAACAGTTTCAACGTTGATTCCTTTTGGATTCCAAACTATAAAATCGCAGTATTTGCGTTGGGTCACAAATAATTGTCCCTGAATTTGAAAAAAAAATGTTTTTGTTGAGTTTCAGCTTTTGGTCATTTTCTTTCTGCGAACTGTACATATTCATCTTCTTGAAACAGAAACTTGATTTCGTGTCAAATTATTATTATTATCATCAGCGAGGCATGCGCAGACGATCAGGACTAGGTTACGTTTTTAGTCGCTAGTGTCACAGAATATCGAAACCAGAAGTTTCACTCGCGTCGGCACCTTTGAACTTTGTGAGTGTAAAAATTTCACCTTGCACCATTTTCAGAGAATCGAAATCAGAGACGTATTTAGGAAAATTTTTAAATTGACAACCCCGTCATTTTCATTTTTTCAAGTTAAAAAGACTGCAAAAATTTGCATTATTAAAAATGCATGCATAATTTGGGTCTATGACGCTTCGCCCCTGACCCAGTTCGCCGCAGCTGATCTTTTCTTAGCCACCTGTTATAATTATTTTTCTATAAACCTTAATAAAAGGAGGCTTTTTAGCGTTTCTTGTCAGTGTCATTTATTTATTAATGGATTAATTGCGTCGCAACGCCCCAGGGGGTTAATAATACCTGAACGTTAACATTATATGTATTTTTATATTCTGAAAATTTGTTATTGTGTACCTACCTATAGTAAAATAATCAATTTAATCCTTATCCAATTTTGTCTTTACCAAATCCTACAGGTAACCTTGCCTTGCCTTGATTTTTTTAAATGGAATTTTAACGAGGGGGGTTTTAAAAATAGATTATCAATGACTCTCATTACGTTGATTCTTTGGAAACGACATTACGATTTAAAATTTGTTGTTTAATGTGAGGTTGAGCACCATATTTTTCTCGCCTGGTCGATTAAAAGACGTGTTGGTTGAGATGAATTTATTGGTCTGAGTGTTACTGCATTTGTCTGTAGATGATTTACCAGTATTGGCAACAAATGTTAATGGTTTCACTTAGTCTTCTAAAAATCGATTCGATCCCACCATTCTTTAATTTTGGACCCGAATATATTGAACACAGTTTTAGATTCACTGAGTTTCGGACAAGTGTCAAAGCAGGCAAGTTTTATTACAAAACCCAACATTTAATATGAATGCACTATACCGACCGTTACATTGTAAATTTACCCTAAAAATACTTTACGATAAGAGTCATTTTTGTCTTCTTCATAATTCTTGTCAAATCAGGTAGAAACTCCGAACGAATATTCAATCCCTCATCTGCATGGAGCGTTCTCAGAAAAAAGTAGATTTAATAGTAACACTTTGGGAAATACAACCACACAATGCCGCTCTCTGTATTTGGTGAATATTATAGTTTTATTGGGCGAGCTTTCAGGGTCAGATATAAGTTGCGTTCGTTTATATCATTTTTATGCTAATTTACGTCAAAATCGTTCGGTTATTGTAAAATGACCAAATTGATATAAATCTAAATCGTTCGGATATTAGACGTCAGAGTCATTAGAGGAAGCTCGATTTGCTAAGAGTATTTCGACCGAGGATGTTGAGATTTTGGCGCCTGTCACAATAGTAGGGTTATATCTGGTTATGTTTATGTGGTATGTGGAACAAGAGAGAAAAACAAGGGCATTTGCACAAGGTTTGACTGGTAGGAAACGATGTAGGAGGACGCCCTAATGGTGTCTGGCCAGAAAAAACGCGAAAATTCGATCGGGAGCTAAAGTGAATAATTACCCACCCTATTTTCGTTCGTTTATTTCAGATTGATCTCCAATCAGCTATTCAAGTCTATTAAATTTGTGCTTTCATCTCCGAGGTAGTATCCGAACGCACCTATACAGTATGTCCCCGGATTGAGTTTACCTACGATAGGGAAAAAATAATTTTTGATTTTTCGCAATAACTTCAGAGGAATAACCCTTTTTGCTTCATTTGAAACTCCCATTTCTGTTATTAAAAGGATGATGCTCTGATTGACATAATATAAAATAAATGCATTATGTGTATTCTTTCTGCCGTTGATTATTTCCTTCATACATATAAAAAGCCGTAGTTGCTATGGTTTTTCTGGCTTTTATATCGGTTAAATTTTGAACGTCAAAATTTAGCCGTTTAAATACCTATCTATGTGTCAAAATTTACTCGTTATAAAATCTATTTGTTCATAATAATTCAGGAAATAATCATTCCGAATACCCCGCTTGCATGAAAATAACCTGATTAAATTTTGACGTTTTTTGTCGCAACGTTTTGCTTAAAGAAATGTTTCTCGTAAATTTTCCACCCAAAATCTTGTTACGTGGAAAATGTACTCGACATATTTCTAAGCAAAACCTTTTGACAAAACGTCAAAATTTAAACGGTTATTTTCATGCACCTGGGATATTACTGTTGAATATATTTTAAAATTTATTTTATCAGAATAATAATTGAAATTGAAATATAATATACAAAATTGTCAGGGGGCATTTGCAAACTGCCAAAAGGAACCTCGCTTGTTTGGTAAGCCTTTAGGTAACAAAACAGAGATGAATCGTCCAATTCTTGGTACAGGTTGGCATCTTCTTCACACACTGGACAAGAGTGTCGACCTAAACATTTTTTAATTAAAACTCCACAAACGTATCTTGTAAAATTTTGCTCCAATATGTAGCTTCTTTGGTAGTCTTTGGTGTCTTCTACTGTAAGTGTTGGTAACATAGTTGGCGATACAGAAGCTTGAATTGTCTCTTCTTCAAGTCGTGTAGCTGTTATTATCTTGAGTAGACAATCATCTGTGTCCCCCTCACAATTTTCATTTCCCGAATTAAATAATCATGCACAACAGATTTTTCTAAACGTTCTTTCGAACTGAATTGTTGTCGGATTTATGCAATTTCCATGTTGCTGCTTTATGGACCCAAATACATTTTCCAAAGTGTTTTGGTTTAATCTGCTGGCAATCAGACTGGCCAGAGAGCGCTTTAACATTTAAAAAAAATAAGCAGCAGTCTTTTAAAGAATCTACTTGGTATTATTCGGCTTTAAATGCCACATTATATTTTTTTGGGTGGTTTGTGCTTGCTGAATTTAAAACGTCGAATAAATTATCCATTCGTTCCACAAAGCTAGCAGTCCAAACTGCTGCTACATCTAAATAGCCAAATCTGACGTACAAATTTAAATTATGTGCTACTGTTGCACTGAAAAGTTGTGAGGCTAATTTCACCTTCATTTTATCAAAATTGGTGGGAAATATATCCGCATCTGTGAGTTTTGGTGCGCCTTGCAACAGATAGTTTTTGTCATGTTTATAAAAATCAACAATATGTTGCCATGAAATCACCTTCTGCTCATACATAAAATTATATTTGAGAAGATTATTTCTTACATAAATATAACTTTCATATCTTCAATAACAAAATAAGGTGCAGCCGGAGTGATTCCCAAATGTCGTACTACTTCCATATTGGTGGAACCCATGTCAGAAATTAAGCCACATACAGTAATACCAATCCTTTTCAACTTTAGGACAGTTCCCTTGACAAACATTTCCAGTATTTCACTAGCACAAGAAGAATGTGAAAATTGATATACAAGTGGTTGGCTTCATTTTGAAAAAATTCCTTTAATTAATAGAACAGTACTACTTTGTACTGCTTGTACACATCCTCCACTAAATGTAGCACTCACAATTCCAACAATTTTATCTTGTCCCACTTTATAAAATAAATTTGCTTTCTGAGATAATTCATCCATACATAAAACACACAATCTATCTCTTTCAGGAAAATTTTGAATCTTCATTGAGAATCGTTCCCAGTGTTGGCTATTTTCAAGTCCAGATGAGACTTGTATGTAGTTATTTGCATTTTTTAAAAGAAAAATATTTAAGAACAAACAAGGCACCACCATAAACAGCAATGCTTAAAAAAATTGAACTGAAAGATGCTCTCAATGAAAATAACAATTTAACAGGAAAAGAAAAATAACAAATTAAACGTAAAACTAAAATAATACTTGCTAGAAAACCAATTGATAAATTCTAAAAATTATAAGTAACAGAACACTAGTCATAACCTATTAAAAAAAAAACTTTTGCTCGAAAAACATACACTGCATTTTTTTTAACTTAGTTTGTCCAGCGAGAGATTGGTTGACATTAGTGGCGGCTCGTGGTATTTTTCTCAAGTGGGCACACAGAAAGAAAAAAATATAATTCAAGTAAAGCCAAATGGCTTAAAATGAAACGAATGAGTTTCAATTGCCACCATTTCATTTTTAAAACATGTTTTACAAAATATGATTTTTATAGACTTGCAAAAAATAAAGTAAACTTACTTATTTCATTTGTACATGAAGTTTATTCTCCTATCCTTAGCAGCAGAAAACGTTTCAATAACTATATTGTCAAAATCTGGTATGGACCGAATGAATGTTTTTTCGATAGATAACACTGCCAGCGCATTTAGTCTGTCTTCTGTCATTGTACTTCTCAAAAAGGTCTTTATCCGTTTCAAAGTGGAAAAGCAACGTTCACATTCACTTGTAGACATAGGCATCGTACAAATAATGTTCACCAGCTTGAAAGTTTCTGTTAATACGGTTTTTAAATTATTATCGTTTATAAACACCAATAGTGCCAAAATCCCGTTTAGCCTAAGCATATAGGGATGATATGCTTAGGCTCGTAAATTACGGAAAGTTCACTTTTCAATTTAACACTATCTAACATAGAGTAGGATTTCACTGTTGCATCAAAATACTCTTGGGGGAATTTTAGCCGATAATCCTTGAAATTTGCAGAGTCAAATAATTTTGCTGCACTTAGATGGTCTTTAAAATCAAACCTCTCTTTAATTTGTGATAAAATATTAACACACACCTCTTTTGCTACAACACTTCTGCTATCTCCAGCTGATGTGGTTTTCTGTCTTTTATTTTGGGGGTTCTTCTTCCTCCCCAGATTCGATATAGTCAGTTGAAGACCTGATGCGAACAATTTGCTGTTCAAATTGTTCTACAGCAATCTGTATTTCCAAACCATTAATTCCACGCTTTTGAGTTTGATTGAAAAATATTTCAACATGTGGCATGATGTAGTGGAATAGATTCAGCCAGTAGAGAAATTCTGGGCATTTAAGATGGTTTAGGAGGCCACATGCTTCACTTATTGTCTTTGAGTCTACTCGTTCTCCATCTAGAATTTTTTCGAAACATTCAATAAAAGAATCTTTATATTCGAATAAGGTGTTGACTGTCCGGCTTTTGAAATTCCAACGAGTAGGAACCGCACGAGGTAATCTTCGTTTCACCATTTCATCAAGAATTGCGGTACGTTTGGGAGAACGAGAAAAAAAGCTTGAGAATGCAGAAAGATTTGCAAAAAATATTTTCACCTTTTTATGACACTGTGCTGCTTGTTCCATGATCAAATTGAACTGGTGCGCGTAGCAATGTATATAATACGCAAACGGATATGTTTTTCGCAGAATGGCTTGGACACCATTATTTTTACCGCTCATAACCGACGCCCCATCGTAACTTTGAGCGATTAATTTAAAATTCTCAGAAGGAGATAGTTTTAACTCGGTTGATAAAGAATTAGCCAATTCTTGGGCTGTATATCCTACCGGTCTGGTAAATGTCTAAAACCTTTCACAGATTTGCATATGATCATTATTTGAAACATACCGAATTATGACAACCATTTGCTGATGATTAGATGTATCAGTTGTTTCATCAGCTTCCAAAGCAATAAAACTTGCAGCTTTTATTTCTTGTATTAATTCGGTTCTATATACTGCAAATATTGCGTCCAACAACTCCTTTTGGATCATTTTAGAAGTGCCCTTAAATACCTTAGCCTCGTTGAGATGTGTAGCAAGAACAGAATCCAGTTCAGCTGCAAAGTTGATCAATCCTCTGTAAATTCCTGGATTTTCAGATGACTCCCTCTCATCATGACCCCTTAAAGCCAGTTCAAAAGCCCCACAAAATTTAATGCACATAATCAAACGACGCAAAATATGACGATTTTTGTCCACTTGTTCATTATGCTTTATTTCATTTCGTACGTATGCATTGTCCAATTGAGAGCGAATATCTGTTTTCCCAAAACACTGAAATCCATGCACGCACTCAGATGGTCTACGGAACCATCGTGTTTTTTTGCTCTTTCGGCCATATGCTTCAGATCATCCACACCGCCCTTTGTCCACGCCGATACGTTCTTCTTGAGCAATAAACATACAAAACAAAATAATTTATTAATCACCGGACAACCGCACATCCATTCATGTTTATTATATATGTTTTGGTTAAAAACTCTATTATATGTCCGTGATTTGCTTGATGAACTGAATTTTATTTCGAGATCTGGAGTAGGTCTGCCTTTCTGCTTTATTAAAACTTTTACTTCATAAGGAATGTGGGAATTCTGCAAAATATACTGCACGGAATTTATTTCCAACATATTTTGATACATTTTTAAAGTTGTAACCCTCAACTGGTGCCGACAAGTCGAAAACCAAAAAAAGTGCAGCTAATAAGCAGTAGGTAATTAAATAACACTGTTCTGCTCCTTACCACAGAACACAAACCTTGCTGAGAAATGAGAATGAGCACAGAATTTCGTGCCCCAATCCGGCCTAGAATCGGCAATCATCGCATTCGCTCTCGCTTGTTCGGGTGCTGCTGACAGGGTACTAAACTTCTGGTGCTCGCATCGCGGAAACTAGTTTTGAGCTCAAAGTTTCTTGCATTTGCGGAAGCTAATTTTGATTAATGATGAATGTTTTTCGTAAGTTAATGGGTATCATAATAAAAAATAATATGTTAAGACGTGGCTACGAGAGGTTGGGCACGTGCCCCTGTGCTCCACAGGACGAGCCGCCACTGGTTGACATAAAAATCACTTAATTCTATACGTAGAGAAAGTATAGTCTAAGTAATACCCCCAAGTCAGTAGAAAGAAAGCTTATTATACAACGTATCTCAGAAATAAGTACATTAATTTTAACTGGTAATAGAACGAGTTAATAGCAACAATATATTTAAATATATTTTTTTCCTAAACCTTATAGTTATCCAATTAAAATAATTATGTCAAGTTTTGGCACAAATTTCGTTACCCGCCTATGTGGATTACTTGCTTCGACGATGCCGATAAGCGAAGAACAAAAAACAAATGCAAGAAAACTTTCACTTGTTTTTTGCGAACTTAAGTACAGCGGCTAATTGCTACGCTCGATGCTGTAACCTATAATGATAAGGGTGGAAGAGAAAAAGATGGTAGATATTAAATGAAAACAATTTTAATAATACATATTTTAAACTGACCCTAATGAATCGCCCATACCCAAATAATGACAAAATGTCTCCTGAAATTATTGTGTTAATCCGTAAAAATTCTCCTAGGGTAATTAGAGTACCTAATCAGTAATCTCTAACCATTACAAGAAGTGTTCAAAGTGACCGCCGTTATTGTGAATACAATAATGAAGGCGCCGACGAAATTATTCTTCCAGTCTTTCCAGCATTCCTCTGTTATTGCGAATTGTTGTGGCAGCATTTTCCACCCGTTTTTTTTTTTAATTTCAGTTGTCAATTCGGATTGAATATACCAAGTCCTTCATGTACCCCCACAAAAAGTAGCACGGAAATTCTCTAGACCCGAGGAGCACTCCCGATGCTTCACCATACACCAACACAATATCTATGTATGTATTCACTAGTCGAAAATAAACTCGCCATTTTCACAAAATTTTAGCTTAAATCACAGAATCAACACGTAAACACCTGCCTTGTGTAGTCAGACAAAACTAACGAAAAACTACACCTCGTGAGCAGAGCAGAAAAACTGTATTCTGAAAACACATTGTTTTGCGTATTATTTCACGGTCACTGTCATTGGGTCAAATAACTAGAAAATGCGAGTAAATAGACAGCTCGTTAATTTATGGGGGCGAAAAATACTAAAATGAAAATTATATTTCGAAAAAATGATACATAAAGATTTTGTTGTTCTTGACGAGAACTGTGACCGGTTAAAATTAATGTACCTATTTATTTCTGAGACACGTATATTATATTATTAATTATAAAATTCATGCATGTGTTCTGCATAATGTAATATAAAACAACAAGATTCAATTAATCTAACAGAGATTCGTTTTTTTTAGTAGTTGTGCATTTCATACAAAATTCCTATGGTAGACAAGGAAATTTTACTGACTTAGGGTATTACATTGACTTTAGTACCTAGCGCACGTAAAATTTCACGTACAGGGTGAATTCCTTACGAAAAATGTGGCTTAAAACCTAAATTAAGTTTTTCGTTAAAATTAGTAGTTTTCTCAAAAAAAAAAAAAAAAATTAAATGCAGTCCACTGTTGGAGAATTTCTCTAATTAGTTCATTTGTCTGCCTAAAATCGCATTAGTTTTGAATTATTTTTTTTTAAATTCAACATTCCACGTTTAAATTTTTTCTTTATACCATTATTATTTCGCAGTATTAAAAAAAAAATACTGATATGCCAAAATACATTTATTTTTAATTTTTTCTTTTTTTTTGAGAAAACTTCTCATTTTAACGAAAAGCTTTATTTAGGTTTTAAGCCACATTTTTGCATAAGGAATTCACCCCAAAATGTATTCCCAATCATTTACTAACACCCTGTATGTCCTTCAAGCAGTAAAATTTCTACCCTTGTAACAAGACGACCGATAGGGGACGCTGTCCAACGACGTATTCCCCACCGCCCGCGTACTAAGATCGCCATCTTGGTTGCGCTCTCTTCTGTCTGGGCCGTTGAAGAAGTTACACGTGACAGTTTAATGAGCAGTTTGTAATTTAACACAAAGGTGTACGCATTCTTACAATAAACTCGTTAAAACGTTACACTGGCGCCCAACGTGGGGCTCGAACTGTGAAGAACCGTTTTCAACAAACACGTGAGTTTTGCGAAGAACCGTTGGAAGAAAAGGCCGTCGTTCTCAAGCACCAGTCGGGATTGGTCTGAGAAGTCGCGCTTAGAAGAACAGAAGCACCCCAGAGAGTGAAAATCCAGACTGCGAAAGAAGAGCAGAAAAACCGTCGTCCTTCAGCGCTGAGCGAAGTTGGCCTTGGGAGACGCGCACGACCAAATAAGATAAGGGTTTTGCACTTCAACCAGGAACATTTTTGTGAATGAGCAACGAACCACACGCATACGGCTTGAGGTCAGGTACGCAACCAACAACGAGAATGCCAGGAAACGCCACATCGGGAAACCTCGTGATGAGTCCGGAGCAGTTTGAGAGACTGTTGGCCAGTCTGAAGACCGGATCAGGCCCGACGCTCCCGACTACAAGTGGGAATCTTGCTGACTGCAAAAGTAGGTTCGCAGGAGCCAGAGGAGAATCTGTTGCAGCCTTCATCGACGCCGTGACGATATACAAAGACTGCGTCGGTGTCTCCGACTTGAATGCGTTGAAAGGGCTGGCGATGCTGTTGGACGGAGCGGCGGCGACTTGGTGGCAGGGAACCAAGGCCACCGTGGACACCTGGGAGACCGCGATCAACGCGCTGCGGCGAAGCTTTGGTGAGGTCAAACCAAATTACAAAATTTTTAGGGAGCTGTTTTCCCGGCAACAGAAAGACACGGAGGCTACAGACATGTTCGTAAACAGTGCGAGGGCGCTGCTGTCGAAACTATCCCCCACGCCTCCCCTTCACGAGATCCACCAGATCGACATGATCTATGGGCTTCTCAGCAGCAAAATCCGAAGGTTGGTTCCCCGAGACGAACTTAACAACTTCGAGACGTTTATTGCGAAGACGCGAGGAGCTGAGGACGCCCTGAAGGAGGAAGAAATCCCAGAGATCGAAAAAGGAACCAAGACCCGCCCGAAGTGTTCATACTGTGGAGCCCATGGACACACAGAGAAGGAGTGTCGGAAGCTCGCGCGGAGTCAGGAAGCCACCCCAGCACGTCAAGCGACCACGACGCGAACAAATCCAGGGCAAATTTGTTTTGGCTGTCGCCAACTGGGACACGTGCGCTCGCAGTGCCCGAACGAACGCCAACGGAGGAACTCGACCACCGCCGAGATACTGACTGCAGGTCTGGGTGATGTCTGCAGAGCGTTCATGCCGGTAACAATCGCCGGAAAAGAAGGACTCGCTTACGTGGACTCGGGTGCTAGCCGTAGTATAGCCGGACACAACTTATACGGGCATCTGAAGCGGATAAAAGCGCCGTTCACTAGGTTGACGCAAGAGTTGACGATGGCAGATGGAGAACCTGTGGAGATGGCCACCGAAGTCTATAAAGTACAGGTAGAAGTGAACGATCGAATAGTACGCACTTCTGTTACAGCCATACCTGAACACAGCCGAGGCAAGACTCTGCTGGGTATGGACTTCATCAAAGCGGCTGACGTTATCTTGGACTTTCCAAGGATGCAGTGGCGTTTCAGAGGCCAGCCAAATTGGGGCCCCTTAGTTAGTGAAAAGGAAGTCTCCCTGGCGGCAAGCACCGTCCAATTAGAGCCATTGCGAGATGACGAGGGTACGGAGCTGGACAAAGTTCAGAAAGACCAACTGGTTCGACTGCTTGATTCCCACAAAGAAGTATTCGAGGAGAGTGATGAACCCACACCATACGCGGAACACCGCATAACTTTGACCGATGATCGCCCCATAGCTACTACCCCGTATCGCATGTCCCCTCAGCGGCGGGCAGTCCTTGAGGTGGAGATCCAGAGAATGGTTGAAAAAAATGTCATCGAAGAGTGCGAATCTCCATATGCAGCCCCAGTGGTAATGGTCCCAAAGAAGGACGGCAGTTTCCGCGTGTGCGTAGACTTTCGAAAGCTGAACTCGGTGACGGTGCCAGACTGTTACCCGCTACCGCGAATTGACGACGTGTTGCACGCTGCTCAACAGAACTTTTACATGAGCACGTTGGACCTTAAGAGTGGATTTTGGCAAGTCCCCGTAAGACCAGAAGACCGCGATAAAACTGCATTTGTCACGCCGTTCGGACTCTATCGGTTTTTGAGGATGCCGTTTGGATTGCGTAACTCGCCAGCGACCTTCCAACGGCTAATCGACAGGTTTAAAGTGGGGTTACCTAACGTGTTTCTGGTAGCGTACATGGACGACATCATTGTACTCTCACCGACGCTTGACAGACTAGAGGACTTGGAGGAAGTGTTCACCCGTTTAAGACTATTCAAACTCGGCGCGAACCGGAGGAAGTGCGTGTTCGCGTGTGCAGAAGTTAAATTTCTCGGACATATCATAAAGAAGGGAGGGATATCAGCTGACCCGGATAAAGTTTCCGCCATTTTGCACATGGAGGCACCAAGGAATGTGAGGCAGTTGCTGTCTTTTCTTCAGACGTGCAGCTGGTTTAGAAGATTCGTACCAGGATTCTCAGATGTCGCCAAACCTCTGACGGAGTTGACCAAGAAGACGGCAGTGTGGTCCTGGGGAACGGCACAGGAGGACGCGTTCGCAAAGTTAAAGGATTTACTCAGTGCGGCGCCCATACTACGTCAGGCAGATTCCAGCCTGTCGTACACCTTGAGAACGGATGCCAGCTCCTACGCATTGGGGGCATGTCTACTACAGGGGGAGGGCCCGGACGAGAGACCCGTGGAATACGCGAGCCGGTTGTTAACACCAGCTGAGAAGAACTACACAACAACAGAGAGAGAGGCTCTGGCGATTGTCTTCGGAGTACAAAAATTTCGAGGCTACTTAGAAGGCGCAAGAGTGATAGTGGCCTCCGACCACCAGCCCCTGAAGTGGTTAATGTCACTGAGATCACCATCTGGTAGGTTAGCACGTTGGGCTCTTTTGTTGCAGTCATTTGATTTGCGCGTCGACTATATCCCTGGAAGAAGAAATGTGGTAGCTGACATGTTATCTCGTCCCCCGATCGCCGATCTTGACGCAAGTTCCAAGTTGGAAGCCTGCTTTGCGTCCATCAATATCCCCACAGTCTCAGCAACAGAACTGCGAAACGAACAGTCGAAAGACGAAACACTTAAGAAAATTGTACTATGCTTCGAAGACGGTGCCGACGAGGGTCTGGCGCGTTGGACCGACCGCGGTTATGTCATGTCCGGTGGTATCCTCTACCGCTACGTTCCTGATTCCGAAACGGAAGAACCGCAACTGGTGGTACCACAGCAACTGGTTCCTGCGGTCCTGAAGGAGTTCCACGATTCCACCCGGGCCGGCCATCCAGGCGTGGAAAGGACCATCGAGAAGTCCAAACATAAGCCGAGCGTGCCCAGTTGGATCCCACCTGAGGGCAGCTAGTGGAATCCAAAGGGGGAGTGTAACAAGGCGACCGATAGGGGACGCTGTCCAACGACGTATTCCCCACCGCCCGCGTACTAAGATCGCCATCTTGGTTGCGCTCTCTTCTGTCTGGGCCGTTGAAGAAGTTACACGTGACAGTTTAATGAGCAGTTTGTAATTTAACACAACAGTGTACGCATTCTTACAATAAACTCGTTAAAACAATTCGAATTAAATTTTAATGCGTGATTAACCCATGAATCCGAAACTTCGATTTGTTCAATTTGATCACGTGTTCGGTTCATCTCGCATTTGATTACGATTACGTTAATTTCGCTTCTGTAAACTGACCTGTAGTCTTCCATCTAGTTGTTATATCTTGACATCAATTACTTTGCCTTACATTGAAAATTACTTGCAATATCAAATACGAAAATCACGCATGTAGAGCAGAAATAAATAAAGATAGAATAGAAATAAAATATGTATTTATTTTAAATAAGTTTTAATTTTTCTCTTTTTACATGTAGTATAGAAGTTGATGCGTTCCTTGTAACACGAGGTACCTACCTACTATACATTATTCTTAAGAATTTTAGCCTAAATCTTCTTAGTAAAATGTTTGTATTAACGGAGATAATTGATTGTATATTTTTATTGTTTTCTAAAATTTGGAGTCCGATCCTGTCTATTTCTCCGCTGTACTAGATTAATAACTGACGTGCCCCAGGATGGTGTCTTTCTGGAAATCGCTCTGCGTACTCTTTGGACGTCGCAGCTGCATTCTGATAACGTGTTAATATTGCCAGTATATCTGTGTGCTCATTATTTTCGTAATGATAAAGCCATTCCGACTAATTAGATGACAACTCTGACAGTATTTTTGATTAACGTCAATGTTCATTTCAATTTTTTTTGTCAATTCTAATTTCTACCAAATCAGTGCAAATTTGAGCAGGACCGGTTTCAAAAATTTCAAAAAAATTATTGTACCTATATTCATTGCCGTACACATTTTACTGAGGTGACTTTGGCTAAAACTCTTTAGAACAACGCATACTATCACATGTTAAAAGGAACGCCTCAACTTCGAAAACACCCTGCCTGTATTGTTCAATTAACAAAGCAGCGTTTTTATTTTTTACCTAATTGTTTAATAGTAGGTATATTGCTAAATATCGAATACAATTTTTTCACCATATTGCTAGCGGCGCAGGAACACTCGGACAATCGTTCCAAAATTTAACTCGTATCTGTTAATTCACATACAATCGCCTTTTAAGTTTTAAGAAAAACATTTTGTAGGTCGCTATTAGTAATAATATATTGAAAAATGGCGTACATATGAAAAAAGATAAATATAAAAAAATTTGAAGGTAAACATAAACCACCTCTTTGCAACCTAGCGAAGTAGGTATCTCCCGAATTTTCAACTTTATAGTAATTAACGTTATAAGTCCGGGAACTCATAGTTTACAGTACGAGTGAGACGTTTAAGGACAAATGTTATGTATAAGGCTGGGCAAATATGCCGTAAAATTTGGCTTTATATGCCCTTAAAAATAGCTATTTTATGGAATTAAATGTGCTGCATAACTCTAAAATATGCTTTCAAATATGGATATTGTGACGTATTATACAGTGCCTTTTTTTAACGCTGGCCATAGAGATGTACATGCTAAAAATGTAGGGGCTGTTAATGAGATTTTTAGTAGGAATGTTTAAGTGAAATTTGGTAGGATATTAGATTAGTATTTTATAAATCAATTTCAGTTTGGCCCATCGTACAAAACAAAATAATCACGGAATTAGAGCAAAAAGAAATTTATTGAATTTACCACGTGGCTTGCCAAGTAGGGTGACGTAATGTAAACTTAACAAACGTCAAACGGTAACATTTCTCAATGGACAACTTTTCAAATAAAGAAATGATGCAAGACACTAACCAAGACGATCATAAAAATTTTGACGAACAATGGTTGTATCATTTTATTTGTGAACTAACGTTTTTAGTCTGAGAAAGTAAGTGCTTCTAAATAAACCGAAATAGGTAAGTCTTTTTATATCTCTTTTGATTGACTGTAACATATTAAAAGTTTCTCAATGTTATCTGGTGTTAAACTATGACGTTTTTCGGTCAAAATGTTTTTATACAAGGAAAACGACCTTTCGACGTCGCATGACGTGACGGGTAAACATTTTAATTTAGTTGCATCAGTAACTGAAATATTTGGAGGCATTTCAACATATTCTCCTGAAAAATTTTTGTATAAGGAGTATATTGTTGAATAACCTGGATTTCTGTTCAAAACGTTCTTGAGTTTAAGTTTTATTATCTCAGCGACGGCTCCTTGACCAGACTCTACCTGCATCCTTGCTTTTTCAAAAATATTCATTGACTCTGAAAGTGACATTCCTACTGACTTCAGTTGAGTTATAGTTGTTTCGATTATTTTAAAATTTGACTTTATGTACAAAAGATCGCTTTTTATTTTGGTATCCTTCAAAACCTTCAAAATTATTGTATATTCAAATAAATGATTGTACAACAAACTCGAAACAGGGTATTTTGAAAAGAAAAAACAGCAAAAAAGGCACAAAAAAGGAAAAATTGACTACAAAAAAGTTTGCAAACAGGAAAATAGGTAAAAAAAAGAAATAAAAGACGTTTTAGGCAAAAAAGGCAAAAACAAATAGGGCTTAAATTAAAGGCTTTTGATGAAACGGATTTTGATAGTGCTAATTTCCAATTAGCTGCATTCTAGACCAAAAGCCGTTTGGACTAAAATCCCAGCTCTAGTCATCATACACCAGTCGGACTACTTGCATTGTTGCCAGTTTTATGTGTTCATGGCTTGTAAATAGAGACGGCAGTGTTGCTAGAAACACCAATTGCGGAGGTGATACGTGTCCACCGCAGACAGGTGTGGTCCACGTGGGTCGCCGACAGGTAGCGCGTCACATTCAGGTGGTATAATCCTCGCGACAGCACTCTCCTACAGGTATGTCATTTCGATAAGCTCGGGAGACGTAAGGATCGAGAGCATGGTGAAATTCTTGGTGGTAAAGTAAAGTAGCTTCAAGGACAATGTCGCAATAGAGTTTCCGGTCGACGCCATCCGTTGGGCGAGTCCACTTTTAAAAGTTATAATTAGAAAAAGAGGGAGGAACCGGGGAAATCCGTTGGTCGCGTCCGTTTTCAAATTAAGAGTCCGTTAGTAACAAACCGTAGGAATCCGTTGGGCGAGTTCATTTTTGAATTCCGGGTTAAGAAGAGAAAAAAACCGTTAACTGATCAGGTTGCATCTACTGTAGAAATAGGGAAACGGACGTCCATTTTGGGAACGACCTTCCATTTGCCACAAGGAAAAACGAGGCACATGTTTGGCCGAAATTAGGGCAGTTGATTGACGTTGCAATGAAAAACGAGAGCACATAAAAAAGGGCCAACGTGAGATTGCCCACGTGGGACCCACGAAGCTTTTTCATGACGTGTGACCTTGGCCATGTAGTTTCTCGATCGCCCCCGGTGGAAGGCCTCTGTTTGGTCTGGTGTGGGACCCACAAAGGCGATTCGGAGGACACAAGTCGATAACGAGTTAGGTGTCGCAGGGACTTGGACGACTTGACGTTACTAGGGTAGAAATTAGGAGACTGGGGGGCGTGAACTAGGTTAACTCTGCGATCGGAGACCGCGTGCTATCTTGAAAAGCTGAGAGTCAGAGGAGCGTAATATTCATTTAGGGAATTAAATTGTCGTTCATTGTAATCTTGAGCCTTGTTGCGCAGTCTGGTGTAACATGTTGTGTAACCGAACAGACTGAAAAGATTATGGTGTGCCATCATTTGTGGATGATTTTTGGGGCTTTTAGTCATCCCATTTACAGTGTCTATTCGTAATAGCATAACTATCATTTTTTTTCCACGGTGCCGCTTTGATCTTGTATTTCAGGCTAGGTTGTTGTTATTTATTAGTTATATAGTTTGGTTACAACCCAAGGGGGAACTGTTTTTTTTCTACCCTTCTCAAGAGGTCGTTAGACAAATTTATTGTGTTGTTCTGTATTTTTATGGCATGTAAAGTCGCACCGCCAAGTTGTTTAATTTATCATGTGATGGGGTTTTGTATCAATCAGCACTGTAGATGAAAACGAGAATGTATTTATTCATGTCTGCATAAAATAAATACAGGCGTCCTCCCACCGATTTATGCATTTTATTTAGAAGTTTGTCCACCCCGCAGGTCCGCCATTTGCATCGCGAGCTAGTCTGCCGCCATTTTGTGCAAAACACACAACGTAGGGATTTTACCACTTCGATGACGATCACGACCTGGCCCCTTTGTTCAATTTCGCGGGTTTCTTTCGATAATTCAAATGTTTGAATTTTGGCGGAAGACTGGCGATATCTGGGTTATTACAATATTCTTGGTGTTATATGTGTTGATGAGTGAAATGTAAGAATTGGGTGTGGGATGAAATTAAAGCAGAATTTGTATGCGAAATATTATGTATTATCGAATGGGTGTGTACAATTTATTGTAGTAATGTATGGTCTGATTAGTAGATATTTAGTGCGATTCTGTTTTAAAATTTACCAATATTGCTATGCAGTGTGAACATAAAGTTTGGAACAAAATTCATAGTAGCGTTATGTGATGTTGATGATGAAAAATGCCATCCTGTGACGTACAACTTGTTTAAATGACGTCATTGGTTTTTGCGCAATGACATCATCACCAATTTTTTTAAAAGACAACCCCCACTTTTTCTTCTAGTTTTGATAGACCTTCTTACTACCTAAACGATGAATGAAAAAAATTGGTACCTTATATAACAATTTTTTTTTTGAGAAAATGGCAAATTTTATTTTAAAAATTAATTTCATTTTTAATGTAAAAATTTTAATTGACCTCAAACAAATACAAACAACCATTTAAGGTTAACAATAAAGTTTAACGCAAATGTTGAAATTATTCCCTGCCAAGCATTTGGCACTTACCGACACTTTGTACACTGCGCTCAATAATGTCAGGGCTTTTCGTTCCATTTTATAGCGAATTCGCTGCAGTAAATCTTCTAAATTGTTTGGTCGATTAAAATAAACCTTCTGTTTTAAATTATTTATTAAAATTTAACATAAAATAACATTTTTAATTTAGAATGCGAAAATTTCCGATAATAATGCGGAATCTGGAAAAGTGCCCCGAATGCTTGCAGCGTTTCCACGTTGAATGGCAAGGGAAATCCTCTCAAAAAGGAATTTCTTAGATTTTGAATCCCCTGTTTTAAATAAACCCATGCAAAAAAAAATTAATGAAAAATTAAATTAAATGTTTGAAATAGAAATTGCCATTTTCTCAAAAAAATTGTTATGTAAGGTACAAATTTTTTCATTCGTCGTTTAGGTAGTAGAAGGGTCTATCAAAAAGAGAAGAAAAAAGTGGGGGTTGTCATTTAAAAAAATTGGTGATGACATCATTGCGCAAAAAGCAGTGATGTCATTTAAACAAGTTGCACCTCACAGGATGGCATTTTTCAAAATAAAATCGACATGTCCGAGTAATTTTCTGTAATTGCTATGATATGAAGCTATTGATTGGTTGGATCTATGCAAAATCAATGTTGTTCAGTATTTAGTCTTACGATTAAACAATTATGTTTTACCATTATGATGTAAGAATTAGGGAAAAAGTGAAAGCGTTCACTCACCCTACCCGGAGCAGGGGGAGGTACCTGCGCGTACTTTACCTGGGTCCAGAGGGTAGGTTGAGAGATTAACTGTATACGAGCCCAGCACTCGGTCAGAACAGACAGTAGTTCACAAACAATAAACAAATACCAGCGCAAACTGAGTTTAAATTACCCAACTCAAATAAAGTACATTCGCTGATGAAAATCCTCATCGGTGACAAAACATTCAGTAACAATATTGCTAAATTTTGAAACAGAATCGCACAATCTGTAGTAGTTCAATGTGATATTGTTTCATCAATTCAAGCGTTGTGACTTTCATCGAATCCTAACCATTTCACGTAGAGCTTCTTTCTTTTCTACAGTAGATGTCCGCAACAGTGAACTCTTTATTCAAAATTATTGTGCAGTGCGATGTGACTCCAATAGCAAATGGAGCGGTGGAGTTGGGCTTTATATAAAGAGAACAATATCTTTCTCGCATTATAAAACTTTGGTATTAGATAATAATTACTGGTGCAAAATTGTTATGGTATTTCTAGCGTCGGGAAAGTGGCTAATTGGTTGCTTGTACCACTCTCCAAGTGGGTCGGATGCTAAATTTTTGGAAGATTTTGAGGGTTGGTGTGATCAATTAAGTGGAGAAAATCAAAGATTTATTTTAATAGGAGATTTTAATATAAGTTTTTTAAAGAATAGCTTCTACTGTAATAAATTTAAAAGTATTGTTAGGATATATGGTATAAAACAGCTGGTTGATAAATGTACACGCACTACGATAACTTCATCCAATTTAATTGATTTTGTGTTGACAAATGTCGAAAAAATGTTAAAAGTAGAAGTACATGACATACCAAAAATCACTGATCATAATATTATTACTGTAAACATATGTAATCAAAGTCAATATGATAATAATTGGAGTGAATACAGGATATATAGAAAATTAAACACTTTTAATTTGACGAAAATGAATAACCAGTTAAGCAGTCAGTTTTGGAATCTTGATTCTAGTAATGTAAATGAGATTTTGGAAGAGTTAGTCTATACATGTAAGAGAATTATAAACAACGTAGCACCTTTACAAAAAATAAAAATAAAAAACAGAGCAGTACCATGGTACGATGGGGAGGTTAAAAATTTATCTAAAGCTAGAGATGTTGCTTATAAAAAATTTAAGATTACTGTAGGTGATGAGGCTAGTCAATATTGGAAACAATATAAACAGTATCGAAACAAAGTTGTAAACCTGCTAAAAATTAAGAAACGACATTATTATACGTCCAATATAAATAAATATAGAAACGATTCCAGGATGATGTGGAAAACATTAAAGAAAATAATTAATAAAGATAATGATTATCTCCCAAATAATATTAGATTTGAAAGGAATGACAAGATTGAAACGTACACCGATGACATAGCAATAGCTAATAATTTTAATACATATTTTGTAACGAGTATTTTAGAGTTGAATCGGAGTATAAAATGTAAACAAGATATTTCTTCATTAAAAACGGTCCGAGCTCAATGTCATTTTCATGAATTTTCCCTCATTAGTTTGCAGGACCTTGGTAACATAATCAAAGGATTAAATAATAACAGTAATTTAAATGAAATACTTAATGCTAAAATTATTAAAAGTAGTTATAAGGTGATAGGGCATGTTATTCTTAATCTAATAAATACCTCTCTTAGATACGGAGATTTTCCCAATGATTTAAAAAGAAGTTCTATCATTCCCATTGCAAAAGTTAATAATACAATTTTGGCAGCTGAGTTTAGACCGATTAATACACTACCTATCATTGAAAAGATATTGGAGAAAGTGGTTTATCACCAGCTAAGTAAATATATTAATGATAACAATTTGCTCTATATATACCAATCTGGTTTTCGTAAAAATCATTCGTGTGAAACGGCATTACAGATAACATTATCAAAATTTAAAAAAGCAATAGATGACAATAAAATTGTGATAGCTGTGTTTCTCGATCTAAAACGAGCGTTTGAAACTATAGATAGAAACTTACTCCTAAAAAAATTAGAAGACGTAGGATTGGGGGGTAGTGTGTTGAGTTGGTTTAAGTCATATCTTAGTGGTAGGACACAAAATGTTAAAGTAAGGGAGACAACGTCAACCAACATAACAAATAATCTTGGTGTTCCACAAGGAAGTGTTTTGGGACCGCTGTTATTTCTATTATATATTAATGATATGCATTTAAATGTAGTTTGTGATTTTCTAAATCTGTTCGCAGATGATACATTAATTGCGTGTATATGTGACAATATTGATCAGGGAATAAAAAGAATAAACGAAATATTAGAAAAGGTAAAAATATACTTAGAAATTAATAAATTAAAACTTAATGTAAGTAAAACTAAAGCCATGATTTTAACTACAGACAACAGGTACAAAAAAATCAATATAAATCAAATTAATATTATTATTGATAAGCAACAAATTGAAATTGTTAAGGAATTCAAATACCTGGGTTTTGTCATAGATAATACGATATCGTTTAATAGTCATTTTAGATATATAGTTGATAAAATTTCTAAAAAACTTTATTTTTTCTCTAGAATCTCAAATTTTGTAAATATAGATATTTGTTTAGTGATATATAAATCAATAATTTTACCACACTTTGATTTTTGTGCCTCTGTTTTGTATCTAATGGATAAAACAAAAGTTGGTGTATTACAAAAATTACAGAATAGAGGCATGAGAATAATACTTAAATGTAATAAATATACACCTATTCGACTCATGCTCAGCACTCTACAGTGGATGTCAGTGGAACAAAGATTATATTATATGTCAATGATTTTTATGTTTAAGATGGTACATAACATGTTACCGGCATATTTTAAATGTCTTATTAAATTCAATTGTCAAGTTCATCGGTACTCAACTAGGGACAAGCTTGATTTAAACATAACTAAAGTCATGTTGAGCCGAACAATGAACTCAATTTTCTACAAAGGAATGAAAGAATACAATGAATTGCCGATGAATTTGAAAATTTTAGGCAATGTAGGTGAGTTTAAAAGACAATTATCCAGATACATGCAATTTTAGAGCATAGTTGTAGATGAATAATGGTAACTAAATATTGTAAAAAGTATATTGTATCGAGACAATAATAATAAAGTTCTTCTTATTTATTTCTTCTTTAAAACTTTTTCAACTAAGTAGCTAAGTAGCTTTCCGTTCATATCCTTTAGCAGATAAGTAGTTAGGTTGGTTAATTTAACTTTTCTTATGAGAAAAATTTCATTTCACCAGTTCGGGGTGTATCCCTTGTCAAATACTTCCCTTTGTTTGCTGATTCGAACATAATTTCCAACTGCATATTTGTTATTTTTACTGCCAATTTTTACATGTATATAAATCGACATTTAAAATTAATTTTTCATTTCTCTTATTTATCATTGATGGTATGATTTTGATCGTTCTGTGATAGCTGTTTTTATATTGTTTTATAATGTCAGCTAGTACATACTTTTATCCATTTATAATTACCCTTCAAACTGAATTGTTTCCACATTAAATTTTTAGAGTACGGTTAACGCGTTCAACTATGGATGCTTTCTTTGTTCTGAATGTACTGTAATGGTTTTATTTATTTTATATTTCTTCATCAATGCTTTAAACTTACTGTTATAAAATTCGGATCCTTTATCAGTTTGCAAATTTTTTGGTAAATTAATAATTTGCTACAAAACTTTTTCTATTGCTTACATGTTTTGAATCTTTTGCTTTCACAGGAACAGTCCATGTCCATGTCCAGGTACATTGAAAAGCAGTCAATTACTACAAGTATAATACAGTGTGGAAACTTCTTATGGAATAAATTCACTAATTTCAAAACAAATGACAATTGTCGAAAACGCTGAAACAGGTCAATTTGTATTTCTCATAATGCTTATTCTCTAAGTTGCTTGACTTGTTCATGACGTCATCCATTTTTGAGTTATGACGTCATCACCATTTTTTTTTAAATGATAACTCCCACTTTTTTCTTCTTTTTCTAATACACCTTCCTAACCTGACCTGACCTAACCGATGAATGAAAAAAATTGGTACCTTACATAACAATTTTTTTGAGAAGATGACAATTACACTTCAAAAATTTAATATAATTTTTAATGTATTTAATTTTTTTTTCTATGTAATTATTTAACATTGAGGGTTTACTTTAATAAACCAAACAATTTAGAAGATATCGACAGAGAATTCGCGCTGAAATGGAACAAATCAACCCTGATATTATTGAGCGCGGTGTACAATGCTTATACTCCTGTGTGAGTGCCAAATAGTTGGCGGGGGGCAATTCCAACATTTGCCTTACACTTTATTGTTAACCTTAAATGTTTGTTTGTTTTGTTTGGGGTTAATTAAAATTTTTACATTAAGTAAAAATTAAATTAAATTTTTGAATTAAAATTTGTAATTTTTTCAAGAAAATTGTCATGTAAGGTACTGTAGTGAGACCGTCCATTTTGATCGTGATGATGTCGTAAATTTTTACATTTTTAACTGTTAATTTATCTTTTGAACTCTCAATTTGATATACTAATCTATTTGGCTCGTCTAGTAACCCTTTATACTTATTATTTTCACTTACCTACGTTGTGTTTATTTTTCGTCGATAGCCACCTTTATAGTGATGATGGTGTTTTATCTTAAGGCCTATTAGGCAATACTCAGTAGTCGTAACACAAATTCGGAGACAAAGTAGTGTCAAAACGCATGGAGGAAGAGATTTAAACACAAGTTTCCCCACAATTATTTTATTACAAAATATTTCGAAGCCTTGTTTACAAAATGGATGAGTTCTGCGGGTTTGATCAAATTTTGCCCTGTGTTAAAGTTATTGTTTAGGTTATGTTTGTAAGCAAATTCGTAAGAGACTTTCTTTGTAATGGTGATCGTGAATTTAAACAAATGATTGAGGCGTCAGTCTTCACCTGATGAGATTTTATGTTATCCAATTTAGATTTGAAAAGTTTGATTTTGCTGTAACCCCCATTTTTATGCAACCCTATTTACGTACGGCAAATCTAACCTAACCTTCAGGTAACTTGTTCGGACTTATATCACCCAAGCAACATTTAATATCGAGTGCACTGAGTTAGACTTGTACCAGAGTCGGAAGATAACATGCTCGCGGCATTTGATAAGTGCATCGCATTTAACTATTACGCCCTACTGCCGAAATACCGCTTCCGGTAAAAGCCCGGTGCTTAAACACCAATTACAACTTCCGAATAAAACCCGGATATACAAGTCCTCGCAAATCAATCTGAATGACTGTAGTCGTCATTTCTCTCACAAATTTCGTCCACGAGCTTCGACAAAGACTTGTACAGAACTTTGTCGTACGCGACACCAGTTTATTACAGGTAACCGGGATGGTTATTTTGTCGCGTTTGTCCTCGTGGTAGCCCACACATACATAGTACATGTCGTTGGAGCGGGAATTACGACGCCCATTCTAAGTCCACGGTCGGAAACTACGACCTGACACCGTGTCTTAGACCTAGTAAAGTTGAAGAAGAGGGTCCCCGGGAACCACGACTCTCCTCATCGTTGATGGCCGACAAACGCGCCTATAATTTCAGGTGCAATTGGTGCAAAACAATAATTTTGCTTGGTCGCCTAAACACGACGCGGGAGAGAAATAGCCCTACTCTACCCTATATTGAATATGCAACCAATTATTCTATCTCCCTAAAGTTTATAACTAGAAATTTCGATCTGATTTGCGGGCACCAGTTGAGAAAATTCAGGAACGATTTAGTTATAAATTAGTAATTGACTGTTAAGTTTCAAAGTCCCTGACTGGTGGTTACACTCAAATTTAGAGTAAAGAATTTAATATAAAAAATGTTGAATAAAAGGATCAGATAAGTTAAATTTGTAATTTAAGTAATCCGACAACCAAAGTGTTGCGGCCCCTTTCCATCGGAAATAGAATCATTTGTTGCTGGCTACCTCTAGCTTTAAACTTTTACTTCAAATAACTCGAAACTTGGAAAAAAAATATTTTAAATTTGGATTTTGATTATTTCAAATTGTTGAATAAATTGAAATTAAATATTCCATGGTGAATGACTGATAAAATAATTTCAACGAAAAACAAGTAAATTTTGACATAGAGTTAATTAATCAAAATAATATAACCCTTTCTCGGGCTTACCTAGAAAGTTTAACACCCTGGTTGCTCGTCGGCACCTGTTGTTGGAACTGGCACTAACTTATTTATTAGCACTCGGCACTCTAAACGAAGCTAAAGTGATTTAATACAAATATAGTTTAAACTTAGAAAATTTAAACAAAATCGCAAAGGCAGACACACGGATATCGACTAGCTCGAAAGACAGTCAAAAATCGAATCCCCTAAGACAAATGTGCCAAAACTTTAAATAGGGGACGCTAACTCGCCTACCCCCCTTCCCTTGTTACTCATTTTCCACATGTGTGGCATTATGCAAATTTGACTCTTACGACGCATGGGCATTCGATCAAACCTCGTTTAACTCGCTTAAAAATATTATTATTTCCTAGTTAGGGTGGTTTTTCGATTCGCAATATCAACATTATTAAACATACAATTTGTTTGTCCATTGGACAATATAATACAACATAGTAACGATAGCGAATCAACCCCAATTACGCTGAAAGAGAAATTAAACTCCAAAATTGGTTGTTGTTCCGTCTGCAACTAATTGTTGAACTGAAGATGGTTAATGAATGTAACAACAAATTTTGTTTGTTTAAATTTACGGAAAGCATATGGAAGAAAGGCGTAAGAAAACTGTAAATTTCGTAGTACTACCCCTTGTTAGATGTCGCCCCCAGTACTACAGCGGTACTATTTTTACATTTTCACGATTTTCTACGCTTTTCTTACAGAAATTTCTACCTACTTCCCTTGTAAAACTATGTTAGTAAATGGGCAGTAATCGTACGGTGCAAGATTTGCTTACAATAATTAGATAAGGAAAATTGGTTTGTACATCAGAATTACGATTACACCAGCTTAAATTAGGGTTAAATTGGATATCAAAATGTTCAGAAAAACACAGCGCGTCTTTCTAAAATAGTGGGTTTGTGACTTGACTTTGTTTAAACAAGAATTTATTAATTTTGCTAAATTTTCCCACAACTGACCACACGTGCAAGTGTAATCCGATATCTTACTTAAAAGTCTCGATCTGTAACGCGTCTCTCGCCACCTTAACAAAACGGACCACCCTTGGCTGGCGACGCTGTGTTTAAAATCTAAATCGCAGACACCAAATTCTAGTGGACCAATTCAATTGTGAATATTTTAAACGATTTGACCGATTTACCAGGATTTAAACTAATTAACAATTTTTACTATATGGATTCAGCAACCCCGAACAAAGCTTCCTATTTAATGTAAACATCTTATGAGAAATTTAAATGAAACTTCATTTACGACCAAACTCAGACGAATTGAATTATTATCAACATTGTTAATTCTAGTTAAATTTTGTTTGTGTCACTCAAAATACCCGGCGACTCCTTTCTAAACGGATGTATTAATTTATTTATCGTTATATCTCTATTTTCATCAATTTTTAAACAACAATTA
This sequence comes from Tenebrio molitor, assembly GCF_963966145.1. Taxonomy (NCBI): domain Eukaryota; kingdom Metazoa; phylum Arthropoda; class Insecta; order Coleoptera; family Tenebrionidae; genus Tenebrio; species Tenebrio molitor. The sequence goes on along the minus strand of NC_091056.1, from coordinate 4,162,330 downwards.
AATAATTTATCCTTTCGTATGCAAATGAATGCCTTGCTTGGTCGACTGGTCGAGTGTGGTGGGCGTCTCGCCACCCTGATAACTTGGAGAAATACCACATGGCCTTTTGAAAGAAACTAAAGAAGTTAATCTTGCGATTTGCAACGGTCTTACATTCCAGGAAACCCTTCGTGGGAACGGCTCTGTTTTTCTCAACATTCTGACACTTACAAAACATGTGCGTATTTAAAAATGGAAATAAATGGAATGCATAAATTGCACAGAAACAATTTGGAGATCGTTAAGACAAATTTGACTTTGTTGAATTTAAGGTGAATAATTTCCGCGATGGTAATAAAATAAAATGTATAAATACCGCGTTCATCACAGTACCAAATTTTTTCATTCTTCCTTTAGGTAGTAGGAAGGGCTACCAGAAGGAGAAGAAAAAAGTGGGGGTAGCCATTTAAAAAAATTGGTGATGATGTCATTGCTCAAAAATGGATGACGTCATGAACAAGTGAATTAATTTAAAATAAACATTATGAGAAACAAAAATTGACCTCTTTCAGCGTTTTCAACAAATGCCATTAGTTTTGTAATTACTGAATTTATTCCATAAGTAATTTCCACACTGTATATTTAAATAATTGTTTATTTTGCTTGGCATACGGAATCATTTCAACAAGATCAGCTTGCAATGTTTCATTAATACCTTTTATAATAACACGACGTCTTTTAAAATTGATTCTTGCAGGCTTATGTAATGCTCAAAGTAAATCTCTTCAGTGGCGGCTCGTGGTGTTTGTGCTCGAGGAGGCCAGTCAAAATGTGAGAGATAAAAAAAAAAAAGTCGTTTTCAACGATATCCGTGCTGTCAGTGTCATTTTTAATATGTTGGTGCAGATTGTACATACAAATTCATAACCAGTATTCAGAATATAAGAACATCCTAGTTAAAAAAATGTCAAACAAGAAATTGAGGTTATGGTAAAAGATAATTTATATTTCGTGAAACATCAACAACAAACGGTAAAACTCAATCTTCAACATGGTGTAAAACATGGTTAAACGAAGTCATCCTCAGAATCCGAATCAGACTACATTTTTTGTCGGAAATGATAAATAATAATTTGAATTTGTCAATTTGCCGCGTCAAGATAAATTTACCAAATTAGAAAAGTCAAAATTACTAAACTGAAACAGCAAGTGACGCCAACGTACTGTCATACCGACAGCACGGATGTCATTGAAAACGACTATATTTATTTATGCGCTGTAAAAAATTTGTTTTTTGAGGGGTGTACATTTATTTAAAAAATTAGCACAAATACAAGGCGTTTAAATGAATTACATGGTAAAATTGACAAATCTCCAAAATAAATATTTAAATGACTGTAGCTGAGATCGTCTAATTTAAGGCGTACCGATGAGTCTGATCTATTAATTGTCAAATATTGAGCGGATAAAGCCCTTAGGCAAAAACGAAGTCTTACAACCGACTGAAATTTTTTACTCATTGTTGAATGACGAGATTCTATTGGCCGAAATGTAAATGAATGAAATAGTCAGATGAAAACCACAAACACGGCCAGCAAAACAATTTATTTCGTTCGGAAATTCTCGTAAACTAAAAACATTTCTCATACCTACCACGATTCACAAAATGATCTGTTATGTTTACTGTTTAATATCACAAGACAATCCAATTTTAGTTGGGGTTTTCTCATAAGACAACGAATTAAAATGATGAATCAACAAAAAACCTACTAAATCTGGATGATGTAAGAAGTTTATTGCTGTCACTTCCATTTTTGAAATTATCGAATTGCAAAATTAAATCTTAACCGCTTACCCCACCTTCGAGATAGCAAGCAAACACAAAATTGTTTCAACACTTTCAACTCAGCGAAATGCGTAGGGACAGTGGCGGCCCTGGGGTAGAGCGAGAGGAGCGGCCGCTCTAGGCGCCAGGTGGGAAGGGGCGCCAAAATTCGATTTTTGAAAATTTTTGTATTTTATAATCAGAAACTGAACTATAATTGATTCGAAGTTGTCGACTAAAGGGCGCCGAAAGACAACCTAGCTCTACCCTAATAAAGGGCTAGGGCCGCCGCTGCGTAGGGAAGCGTGCACTTTACCGTTAATGTTTAATTTCAGCGCGGGGTGTTTTCTGATTGGCTTGAGGCCGGCCGCCGATGACGCTAACATTTCTTAATTTTCTGTTGGTTGTTAACACAGAACCGTCCGTTCAAGGCCAAATTTGAAGTAAACACGTGCAATAAACTGGAGCGGCCCAGCGGCCCGAGTGATCTCGGCCTCCGTTTGCGGGTGGCGTGCAGTCGTGCACATTCATTTTTAGACCCAGCTGATTTTACCATTCATTAATTTATTAATTACATAATTCCTTAATAATAATCAACGAGCTAACAAAAAAGTGCTATATTCTTATATTTGTATGTAGGTATATTTTATTATTTTCGTTATTACATGTGTTAGCGCCAAGACGTACCGCATTACGTGTCCCAAGTGGTGATTCTGCATAATAGTGCAGGTCTTGCACATTCTCAAGTGCGGACCGCACCCCAGCAGAAGCAGATTGACCACGCGCCTCGATCAGTGCAGACGCATTATTATTTAAGCTTTTAAGATTAAAAGCTAACATCAGAAGTGGGATTGTGACATATCGTGCCCAATTTAAATTTTTTTTCTTTATTTTATTCTTTCCTGTTGTTAAAACAAAACAAAAAAGTTTCTGTGCCGTGCCCGTGCAAATGGAGGATGAAAACAACTCGAACAGTGTTGATCCTACTGCTGCGGTTGCCACTGGAGCGGGGAACACCACCGAAGATAAAACCGCCCGATCATCCTTGACCATTTTACTTCGTGGTTTGTTGGACCACGTGGATTCTGGACCCACAAATGTGTTTTCTGGATGAGGTTTGACTGACGGCAATTTTTTTTTGGTTAAAAATTTCCGGTTGTGAGGCCGAGACAGGTGAGTGGTTCTCCTGTTGCAGCCTTAGATCGTCGCTCGTGGGCCAGCGCAAAAAGAGACCTCTGCGAAAATTTTGCAGGCAGTGCTAATTTTAGCAAGTTACTGCATGATGCAATCTCCTATAATGCTGAGAAATTCCCAACGTATGGGTTTTGTCGCCGCATCAAATTACAAAAATTGAATGTTTTGCGTGTTCCATTTATCAAGGCCACCTTGTGAGTTTAATCTGTTTCGGTATTAAAGACGATGCTTTGCAAGCACGTCCGTGCCCGATTTGCGCACTTCTCGCGCCCCCAGTCAAAATTCACTTTTAATCGCCGAGGTAGCTGAGCTAGTAACGTTGTTGCTAACGGGTGACTATTAAAATTTTCACTTGGAGTTGGCTTTGAACGAATTTTTATTTTTTCTGTTACTTTAGACACACGCAAGAACGAACGACAAATGTCAAATTGTACAAATGTACAATTGAAACATAACCAAACATAACCAAATTAAGAAAAAAACATTCATTGAAATGTCAAACTTGTCAGTGTCTAAGGTGCAACAGAAAACAAAGAATGATCCATAGCCAACCCTAAGTGAAAATTTTAATAGTCACCCGTTACTTTTCAAAAAGCAGATTCATTAAAATGCTTTGGATGTGGCCAATTGGGTCACCAAAAATCTGTCTGCACCTACACCTTTAGCCCCGGTGTCAAACTTTTTACACATGACAATGCTCCCGTGCTTAGCTCGTCTTCAACTAATGTTCCGTTAACCTGTGAATTTTGTACACAAATATGTCATACCGTTAACAAATGTTTTAAGAAATGACTCATTGATTGAACCAGACCTGTTAATCTCTGCCATTTTCGTTGATCGTTGCCGATTTTGCCCAAAAATGAAGATGGATTCACCCATGTTTTTGTGGCAGTGGATGTGTATTCCAAATATTGTTTTCTGTGCCCACTTAAAAGCCTCAAAACAGATGAAATCGCTAATTGCGCCCAAGATATCATCTTTCTAGTGGGTACCCCGGCTCGGATTCTCACTGAAACTGACGTCATCTGCTGCCTGTCAGATGCGTCTTTAGGCCAAGGGATGGTGCCCGGACCCCGGACCGGACCCGGATGACTACGACGCTCTCCTTGAGAGTCATTTTCTATTATAGTCTGTTTTTAGCACGACCTGTTAGATGGTCAGAGTGTCTATAGCGGCCTGGGCGTAGACCGAAAAATCCTATTGCCCTCATGATTCTGACATTTGGGGTTGTTTTCGGGGTTTGCTGTTAACAACTAACTGTCATGTTATCAAATGTGTGACAACGCCATGTGCATCGTGACAATTTAGACATGCAGTCCACACTCCACACACATGTATCTGCGGGATGCAGTTGTCCAGTTCCAGTGATAAATGATACTTTACTTTAATTGTAATTACAGTTTGAATATTCTGAATTGGCAGAAGCAAGATGTTGCGCACTGGTTCGGTTGTGCGGAAGAAACAAAGTTTCAGCGCCGCGTTTTTGAAAATATCTTGGTCAAGTGGCGAGTGCAAATTCATAGAAGAATAATTTGTCCAAAATTATATAATTACATTCAAAACTGTACAAAACTTAAAGTATACTTTCCACTCATTTCCACTAAGATTGACACGGATTAATTAAGCAAACTAACGGAACTTGTTGCTGCATTTGCCGCAATATCAGTTCTCATATGATAAAAAAGCCAGTTCATAAACACTACCAGCAAAATACTAGAAATACCAAACAGAACTAGCATCAACTAAATTAATAAAATGTTTGTTATCCAAGTTCTTTTTAAACTGTGAGACTCTTGACATTGCACTTTGACAACTTCACTGTCGTTCTGTGCGTCTCACTCTGAACTATACGATTTGAGGAACACGGAACTATTGACGTGCGTCGGTCTCGGCGCGGGCGTAAGATGTCGACTAAACGTCAAAAATTGTCACGAAACAAGGAAAATGTAATTCGATTTAACCAAAGCTTCGGAAATCACTGCAAAAGTGTTGCAGTAAGCTAAACTATTACACAGATGATGTTGACTCACTTGCGTAATGTGCTATCGTGCAGCAACGAGAGGAAATTTAGTTGAACGTATTCTCCAAACCAATTTTTTTTCAATAAATCAAAATAAAGTAGTGTCGCCACTGTCATCTGAACGGAAGGGTTGGGAAAACCCACATTTGTTGGGCAGTCCGATGGCATTCATTCAAAACAAATTCAGATTTTGCGTCTTTTTCAATTTCAAGAAAGAATGGTTTTTGTTTTTAATAATTGAAATCCATTTGTCAGTGGTTCCGACCATAATTTATTTCGTACTGATCGTGTTTGAAATTCCCGCTAATTTCAATTGGCGCGGGCTCAAAGACGGCGTCGGTAACACAGTTACCATTATTATTATCGACATCATTATCGACACACAAACCGATAGAAAAGGAGAAAATCATTATACAAGGCAGTAATCATAGTGAATCATCATCATCAATAGCGAAAAGACCATCATCATACAGTAAATAGAGTGCGTAAATAGTGTAAATATAGTAGTGATTAAAATAAAGACATCAAAAAATCTGTGTCCCATCAACAAAAAATTAAGACTTCCAGCCACCTTCCGATCCACCAGTATAGCAGATCCTCAACATCATTTTGGTCCTTCGAGCCGGATGAGGCTGGTGGCTGGTCTTAATTAAACCAAAAACCACGAAAAAGTGAATCTCATCAGTTGTGCTTCACCCTTGACCTTGACGCATTGCGGAGCACGCAGAACGTCGTACTGCGTCATTGGACAAAATTTAAAGGACACGCCGGTTGCGAATTAAATTTTGTTCTCAACACATCCATCGGCATCTCATCCACATCTCATCGAACTTCTCAACAAGATGGCGTCTGTCAACAATAGGATCACGCTCCAGGCCAGCAGGATGGCGTTCATCAACAGCGTCGATGCTGAGAACGATGCTGGAAGTATAGGTGCACTCAACTTGCAGGCTGCTCAATCCAAGCTAGAAATGCTCAATGAAACCTGGGAAAAATTTGAAGCCGAGCACGAAAAGCTCTTAACATCAAAAATAGACGTCTCAAAAGACCTAGAGTACTTCAAGAACGACGCATACCAGACAACAATGCATGTCTACGTATCTGGTAAGGCTGCGCTCAGAACTCATATCGCAGACCTAGAATCAGCTCACCATCCGCCAACTGGGGCTAAGTTAGCCAACTCAAGTCTTCTAGCACCGACTCACGCCAGGCCGGCACTCCCCGGGATAAATATCGAGCCATTTTCCGGTGACATTCGGGACTGGCGTCCTTTTCAAGACTTGTTTGTCTCCTTAGTCGGAGAAAGTCCTACTCTCTCGAACGTCGAGAAAATGCATTACCTCACATTCAGTCTGAGGGGCAATGCTGCGCGTCTCATAGGGAACTTACCAGTATGTGGCGACTCATTTAAGACAGCATGGGATCTACTCACGAAACGCTACGAAAATAAGCGTTTACTCATCACTGCTCAACTCGACAAGCTGTTTTCACTCAAGAGAATTGAGAACAGATCGGCAAAGGAACTGAACGATCTCCTGAACACAACCAGTGAAGCAGTGAATGCACTCCGAGCCCTTGACTCACCAGTGGATCAATGGGATCAACTATTAGTCCATCTCCTGGTCCAGAAACTGGACATACGCACACGCGAAGACTGGGAATTCAGCCTTGGAACTAATACTGACTTCCCGTCGTATGAACAGCTCGCACAATACCTTTCAGCCTGTGCAAGGGCACAGGAAAGCATCGAGGGTTACGGAACCCCACGAAAACCATCAGCGAAGACCACCCAAATCACACCAACTCAGTCGTCTCATCAAAAGGGAAAACCTGCGCACGTCCACGTTGCTCAACAACAAAAATCAGAATCAGCCAGCTCATCCAACTCATCGCCATCTCCCGATGGGTCTCCTGTCGTCTCAACTGACCCGAAGAAGAACTGCGCATGCTGCTCAAAACCTCACTTCATCGTGTTCTGTCCTATCTTCAGACAGTATGACTCAAAGGAACGTCTCGATTGGGTAATTCAGCAGCATTTATGTTTCAATTGTCTCGGTCCGCACAACGCTTACAAGTGTCAATCCCCACACGTGTGCAAGAAGTGCAACGAAAAGCACCACACGATGTTGCATGACTCACCATTCAATACTGCGAGAAGGCCACCTCGTAGTCCTCCAACTCAAATGCAGTGACTAGTCAGCAGGAATTCTCATCACTCACAGAAACGTATTCTCAAAATCAATGCATCAACTCAAACGGACTTGGACACCGCTCGACTCAAAACATCTCAACCCGCCGTGGTTCCTTCAACTCAAATTAGATCATCTCACACCGCGACAGCAACAAGGCCGGCAGTCATTTTGGCGACTAGCCAGGCAGATATCTATTCTCCCAGCGGAGCAACTCATCGGATAAGACTTCTCATCGACCCAGGGTCGGAAGTAACTCTTATTGCAGAACAACTCGTGAACAAGCTACATCTTCAGCGAAGATCTTCAACAATCCCTATTCTTGGGGTTGGTAGCGTCTCACCCGGTCGCACAACCGGTATCGTCTCATGTCAACTCAAGTCAACACACTCAGAAGCGCAAGTACATGTAGATGCACATGTCCTGCCGCAACTCACAGCGCAAATTCCTTCAGTGGCAGTCCCAAAGCAACAGTGGAAACATCTGAAAAATCTAGACTTGGCAGATCCAGATTTCAATCATCCAGGTCCAATCGACTTACTCATCGGTGTTGACTCATGTGCAGCAGTAATCTCATCACCAGGAGTACTCATTGGCGGTCCTTCAGAACCTGTAGGACTTCACACAGTATTTGGCTGTGTACTTTTTGGCAAAGTATCAAGTCCATCTCAACAGTCATCACATCAATCACTTCATGTGATCAGCAATGACAATCTCCAAGAGTCCCTCTCCAAATTCTGGATCCAAGAAGAAGTTCCAACCTCATCACAAGAAAACCTCACACAAGCTGAAGCCGCATGTGAAGATCATTTCATCAGAACACACTCAAGAGATTCCTCAGGTCGGTACAATGTACGACTACCTCTCATCGGTGACATCTCAACACTAGGCAACTCAAAGGAAAAGGCTCAACGGTGTCTTCGCAGACTTCTCACGCAACTCTCACGCAACAAAAATCTCCATCAACGGTACAGCGACTTCATGAGCGAGTATGAATCCCTCGGACACATGGTTCCGGTGTCGTCGGATGCTCCAGAGCCACCTCATGCGTATTATCTGCCGCATCACGGAGTAATACGTGAAGACAGCAAGACCACTAAGCTACGAGTAGTATTTAATGGTTCAAGTAAATCATCAACAGGTGTATCTCTCAATGACATCTCACACACGGGTCAGAAGCTTCAGTCTGACGTATTCGACGTACTTCTCTGGCTACGGCACCACAAATGTGTCTTCACGACGGACATCTCAAAGATGTTTCGTCAAATAGTAGTTCATCCAGATGACAGACCGTTGCAACGAATCATTTGGCACAATCATCAAGGTCAAGAGCAAGTTTTTGAACTGACAACAGTGACGTACGGAACCCGTTCAGCTCCATTCCTATCAGGACGAGTGCTCCAGCAACTCGCAACAGATGAAGGCGAGAAATTTCCTCAAGCAGCAGAACTTCTCAAGAAAGGTACCTATGTCGATGACATTGGCGGGGGTGCAGACTCACTAGAAGAACTCAATGCAATCGCCGAAGAGCTGACGGCGATGTGTAAAACAGCGTGTTTACCACTTGCAAAGTGGAAGAGCAATCACCCAGATTTCATCATGACATCCTCAGAACCCTCATCAGAACAGTCTCACTCATTTGAAGATCTCACTACAAAAATATTAGGAATCTCATGGCAATGCAAACCAGACACATTCACATTCAAAGGCAACCTCAACACGCACAACACCTGTACCAAAAGAGCCATGCTCTCGGAAATTGCTCAACTGTTCGATCCTCTCGGTCTCATCTCACCTGTTGTTATCCAAGCAAAGATCCTCATGCAACAGTTATGGCTCGAGAAGGTGAATTGGGACGACACACTCACACCAGAGATCATCAACAAATGGCAAGAACTTCGCCAAGATCTACAACGACTCTCTCAACTCCAAATACCCCGCTGGTTGAAATTGCATTCAGAAATCTCATCAGCACAAATTCATGGCTTCTCAGACGCATCTCAACTGGCAATGGCTGCAGTAGTATACATCAGAGTAACAAATCAAGACTCCTCATCCATCGTGACATTAGTATGCTCGAAGACGAAGGTAGCTCCTCTCAAACGTCTCACAATTCATCGGCTGGAATTATCAGCTGCAGCGTTACTCGCAAAACTCGTGAAACGAGTCCAGGTCACTCTAGAGCTACAAAAAGTGCCCGTATTCACATGGACAGATTCATCAGCAACTCTTGCATGGATCAAGAGCAATCCAATGCGTTGGAAAGAATTCGTCGGCAACAGAGTCTCATTAATTCAAGAAACATTGCCTGAAGCTCACTGGAAGTTCATTTCAGGGAAGCAGAACCCGGCTGACTGTGCATCACGGGGCCTCAGTGCATCTCAACTCATTCATCATCCATTATGGTGGACAGGACCTGCGTGGCTATCTCAACCGCCAGAGTTCTGGCCATCGAAGATACCCCCAGAAAATCTCCACGACGACCTAGAACAGAGACCAGGTCTCTCATGTGCAGCAGTTATTCCAGAATCACCAGCAATTTGGGATCTCATTGAACTGAAAGAAATCAAGACTTTCAACAAAACACTCACGAAACTTCTCAGACTAACAGCGTTAGTGCAACGTGCCTGCTCATGCTTCAAAAGGATTCCCAACTCAAAACTGTCCGTTTCACCTATCAACCCAGCGGATCTAGAAAATGCCAAGCTTTTTTGGATAAAGACAACTCAACAGGCGTATTACTCATCGGAATTGAAGATTCTTCAAGCTGGAAAACGTCTCAAGGAATCTCACGCATTGTCAAGACTCACTGCAATCATTGATCATGCAGGCATCCTGCGTGTCGGTGGTCGACTCCAGAATTCACAGCTAGATGCAGACAGTAAGCACCCAGCTATTTTGCCCAAAGAAAGTCAACTAGCTCAACTCATCATCTCCCATGCTCACTCCAGAACAATGCACGGAGGTACTCAACTCACCCTCTCCCTGATCAGAAAAAGTTGTTGGATCGTAGGAGGCAGGGCTCCTGTAAAGTCATTCATCCAGAAATGTCTCACCTGTGCTCGTATTCGTGGTGTTCGAGCTCAACAGTTAATGGGTCAACTCCCTGCATCACGTGTCACACCTTCACTAGTATTTGAAAACACAGGAGTTGATTACGCAGGACCTGTGTCGTTAAAATTCAATCAAGGTAGAGGCACTCGCTTTTACAAGGGTTGGATAGCCGTATTTGTGTGTTTCTCAACATCAGCGATTCATTTGGAGGTTGCAACAGACTACTCATCAGAAGCATTTATCAAAGCATACAGACGGTTTATCAGTCGACGTGGAATTTGCAAAACCCTACGCAGCGACTGCGGAACGAACTTTAAAGGTGCTGATGCACTGCTCAAAAAACTTTTCGATCAGTCAACGCATCAATTCAAGGAACTTCAACGTCTTCTCACCAATGATGGGACAAGGTGGATATTCAATCCTCCAGGTGCGCCCCACATGGGAGGCAAATGGGAAGCCGCCGTCAAGTCGGTGAAACATCACCTTCGACGCACAATCGCAGATACTGTGCTGACCTATGAAGACTTCTCAACATTGTTGGCCCAAGTAGAAGCGATTCTCAACTCACGACCTCTCAGTGCACTCTCAGATGACCCAGAAGACATCTCAGCACTCACTCCAGGGCATTTCATTCGTGGTGCTGCTCTCACCGCGATTCCAGAGCCAACTCTCACTCATTTGCCAGACTCACGTCTTTCTCATCTTCAGAGAATCCAAGCAAGACTCCAAACATTTTGGGACAGATGGTCCACAGAATGTCTGCAAGCTCACCAGTTAACCTCAAAATGGAAACACTCTCACAACGACATCAAGCAAGGCTCATTAGTTCTCCTCACAGACGAGCGGTACCCACCGTCCAAGTGGCCTCTTGCCAGAGTAACTCAAGTTCACCCAGGTGTGGACGGGTTAACTCGGGTAGTGACGATCAAGACAGCTACCGCCACGCTAACAAGACCAGTAACAAAGCTCGCCTTGTTACCAATTTCAACACACGAGGAAAACTCAGACAATTCTCTGGAAAATCATCATCATCAAGAAGAACTAGATGTCTCATAGCTGCAAATAATTCCCCAAACCTGTTGGAGAAGGCGGGGAGAATGTTTGAAATTCCCGCTAATTTCAATTGGCGCGGGCTCAAAGACGGCGTCGGTAACACAGTTACCATTATTATTATCGACATCATTATCGACACACAAACCGATAGAAAAGGAGAAAATCATTATACAAGGCAGTAATCATAGTGAATCATCATCATCAATAGCGAAAAGACCATCATCATACAGTAAATAGAGTGCGTAAATAGTGTAAATATAGTAGTGATTAAAATAAAGACATCAAAAAATCTGTGTCCCATCAACAAAAAATTAAGACTTCCAGCCACCTTCCGATCCACCAGTATAGCAGATCCTCAACAGATCGTATCTAGGTATAAGGTACGTTGTACTGATAATGATAAAATAGAAATTATTCGATTGTTATTGGAATCGAAACGAAATTCAAAATAAGTGCACAACTACGCATGCGATCATTTATACTTGAAAGATCAAATGATATTTGATCGTTTGGATTATTCAAAGCGATTCTTTCGATTCATTCGATCATCAGAATATATCGATTATGCCCAACACTAAAAAATACTATAATTTCTTGACAATAGCGGTAACATAAACAACTCATTATGCCTTGGTGTCAAGTGTCAAAAACGGACGAACGGCATGTCGTGTTCTTGATTCCGGCGTGACGTCACTGCATATATTTATAAAATGAACCATATACCCCGACTGTTCTTTTCGTAATGTCATGATTAGCCGTGTTAGCGGTTGCTAGCGTGCCGTTGATGCCTGGGTGAGTGTGCTTTCTGGCGGATATCAACTTTGACTGTTGATGCTTGGGCCACTGTGCTGTTTGGCGGATATCAACTTTGGCAGGAATTCAGCTGTGCCGTTGATGCCTGGGTGAGTGTGCTTTCTGGCGGATATCAACTTTGACTGTTGATGCTTGGGCCACTGTGCTGTCTGGCGGATATCAACTTTGGCAGGAATTCAGCTGTGCTGTTGATGCTTGGGTCAGTGTGCTTTCTGGCGGATATCAACTTTGACTGTTGATGCTTGGGCTTGGGCCACTGTGCCTTCTGGCGGATATCAACTTTGGCATGAGTTTGGCTGTGGTAGTTGATGTTTGGGTCTCTTTGCCGCCTGGGAAGTTCCGTACCTTGAACATGTACATAATCATGGATATTTTGACGCACGTTGTGTTTGTCAGATGTCGAAAGACCCCGATACATCAGTACCAGGACCATCTCATGGAAGTCAGGATGAAACCGAGCCCTGACTTGCGACACGTATACAGTTTCAGTTTATTCTAATAAAGTTCCTGAATTTAGTATTTATTCAATTACAAACGTCAATAGGTACATCTTCAAATTGACTCCGAAATATAAACTGGTTACTATTTTTGGGCCGAGAGCGTCCCAATGTCAGGCTGGCCGTGTTAGCGCCAAGACGTACCGCATTACGTGTCCAAGTGGTGATTCTGCATAATAGTGCAGGTCTTGCACATTCTCAAGTACGGACCGCACCCCAGCAGGAGCAGATTGACCACGCGCCTCGATCAGTGCGGACGCATTATTATTTAAGCTTTTAAGATTAAAAGCTAACAACATGTATCATGTATATTGATTTTATTTATATTTTATTGTATTATTTTTTATTTTGTAATTTGTACTTCTACAATATTTAGGGAGGCCCGGCCTCCCCTGCCTCCATTGAGAAGCCGCCACTGAATCTCTTTTAATCGAAGTCTGCTTTGGTGGAATCATTCTAATGTCTTATTCGATTTCGTTAGCTTCACGCATCCCTTTAATAGAGAGTTTTCGCGTTACGTTCCGTTAAAATAACCGGTACGCTATTCGCGAGCAATTACCGTAATCGCTTATTGTAATCGTCGTCTGCGTTGATTCGTTATAGTCTGTGCAATACGTTATTGGGTGAGACTAGAGGCGCTGTGGGTCTGGGACTTACAGAAAACTGTAAATTAAGATTTGACTGGGTTTGACGCTTTGGTTTGACGTTTTCACTGATTTTCTCACTTTTCAGTGTTTTCACTGATTTTTATGAGTTTTTATGAATAGTCTTGACCGTTTATTGTCCATTATTAAAGATGAAAGAATGAGAAAACAATTATTAGTTTATTACAACATTAAAACCTTTCTACTTGACGGTTTACAGTATAAATTTGTCCGAAAAACATTTTCCGTGTGAATTCTGCCGAAACTGTTCAATAGTGGCTTAACTAATTTTGACAAAATAGTTTCAGCAATTTGTTGCTTGTGTTGAGAGCAGTCTATTATAGACTGCAGTCTTTCTGTTAATAAAAAAGTTATACATTTTAAACCATTACTTCAGGCTTCAAGTATGGTACTATCTCTTCCACAAGGTTACTTAATTGGTGAATTAAAGATATAAAGTATCTCGTGGGATATCTCAAAGACCCTCTGTCTTGCAAATGTATTAAACCCAACAGAGGTGTACAAGCACTAAAACTGGTGAATTTTTCCAAACCGGAGCAATCAATTCGTTCGTCTAAAGTTCGGACGATATACCCTGTCAGCATAGCCACAGAAGCAGATCGCAAACCGTAGCCCACCTTATTTGTTTCCTCCCCAAAATTTTGAATATTTTCTCTAATATATTCCGGTAGGTCTATTTCTAAATTATCCTCTTCATTGAGACTATTTCGGTTCTTACAAATGGTAACACAACTGGTATACGATGTATCGCTTGCAGAAATATTAGCGCTAGCTGACGAAACCGCGTGTACGATGCCCGACTTTAAAATGTGTTGTAGTGCATAATGGGCAGTTCTGGCATCCGTCACATCATGTAGTCCACCTCCCATTCTAACGTTACTAAACATTGTTTCGACCGGATCTGAACTAAATGCCCTTGTTAGCATAAAATAAAAATTACTCTCGTGGAGCAAGTATTTTACGCATTCGCTTGTACTTTCTGCTGTAAACACAAGTGCTTGGGCAGTTTCTGCAGTTAGACCTTTTAACTTTTTATTTTTTGAGACCTTTTGAATGTCGTATATATAATTTGGCAGTGTTTCCGTTAACCAGGTTAAACGCTCATAAGAAATGTTTATACAGGTGTCCCCAAAAAAGAAGACGAGTCCATAACTCCGTTATTTATCGGAAGATTTTAATTATCTGTACACCAAATTAAATGATTGTTAATAGGCTACAAAATGGCCTAATAAATTCAAGTATAGCCCCATGGACTTCAAGGGTAAACTGTCAAAAAAAAAAAAATTCAAATGGGATTACATATTTTTTTTTAGTAATTCTGATAGAGATTTTTATTCTGAAAATAACAGTATATCACAAGTATACACTTAAATACCAAAAATTCACAAAAAAAATGTAAAAAAACGCTAGTATCGTCTATGTTCCATTTTGCGCTAAACATTGGGGGCATATCTGCACAATCCCACATATTATTATTTGTCATTTGTTTTTCTAGCTACCTTAATTTGGTTATTACATTGTAACGCAATGCATTTTGATAGCTTTTCGCTTGGTGCTCGTCATTTGTTTCAAAAGTTAGTGTTATTTTTTTTTATGTGAAGTTATACTTGTGATACATTGTTGTTTTTAGAATTGAAATCTCTATCAGAATTACTAATCCCATTTGAAAAAAAATATTTTGACAGTTTAGTCTTAAAGCCCTTGGAACTATACGTCAATTTATTAAGCCGTTTTGTAGCCTATTAAAAACCATTTAATTTGGTGTATATATAATTAAAATCCTCCGATAAATAAAGGAGTTATGGACTCGTCTTTTTTTTTGGGGACACTCTGTATAAGGAGCACATTTGGGATCGAGCTGTTTAAAATGTTGTGTCCTGTCACTGACGTCGTGGAGCTTGAAAAAGTCGTGCATAAACTCCAAATATTCAATTGTAGCCTGTGCATTTGCGAAACCCGTTGAATCATACTTCCTTAAATATTTTAGCGCAGCAATAATGCCTGATGAAAATATTTGGACGGCTCGTAAAACGTTCATCTTTTCGAAGGTGTTTGGATACAAATGCCGTCTAGCTAAAAAGGGAACAGGTTTTATAAGCCAAGACTTCTGCATTGTATATAACTTCTTCAAGTAATCGGCTGTTATAACACCCGTACTTGAAGACATGTCATGGTCCAAGAAGATGTTACGAGCATTTTTGACGACATGGCAATAATCGAAACTGCAAAATAACGGGAACTCTGGATCAACTGGATGGGAAACTCTGACTTTCAGTGCACCGTTACCAATTTTTTTAAAAAGAGCTACGTTGGATTTGTGATTATCTGACACAATCCGCAAAATCCTAAATCCACAAGAATGAACTTTTTCTATAACTTCCATAGTTATTTCAAAAAACCGATCCTTCGATAGTGTCTTATGGAAGAAATATCCAACCGGTACTGTGTACTTGGTTGACAAGCCATGTATAACAAAACAAAGTAACTTATTTGCTAAGACAGGTCTTTTTCCTAAGGGTTCCTTCGTTATATTAGATGCTCCGTAAAAGGTATCGTCTGGACGACTGTACTCCAGTTTTTCTTTAATTGCCATATCGTCAACAACAAGCGAACAAATTTTTTCAACTGGTTGTAAAATATCGGCTTCTGCGGACAATCGTGTTTCAATTAACGTTGATAAGCCTTTTCCTTTCTGAATCTTGCCCATATATCTATTTAGCGTAAATCTTGACGGTGCTCGTATGATGCCGTTCCGTCTGGCGAATTCATAACCTTTTGGAGAAGCATATCGCCAAGCTATACACTGCCGAATTGTGGCTTCAGACCATTTTGGACGTTTCAAAGTATAATTAAAAAGTTGATCCAGAATGAACACTGCTAAGGGTTTTAATTCTCTTGCATCATTCTCTAATCTATTCATTAAAGTTTGCGTTTTGTTCTGTGCCTTGGATGTTTCATTGCATGTATTTAGTTGTTGAAGGACATCCTCATGACGTTTTTGAAGTTTCGCATATTTTTTGTTCAAGCTCTTCAGCTGTTCTTTAAGCTTTTGCATCTCGTCCAGTAACAACATTTTATCATTACACAAATGATCGCTTAATTCTATAGTTGTTTGTTTATGTGAAAGTAAAGTAGAATCAATGTCTTGCTCAAAAAGATTTTCAAAACGCCATGGCTGAGAACTACATGCGGTGTGCAGCAACTAAATAGAATTATCATTAAAAGATGAAGAAAAAAATAACATCTACCTACAGGACATGGGTCGGTATTCTTTTCAAATGGACTTGATGTTGGAACGTAAGGTGGGATAGGAGTTAGTCCGATTGGTGATGGTCATTTGCTGAAGGACGGGTCAAGGTTTGATCTGGTTTGACTCAACTGAATATAATAACTATTAAAAGGAAATTAAACAATTAAAATCTACCTACAAGACAAGGATCGGTATTAGCTTCAAGTAAAGTTGGTTGTGAAACAGAAATTTGGCGGGTAGTTAATGGGAGGCACAGGAATGGTACAGCATTTGGTTTTAATGTTTTCCCATTTTTACAATAAGAATGTGGTGCAAAATGTTTTCCACATAGAAATAGATGATTTGCAATATTTCCTTAAAATGATAATGATTAATGCATAATTTGTTTAATGGATTTCAATCAACCGTCTACCTTTTTCAGTCGCATCATACTTGAACAATTTCTTTATCCAAACATTTTTTTTGCTCTACATGGAGGAAATTTGTGCATTGGCACGTTATTTCCACTTTCCGTTTTGCAGCCAGGAATGCAACATCGTTTTTTTGTCATGTTGAAAAAGCTTTTAAAGAAAATTGAAATCACTTTGAAATGCGAATTTATTTGACTTTTCAAACCAGCGCCGCAGAAGTGTCAAATTAATCAAAACTGTAATTTTGCAGAGACCTATAATTCCTCAGCTTATAGCGCCATCTCGTAGCGTCTCGTAGCGACTAGAAGTAGAGAATCAGCGCAGACGATTGTAATAATTAATGGGTTACGCTATTGCCTAGCAACACCGGCGTTAGCGTACACGCTTATCTGAAAAACGTAACGCGGAAACTCTCTAACATGGCCAACTGTATCGATATACACTAGACGTGTATACATGGCCGTTTCAATTTCAAAATAAAAGTGTTCCTAGAAAGCAAACCATGAACTACCGTAAAGTAGCGACATCTGTTGGATCCTTTCATAATAATTTTTTTAATTTGAAATTGTCAAATTGAACGTCACAAACGTCAGATTTTGGAAGTATTTTCTTACCTTTCTGTGCTCATTGTCAATTATAACATTTATTGTTGAGTTAATGATTGTCGTGTTTAGTTTCGTTGTGTTCATTTTAATTTATTAATTTCGAGTGACAAGCAAATTAACAGACAAATAAGATACGACAACTAACCGTTACCTAACCAAGAATATAAATTTGACAAGTTGACGTACTCGTAGATTGAAGATTGGTTAAAATTATAGTCGTATGGCGTCGCTACTTTCCGGGAAATTTCAATTGTTTCATCGGAATTTTTCTCTTATGGAGAAATTGCAAAATGAAACGACCATGTATACACGTCTAGTGTACAGAGTGATCAACAAGAATCCAAATCAGAGCAAGCGTTGCAAATTATCGGTCACGTCGTAGCAAAATCATATGCACATAAGCGGTCAAAACATGGGCGTAAACAATTTATGGTCTCAAACGCTACTTAATAAAAAATGATACTTTATGAATTTTAGACGTTGGTATTATAATTGTGCATCTTATTATTATTATAAGATAAGGGAAACAATTTATAAGATTAACAAGAGCAACATTTTACATTTGTAAGAGTAAGTAAATTATCATCTTTATTGCCAAACGCGACGCTACTGGTACGGAGATGCTTCTTTGAAATGTCACATTGTCAAAATTCAAGGTTGTTGTTGTTGACAATTTAAGTGATTTAACCTAGAAAACAAATCTTCGATTTCGGCAAAGTTTACAGACGTTTATTGAAGTTGTAAGCAATAATTATCCCAGAATAAGTTGCAAAATGGGTTTTACCATTAAAGAGAAGGCATTTTTATTAGATTATTTTCGAAAGAGGGTGAAACAAGAAAATGAAGACTGGCCTTACTTTGTACCCCCTTACACCGAAGAATTTTAAGCCAGATGTCCGAACCTGATGGTATTGGTTATCAACAAGTTTATCAATGTCTTAAAATTATAGTGCCTAATTTTAGCAAATCATAACCCATCATTAAGAAGAAGTCAGGTCAGTCCTTAGTTCAAATTTTAGAAATGGTGCAAAATGTTCAACAAATTATCAAGGAACATCCCTCAACTTCCATAAGGCGTTTAAGACAACAAGTTAAATTGTGTTATGGCACTTATCAGAAATTTTTTAAGAAGGATATTAATTTGTTTCCCTTTGTGTGTTGCAAGAAATAAAACCCACACATTACCCTAAACAAATTGACAGCTTCATAAGGGTTTTTGAAATTATGAGAGGCGAGTTTGATTCTGTCTGGACCACAATGGAGAACATTCTGAGCAGTTTTTGTGAAAACTTATTTTTTGACCTTGGAGTAATTTAAATGTTTTAAACACTGCTAGAAAAGATACGAGTAAGTTCTCAATTACCCAAAAATTAGAGAATAATAACTTTTACACTTTTCTTACAGAAAACAACAAAACAAAGAATTGTGAAAAATAATTATTTTAAAAATTTTGTAACTCAAGATTGTGCCTTATGAAGGAATTTTGTGTAACTGTGTGTTTTTTCCTTAATCAATAATAAATAATAATTAATTATAACTTGCTTTTAAATCTATTATTCATGAATTCCAAAAAATTTATAAAGGCAATTAATGATAGATTTTTGAGAGGTAGGCAACCAACAAAACGAGTGTCCACAGCAAGTAAATAAAAGCGGCTGATCCATGATAGAAATACGTTTCGATAAAACAAAAGATGAGGTAGCACTCTTGATTTGGTTTCTTGTTGATCACTCTGTATATCAATACAGTTGGCCATGCTCTCTAATAACAGAAACAATTTCGTTAGAGTGACCTGTATGAGCTGCTGACTGAGATGCAACTAATACCTAATCTCAATCTATTAACTAACTCATTTGGATTTGGTTTCATTTTTGCTGTTTTTGGTGTTTTATAAATTGCTTGCTGTTCAAAATATAAAGGAGCGATTATCGATCTATAGGTACTTATTTGATCTTGATCCCTGTCGCTAGGATGAAAGTTAAGTCTGCAGACATTACTACTGTCTAAAATTGTCTTATAGGTGTTTAAATCTTTTTGAGTATAATTTTTTGGGTTGTTTTTAAACAACAGTTGATATAGTCCCGGTGTGGTTTTATAGACTGCATCACTGACCGTTATATCAGATCCTACAAATTTTACTTCTGAAGCCCCGACAAAAAAAATTTCGGGAATATAATCATGCCTTATTCCAGGATGCAATAACTGGTAGGTATTACGTTAATATTTCTGGAAGCTTTGGCAACAAGCACTTCTTCAAATTTCCCAAAAATGTTCACCAAACCCAACTTTGAAAGGATGCTTGCAAAATAGATGAGGTTCAAAACATTGAATCCTGGAAAATTTGTGAGGATCATTTTGAGGCAAGTGGTTTTGTGAAGGATCGTTTAAACAGTACCAAAACCTCATGAACATTCTGCAAATGAAGATTTTGTACTTTTGGAAGAGCTTCTCTTTTCTGAAGATTTCAAGAGTGTTGTAATGCAAGATGAAACATTTGTAGAATGTTCATGTCATCAAGGGCGTTGCAAAGGGGGGGGGGGGCAAGTGGTAGGTAGGTACTACAATACATAAGTGGGTTTGAAGATGTTGGTCATTTAGGACGAACAAACAAGGCAGCCAACCATGCACTTGTTTTTATGGTTCGTGGAGTCAGGAAGCAATGGAAACAAGTAATTGCCTATTATTTCACTTCGAAAACTATTCAAACGGCCAATTTGAAGTTCCTTATCAAAGAAATCATTTCACAATTTCAAGGAATCGGATTAAACGTATTGGCCACAGTTTGTGATCAAGGGCCAATTGCACAGCTTTGAGAGAACTCTGTGATCAGCGTCATCCCCGCCAAAGTTCCTATTATTTCTTTGTTAAGGACAAGCCAATTGTGACCATTTTCGATGTTCCACATCTCTTAAAGAATACACGTACCTAATACATTGTTGAAATGCAAAATCCAATTTGCTCCTCACAAATGGGTCAGATTCCACCACATTGGGTCTGTCTTTAATTTTGACCAGCAAAAACCATTCAAATCTGCCAAAATTAAAAAAAACAACCTTATTTTAATCTGAAAAACGATTCCTAGATGAAAATGAAGGTGAAGGGTGCTGCAGCTCAACTCAGCAGTTCCATGACTAGTGCTATGGAAACGTTGACCACCTTGGGTGTACTGCCTTCAGATGCCATTTTCACAGCGGAATTTGTTCAAAAAGTTGACGATTTGTTTGATTCATTAAGGGTGCCCATCACCCAACGAAAATATCTATTTCGTAACTATACAACCAACCATACAACACCTGCTGACCGTTTTACGACAGGCACTACCATGCAGGGCTAATAATGAGGGGATTAGTATTTGTTACCTCCTAGTGTGAAGAGGAGCACTTCGCCCAAAGGAGACTACCTGCTACTCTGCCCTGTTTCTAAATCCCGAGCCGCTTTACGAAATTTCCGTCGGATTCCCCAGAATATGATTTAAATTTATAAGTAAGAAAATAAAAAATTTTGAAATTATAAATCAGTTTATTTTCATAATTAAATAAATATACATTATTTTTGGCTCTGTAATTATGTTTTGTAAATAGTGACATGCAGGTAAACACCGTACCTACTTTACATTACGAGTTCCAAAACAACACAGTGCAGATTAATTCCCGCCAGTAGTAATCTTAGGCATATGATATTGTTGCTTGCCCTGCGCGAACCTTGATTATAATTTTTTAGTTTTGTTGTCCGTTTCGGCATTGTTGACTTCAAAAGCACTGTTACGTTTTTTTACTGCTTAAATTAAAGTAATTAACTAATTCTTATTTGCTTTTGTCTTTGTACAGCGTGATCAACAATGACTGAGTCTGTTGGCAATGAAACAATTGAAAAGTACTGTTTGATCTAAAAAAGCATAAGAATAACATGTAACAATAACATAATTGTAATAAATACGAGTAACATAGCTGCAGATTGCAAGTGTCGTACAGTTGCGAAAAGTAAGACAGAGTAAAATTGAAAAAGAAATTATATTCATTATATTTACCTCTTATTACGTATTGCCTTCATTCTACGTTTTATACTTTTCCGGTAACCGTTTGTAGAAATCTTATTCTTACCATGGACACCCATTTTTAAAACGCACTCGGATAATAACTCAACTTCTAGTCACTAGGACGCAGTCAAAATAAATAGAAATATGTATAAACAAACACAGCAAATTTATATTCAAGATTGTACCTGAAATGGGGATGAATAACGGTGTCGTCCAATAATGATCCTTTAGCTAGCCGAAACAGCCAGGGGGCAGGTAATTTGGACACGGCAGATTAGGAAAACTTCCGAGAAGAATTATATATTTGGAATTTTGTGATCTTATAAAGAGCGATCAAATTAACTTGTAATCAAGTTATCCATGAATCCGAAATTGTATGTCGATACTGGAACTCCACGCGCCAATAAACATAGGTTGAAACACAAGTTACATACAACGTGTAACAGAAATAAGTACATTAATTTTAACTGGTAATAGAACTCGTCAAAAGGAACAACTTTTCTATCTACCATTTTGCCGAAAAACGATGTTTAATTCCAAAAAAAAATTGGAGAGATTTTTCACTAAAATAGCCCTACGCCACTAAATACTGCAATGGCTAATTGAGATCAGCGCTAATATGAAAAAAATGTCCATTTTCATCCAGAAAACGTGTTTTAACGCAGAAATCGAAATTCAAAGAAATCTACCCGTATAGCAAAAAATCCACTTCGTAAGAATCTGGTTGTCTCACGTTTTTAGGTAGCTTAGTTTTGGAGATATGAACGGTTTTAGGAAAATCTTTCCTAAGCCACTACGCAACGTTTTTCGCCAAAATGGCAGAGAGAAAAGTTGTTCCTTTTGATGAGTTCTATTACCAGTTAAAATTAATGTACTTATTTCAGAAACACCCTGTATTTTCATATCAATACGTTCCACTATCTTGTTTTTGGTTGTCACGGCTAAATATGTTATGTTACAACAATGACCGAATATTTTTTGACTTTTTAACTGAGATAACCGCTTTTGAATTCAAAACTAACCGCCAATGAAAGCTATAGAATTACCGGCGTTCGGTACCGTCGGCGACCGCTTGGGGGCGTGGGTGAAAGTCGACAGGGGATGAACGGCCATGTTTTTTTTGGAGGGCACTTTTTTCTTGACCGCTGAGTAGTACAGAAGTACCGTGTATTTTTCTGTGCGCTAATTGTGCGATTTTAGTTGTTTTTTTTTATTGAACTGTGCTAAATGTTGCTGTCCAACTTCTGTTTTGAACTAGGTATGTGCTTGGGGTACTAAAATTAATTCTGCTTCGCGCGAAATGTAGTTTAACAATAATAAGACACAAATGGGTTGCACGTGGGTTTCCACCATGTTTTACAAAATCCACATTTATCTCGACCATCACCATGTATTATGTTTTAACATTATAAGCTTGCGAAGGAGCGTAAGGCAGCCTGGTTCTAGTTTTGCTAAATTTATAAAATTGACGGATCACGTTTTCCTTTTGTTGTCAAAGCAGGTTTTACAATTCACTAATTTTCCTAAAAGAAAATGACTCCAAGTTTTAGCGTGGGTCTGTGGTTTTCACTTTTTATCAGCGCACTCCCTCACTTTGATCCCCTTTCTAATTATTCCGAGTGACGCTTTTGGTGTAACAAGTATTTATTTATTGCTTAACATTTTTAATCAAAATTTGAAAGTTTCCACTTTCCATCCCGGTAGCAACCAATTGGGTTTATATTTCAGGTATCTGCGCGGGCTTTTTCCTTATCCAGGGATCTTCTACATTTAGGTATTTTCATCATTTAGTCCTGGGGCGCCCTCCAAGGGGGGGGGCCCCCTTGTCGATGATCCGGCTCTAATAGGCTAGGGTCGACTGGACTGTGTTTTTTTTGTTTTATTGTTATGTATGTGTTATTGGTTGTTACCACCTTTCCATCCCAAACTGAAAGTGTTCTTAGATTACTCCGTCAACAAAGTTTTGTCGCGGTTTCGTTTACATTTTCCAGTTACTGTAAATGTCAATTCTTCCTTATCGCGAGGGTCTCTCTCTGTTTGAGGGGTTTAGTTGCTCCTAACATCCAATCGTTGAACACGACCCCGCGGCCCCTCGTTTAACATGTTGTGCCCCAAGAGAGACCCGAAAACCATAACGCTTGGCGGGGCTTGCTGAATGCTGGTCCGCAACGTCGCTCATGGTGTAAGTTGAATCCGAGTTCCTTGGCACAGAACTTCCGGAATGGTAATCTGTTCTCGAAGTTTGTGGTACTTGACAAGCGTCGTTTGTTTTTGCTCTGAAATAGTCATATTCAATTCAACCGATGAACTTAGAGTACCTCCATTTGTTGACTTAACGTAAAGCAGTTAGGATTTTTCCCCTTAGCACTAAATCACGGGTAGGCGGGAAATGATAAAGTCGTAAGGATAGGTACCACAGACCCCCGGACCACCCAAAGCCACTCACTCCTTCTACAGCGTATCTGCCGTATTTTGTAAATTAACTTGGAAAAGAAAAAACAGAACATGCTGAAGTTCTCGCCTAGTGCCCGCTCTCGCTCGAACGGTCCGAAGTAACTGTTTTGTTTGTAATGTACATGACCCTCCTGTTTTTTTCTGAATTTGAATTGTGTTGTTTATGAAATCAGTTTGCTCAATTCTCACTAACTGTCCCGTCCACGTTGTCACTTCGGACTTGTTCATATTTTTAGGAGAGGTTTTTAGCGGAGCCTCATTCAGGGGTCTAGGGGGATGGCCAGAGCTCACCATTTTCCTAGAGTTCTGAATGAGTAGTCTTCTCACATTTGAGGAGACTTGGGTGCCCTCTCCCGAGACGTTTTATTATTCATAAATCCCGGCGTTAACGAAAATCATAACTGTGAATAAATAGCTGGTTTTAATTATTGTGTTGTTTTATTTGCACTCTTCTGTGTGGTTCACAAACCCTGTTGGAACGAATCTGGTAATGTTTAATTTGTATTAAAAAAAAACACACAACGTAGGGAAATTAACTAAGTACGATCACGCGCTCTTGGCCATTTTTGAATTTCGCGGGTGTTATTTTCATTGCATATGTTGGTAGAAAAAAAAATGAGATGGACGCTTGGTGGGAAATTTGAATTACCCACGTGGTTCATCACAGAATTTGGTGCCGTGACCAGGATGACAGATTGTGAACCTTGTTAGAGTGCAAATTGTTAATAAGAATAATCTGCTGTTTCTGTTTTTGTTTTGAACTAGGTTGCTGCGGAAGGACACCAGGTGGCAGTGGACTGCTGTTGAGCCGAAGGAAGTTTGACAAGACCAGAGAACCATTCTTAGACGCCGTCTTGGTGGAATTCCCGGATTCTAGCAAAGCCGTCTATTCGCAAACGGGCGGTTCCGGCGTCGAACTTTATCAGCTTCTAGATAACGGAGAACGTGGTGTGATCGGATTTGCGAGCCGTATTCTGAGAGGACCAGGACTTCTGTACACCGTGCCAGGAAAGGAACGTTTGGCGATCATCGTCGGGCTCCAGAAGTACTGGACCATTCTGGAAACAAAAGTATCGTGGCGGACACACTTTCCAGGTACCGCCTGGGACTAGAGGCCTGCCCGGGCGTTCTCAAATTGCCCGTGTTGCTCCGGTTCTGACATCTGGGGGCGAGGCCATTTCCGCCGTCTTCGCGGTTTCCGGTTCACGAGACCTGAGGGTCATTTACCCAATTTGAGGCACCCCACTAAACGATATTTTTCTCGGGCCCATGTTCCGGGGAAAGTTGGAAGGGAAGGTCGCATCCGAGGGGAACTAATTAGATGACAAGTGCTGGCCGAGAAAGTCACCCCAGTTTTCAAGGAGAAGTAGGACCACTTTGGAGTTTCTCAGGTCTATTCCATGTCGATTCTTGCTCCCTGGGGCGTTGCGTTACCGGACCAACCTGGGGGCGTGAAGTTAGTAGGATGTTGACGAAATGCTCGACGTCCCCGACATCGCCACCACTGCCAGAGAAGGTAACTCTGATATCGTATACGTTAGTTGACCAAAGGACCGGATACTGTTCCTATCTTTTTAGCTCCCACCGTTCGTACTCGGGACGGATTTTTAGACGCTGAATCTTGGGCTTGATGTGTACACCACCCCACGCCGACGAGAGCCACTGGGAAGCGAGGTCGAGAACGACAAAACTGCAACCACGGACAGGAAGTGTCTTCCTTGCTACGATGCTCTCCACGCCGAAGACACTTGGGGGCGTCTGAGATAACCGCTTTTGAATTCAAAACTAACCGCCAATGAAAGCTATAGAATTACCGGCGTTCGGTACCGTCGGCGACCGCTTGGGGGCGTGGGTGAAAGTCGACAGGGGATGAACGGCCATGTTTTTTTTGGAGGGCACTTTTTTCTTGACCGCTGAGTAGTACAGAAGTACCGTGTATTTTTCTGTGCGCTAATTGTGCGATTTTAGTTGTTTTTTTTTATTGAACTGTGCTAAATGTTGCTGTCCAACTTCTGTTTTGAACTAGGTATGTGCTTGGGGTACTAAAATTAATTCTGCTTCGCGCGAAATGTAGTTTAACAATAATAAGACACAAATGGGTTGCACGTGGGTTTCCACCATGTTTTACAAAATCCACATTTATCTCGACCATCACCATGTATTATGTTTTAACATTATAAGCTTGCGAAGGAGCGTAAGGCAGCCTGGTTCTAGTTTTGCTAAATTTATAAAATTGACGGATCACGTTTTCCTTTTGTTGTCAAAGCAGGTTTTACAATTCACTAATTTTCCTAAAAGAAAATGACTCCAAGTTTTAGCGTGGGTCTGTGGTTTTCACTTTTTATCAGCGCACTCCCTCACTTTGATCCCCTTTCTAATTATTCCGAGTGACGCTTTTGGTGTAACAAGTATTTATTTATTGCTTAACATTTTTAATCAAAATTTGAAAGTTTCCACTTTCCATCCCGGTAGCAACCAATTGGGTTTATATTTCAGGTATCTGCGCGGGCTTTTTCCTTATCCAGGGATCTTCTACATTTAGGTATTTTCATCATTTAGTCCTGGGGCGCCCTCCAAGGGGGGGGGCCCCCTTGTCGATGATCCGGCTCTAATAGGCTAGGGTCGACTGGACTGTGTTTTTTTTGTTTTATTGTTATGTATGTGTTATTGGTTGTTACCACCTTTCCATCCCAAACTGAAAGTGTTCTTAGATTACTCCGTCAACAAAGTTTTGTCGCGGTTTCGTTTACATTTTCCAGTTACTGTAAATGTCAATTCTTCCTTATCGCGAGGGTCTCTCTCTGTTTGAGGGGTTTAGTTGCTCCTAACATCCAATCGTTGAACACGACCCCGCGGCCCCTCGTTTAACATGTTGTGCCCCAAGAGAGACCCGAAAACCATAACGCTTGGCGGGGCTTGCTGAATGCTGGTCCGCAACGTCGCTCATGGTGTAAGTTGAATCCGAGTTCCTTGGCACAGAACTTCCGGAATGGTAATCTGTTCTCGAAGTTTGTGGTACTTGACAAGCGTCGTTTGTTTTTGCTCTGAAATAGTCATATTCAATTCAACCGATGAACTTAGAGTACCTCCATTTGTTGACTTAACGTAAAGCAGTTAGGATTTTTCCCCTTAGCACTAAATCACGGGTAGGCGGGAAATGATAAAGTCGTAAGGATAGGTACCACAGACCCCCGGACCACCCAAAGCCACTCACTCCTTCTACAGCGTATCTGCCGTATTTTGTAAATTAACTTGGAAAAGAAAAAACAGAACATGCTGAAGTTCTCGCCTAGTGCCCGCTCTCGCTCGAACGGTCCGAAGTAACTGTTTTGTTTGTAATGTACATGACCCTCCTGTTTTTTTCTGAATTTGAATTGTGTTGTTTATGAAATCAGTTTGCTCAATTCTCACTAACTGTCCCGTCCACGTTGTCACTTCGGACTTGTTCATATTTTTAGGAGAGGTTTTTAGCGGAGCCTCATTCAGGGGTCTAGGGGGATGGCCAGAGCTCACCATTTTCCTAGAGTTCTGAATGAGTAGTCTTCTCACATTTGAGGAGACTTGGGTGCCCTCTCCCGAGACGTTTTATTATTCATAAATCCCGGCGTTAACGAAAATCATAACTGTGAATAAATAGCTGGTTTTAATTATTGTGTTGTTTTATTTGCACTCTTCTGTGTGGTTCACAAACCCTGTTGGAACGAATCTGGTAATGTTTAATTTGTATTAAAAAAAAACACACAACGTAGGGAAATTAACTAAGTACGATCACGCGCTCTTGGCCATTTTTGAATTTCGCGGGTGTTATTTTCATTGCATATGTTGGTAGAAAAAAAAATGAGATGGACGCTTGGTGGGAAATTTGAATTACCCACGTGGTTCATCACATAACTTTTCACTGTCAGATTTGATTTATAAAAATAAAACAGTCTGGTAAGTATTGCTTCCCTGTTGTAACTCACCTACCGGACTCAAATTGATCATTTCCTAAAAAAAGCCCATTTGGCTTATATAACTGCCAATTTTGACATAAATTTTGTTTTTCATGGAATACATAGCAGCAACGAACTAACTTTACCTACAGTTCATAGAAAATCCTATCCCATTACGGTATCTACATTACCTGACTCGAGTTTTCCTATAATCCACAGTGTAACTTAAATCCCCCTTTCTGCTTTTATCTCGTTTTACCTGGAAATTACTTTCTTTCTGTGATATTCGTTCACTTTCAATTTTTTTACAATAAGAATCGTTTCTGTCATAATGTCGAAAGTTACCGACAAATTAAATAAATTTGTGCGGAACTTTAGAAGTCTTATTTTTTCAAGTGATGCTTTCGTGTTGTTTTTTTGTAAGATCTGTCAAAAATCAGTGAATTTTGAGAAAATGTATTTGATTGTTGTAAATGATGTTTTTTTTTCTATAATGTACAGTGAATCACTGAAACAATAATACTTATAGCAACATTTAATTGTCAATGTTTATCTTCGAATTTTTAATGCCTTTTTCCCTGCCTATTTTACCGATTTTTAATGCTTAATGCTCTATTGATAATGTAATCGAACATCTACCGGACAGTATGAAATTAAATTTTAAAGACGCAGTCGAAGTATTTGTAGACAAAATCGGCAAACAGAATTGGTACCTAGGTCTGTGTCTATTTAAAGCAGTAGCGAGGCGGCGAGTCCGACCGCTCTCCAGGGGGGCAATATAAATTATGAGGGCTTATAAATCACCCCTCGAAGAGGAATTTTTCGATGCAAAAGTTACGTTGCTTCGATTCATTATTTTTAAATAGAGAGAATTATATTCCATTTACTAAAAAAGTAAACACACACCTACCTAGTTCGCAAGATGCTCGTCATTTTGGTGTAAGTCTGAAGATTGGCAAAGAAATAGGTTTGGAGAAAAATGTATGAAAAGTTTTTCAATTATTGTGTTTTTTAAGGCGTTCGGATCAAAATTTAAAAATAATTAACCTGTCCTGACATAGAAAACACCTTTGTCATCCTGTATAAATATCCATCTCCCTTTAGAATTGAAGATTAAAGATGTTATTTATCGGTAAAAAATGGGTGTTTTCTCGTATACATTTTCGGTACTGATAGAGAGCCTTAAACAGTGCAAATAGCAAGCCGGTTGACCATAAACGCTTTTGATGTGCTTTGTCGGGAAATTCACGTCATTTGGACTTTTGGACAAAATTATTGACAGAGTTGAACAACTGGAAATTAATTGATTTGGAGACTGATGCCGATCTTTCGAATCGGTATTCATTTGTTCGCGGTACGCAGACAACGATTCGATCATAATTTTTTTGTGGAACTCACTCAAAGATGTAGATGGTTTTGATTATTTGAATCTACGTTCATTTAATCAAGATCCATTGGAGAATCTATTTTCCAGCATCTGTCAACATGGCGCAGCTAACACCAACCCCACTTGTCACCAGTTTACCTACAGCAGCGTTAAAATCTGTTGTTGTTAACAGCTTGGCTTCACCAAAAGCTGTCGACAGAAACTGCGAAGAGGACAATTGCACGCCGTTGTTGTTTTAATTTAATTTTAGATAAGTGTACCACTTTGCTAATATATAAGTATTTCAGGGAAAAATGAAGACTGAAAAAATAATGCTGTGATTAGTGTGATTTATGTGTGATTTGTTAGCCTTGTTTTATTAAATAGAATTATAGACAGTATTTTATATTGAAAGGTTTTTTGTTAGGTTTATAGAATTTTATCTTGTTTTGTTTTTTTACTTTTTTATGAGTGTTATTTTGTTTTTTATCTGTTTTATTGAATTTTTAGAATCTAATATTCTTTTGTTGAATTTTCAGGATTTTATCTTGTTTTGTTGAATTTTTAGAATTTTATCTTGTTTTATTTTTTCTTGTTTGTTTTGTCGATTTGCGGTTTTGTATTATTTTTGTTTTTATAGTTTAGTCTTTTGTAGTTTGGATGAACTTATAAGTTCAGGCTTCAGCCTGTTGGAGTTGGAACTTGTTCCAATACATAACATCGGCCGAGGCCTGTTAACAGGTACATGGAATCCGGCGCTTCACACTGCGATAGTGCACCCGTTGGCGGGAACAAGTCTATTATTATTTTTATAAACAATTCACGAAAAAAGATAAGTGGATAAGTTCAGATACTGCGCCAAGTTAATCATTGTTCTTTTTTTAATTTAATTTCAGATTGGACTCGTTTTTGCAGGGCCGTGGAGCAAGGAAAAGTGTATAGGTACATCCACACATCGTTATTCAAGATAAGTGAAAAGTACATTACTCATGGAAGTTGTTGGCCGAAAGAAGTATTCTTGTAAATATCCAGGAAATATCCAGGAGGCAACAACTGGTTTTACGTTAATACCTATTGTACTTTTGGAAGAGCTTTGCTTTTCTGAATAAAATGTCGAGTGTTGTAATCCAAGATGAAAAATTTGTAGAATGTTCATATCATCAGGCTACAACATCGACTGCGGTTTGTAAATTATTTGAACAAAAACCTTTCTCACATTCTCAAGATAGTGAAATAATGGGCATTTCCTGTTTTCATCTTCAAGACCATAATTATTGTGGAACAGGTGAAAGTGAAGTTTAGACAAACAAGCCTAAATTCGTGAGGAGGTTTTCTGCAGTATCCGAGGGACTTAAAAAAAATGAGAAGTCTGAAATGTAAATAATGCTGTGATTTGTTTTCTACTTTTTTTAAGTGAATGTTATTTTGTTTTGTTGAATTTTTAGGATTCTATATTGTTTTTGGCTTTAAATTTTCTGCAGGATTTACAGAATTTCATCTTGTTATGTTTTTTCTTATTTGAGTAATTTTTTCCTTCAATATAAAGTTAATTAATAAATATATTTGTGTTAAATTTTATTTTCCTACTTTTAAAATTAAAAATGGTAAGATTTTAAAGTGAAAAACAATATTTGTTGCCAAATTTACCTTTTCAACTTTAATATCTTAACAACTAAAAAAAACTTATACTTATGAAGGAAGCAGTATAGAAATGAATGCGTTCAAATTTTTTGCGCGGTTATTTAGTTTGTCACCCCTCTGCCAGGATCGCTGCAGGGACTTTGCGTTGCCAACGTCTAACCACAGTATAATAACCAGTAGCGACAGAAAGCTTGATTTGCGAACGTGACCCTTATTGACTTTTACTACCCAAACCGTCACTTCTCACACAGCGTGGGTTGTGAATAGGCAACTCCTTATATATACAAATTCAGGCATATTTCAGAAAACAGAAAGTTTTAGTGGAATTTACGTTTATTAATCAGAGAATTCATAGTGATTTAGGGCTACCACCACAAATTTCAAACGAATTCAAACCATTTTCAAGGACTTTACTACCCAAACCGTCACTTAGTCGTGTTCATAACGACATATGCAGGCTTATTATGGTGACCATTGGTTATTTACCAATATTGAAAGGAAAGCAACGTTGGATATTGAAATATTTCAATAATTAAAATATTCCCTATTATGGTGTCCACATTGGTAAGGCTTAAGTGACCTTGGTAAATTTCAGATATTGGATAGAAACACGACACGAAGTTGCCGTCTCCAGTATCTCCAACCTAAAGAATCGGGCAATAGTTTTTAGGGATTTGCGGTTTTTTTTGACATGGATGACAGTTAATGCCCGTTTGCACCGTTTTGTAGCTAAGCATTACTTACCTTAGGAAAGACTTATGGCCGTTTGCACCGTCAATACTAAGTAATGCTTAAGTATTGGACCAGACTTAAGTTGCCGATTTCATTTGCACCGCTACCAAATGGTTTCTTAAGCTGTACCTAAGTTAAGCCCCCGAATATTCCTGTCCTAACTTTTAGGAAAAATGTCCAGCATCAAACCTTGCTTACACACAACTACTGTTAAAAATTGTGGCATCATGTGCTGAAAATAAGTACATATTTATATGATTGCTACTTTATTTGTCTGTATTTCTTACAAATCTGTAGGATGTTCGATGTTCTATCTCATCTTCAATTAACTCTAACAAATTCAATGTTGTTTTGCTTGGTTAGGCTAAAAAGGAATGCAATTTATTTTAAAATTTTGATTATTTTATTACATTAGCTAGGTTTGTGAGTGACTATAGGTACTTACCGGAATCTCTTATAAAAACCTTATTCATCAAGAGTATCGAAATGCTCAGAATTATTTTGAGGATATCAAAATCTTCCTCGAATATATCGTCGTTGCTGTTTTCAAGATAATTAGCCATCATGTAAAAAAAGTCAAAAACACCATCGTTAACCGTTCTCTGTAATGATAACAATAACAGAGAAGTGGTTAGAAACACCTGTCAAAAATCTAGTTTGTAACTAAGTTTATACCAACCGCCGCCAATATTACTAGAATTTTGCTGTGTTGCCAAATTGAATAGACCTTACCGTTGCTTACATTTAAGGAGTGCTTAACTATCTACGGTGCAAAGGATGAGAGACTTAGGTAAGACATAACTTTAATGCCCGTTTGCACCGTTTTGTAGCTAAGCATTACTTACCTTAGGAAAGACTTAAAGTTATGTCTTACCTAAGTCTCTCATCCTTTGCACCGTAGATAGTTAAGCACTCCTTAAATGTAAG